>NC_039365.1:2531879-2864242 GCF_003573695.1 Papaver somniferum | reverse complement strand
TTGTAAGTTAGGTGCATTCAAAAGACTAACTAAGGGAGTTAGTAATCCTTACATCAAGATGAGTAGCGCCATCGAATGTTGGGCTATTAGTTTCTACCCTAACATTTGATTTATCTACTTCTAAAGCATAATTAATACAAGAAGGAGGCTCATTCCTCCAGTTGAGAATGTTTCTGAAGGACTTGGCTTCCTTGGCCAAACCATTAGCTACATTGTTTGTTGTTCTTGGTACAAAATAAAAACCTAAAAAATTATGACACTGATTGAACTCTCTTTTAACTTCATCCATTATTGTCTGGTTCTGCCATGCAATTTGTGATGCCTTCCCATTCAGATAATCAAAAAGATTCTTCCAATCACCTTCCACAGAAAAGTTGGACAGTCCTCTTTTAGCTGCCCATTTAGATCCCTGCAACATTCTTATGGCTTCCGCTTCTTCAGAGGTAGAAGCTGTGAATGGCCCTGCTCTGCCTTGTTCAAAGTCTCCTGCATCATTCCTAAGAATTACAGAGAAACCTGCAGGTGTATCCATAGAAATCTAAACAACATTTATATTGAGTTTCAGATGTGTTCTCCTAGGAGGAGACCATTTATGAATCTCAGGCTTGTCAGTTGATGGTTGCCTAATTGGGATGTTATCCTTATACCAGAAATCTAAAAATCTTTGTATTTCTCAACCTACTTGAGCACTAGTTTGTTGTTTGTTTTCAAAAACTCTATTACATCTTTCCTCCAAATGAACCAGGCTTTTGTCAAGATTATTTCTATGGGTATAGATGAATTTGTTTTCCCAATCCAATCCTTATAGATATCCCGGAAGGTTATGGAACTGTCAAAGTTAAGCAGTACAGGAGATGGCTCTGTAGCCCAGAAAGACTTGGCAAAAGGACAAAAAAGTAGTAAATGTTCTATGGATTCTACAACATTGCAGCCAAAAGAACAGTTAGGATGAATATCCTCCATAAATTTAGACAGTTTCAGATTTGTAGAGAGGGCATTATGTAAACACTTCCAGTATTTTTTTTTAATTCTTAGACACATTTAGATTCCATAATTTGTTCCAAAAAGAGTCTGGTTGTCCTAAGTTGTAATGATTCATAGTTCTTTCAGTAAGTTTGTTATACATGGATTTCACAGTAAAAACACCGGATTTTTTAAGGAGCCATTTAAGAGTATCTGGTTTGTCTCTAGCTATTCTAATATTGATTATTTTCCTAACAATATGTTCAAGAAACATTTCGAAAATTAAGACAGAGTTCCACTTCTTAGTGAGTGGATCAATCAGATCCTTCACAGGTGTTAAGTGAGAATTTGTAGCTATCCTAAAGCTACTAAGGTTATTTTCCATTTTGGGTATCCATCTATCATCCCAAATATTAATACTTAAGCCTTCCCCTATTTCTCATATGCTATTTTTTTCAACAAGTTGTATACTCCTACTTATGCATTTCCAAATCCAAGAACTACTTGTACGAGTTTTAGCCTTGAGAACAGAGGAGTTTCTGAAGTATCTAGGATTTAATTGTGACACCCATAAGGCTTTTGGCTCAGTTATTAGTCTCTAAGTTAATTTAGTTATCATTTCTAAATTAAATTTTTGAGCATTTCTAAATCCTAGCCCTCCTTTATTTTTAGGTTTACAAAGACAAGAATAGGATTTAGGGTAATATCCCTTATAATCAGTTTCCTTTTCCCACCAGAAATCTCTTTGTAGGGCATCTATTTTATTTATGATTTTCTTTGGTAAAATGAAGCAGCTCATTTGGTAGTTGGCCATACTTTCCAAAGTTGCCTTATTAAGCAGCAATTTACTAGTCTGTGCTAAGATTTTCTCATCCAACCTTGTGTTTTGTGCTCCAGTTTTTCAACCAGTTTTATTTTTGCCTTACTGATGAAAAGGGGAGTTCCTAGATAAGATTCTAGAGGGTTTATTTTTTTATTTTAAGTAATTTACTAATCATTCTCTGATGTTTTAGTTGTACTTTTTTACTAAAGAATACTCATGATTTATCAAAGTTTATTAACTGTCCTGAAGTCTTGTCAAAAGATTCAGTTAGAGCAAAAATGTTGTGACACTCTCTGAGATCAGCTCTAATGAAAAGAAGGCAACCATCAGCAAAACAAAAAGGTGAGAAATGGGATTGTTTTTTGGGGTAATTTTGATACCATTTACTAGTTTCTCTTCTTCACTAGTTAATAGAAGTCTGGAGAAGATCTCCATGCAGATGATGGACAAATAAGGGGATAGAGGATCTTCTTGCCTAAACCCCCTAGTTAGTTTGAAGTACTCTCCTGTGCTACCATTAAGCAACACTGTTATGAAAGAAGTTGATATGCATCGATGGATGAGTTTGCAAAAATTGTTGTCAAACCCAAAAACTTTCATTGCAGTGATCAAGATTTTTGCCCCCCTAGTTGGTAAAAAGCAGAATATCATATGTATAAATATCTGAATTCTACCACTGTATTATAGTGAAAGGGTCTTGTTAACTTGTATAACGGTATACACGTTAAGGTTCACTAAAACAATAATTTTTTACATTAAAAACAAAATCTGTTTGTTTTATTACATTGAAGACAGTAATTCTTTGCATTGGAAACGGGATGAAATTAGCTTTCAATACATATGTAAATGAATATAAATATGCCAGTCTCGTAATGCGGTAACACAGATCTAGAGAGGAAGCAAAATCCACACGGCTGAGAAACATACCCACTGACTCTCATCATGTGTTTAGGTGGAGAAGCTCCAAAATAAAATCCATTTAAACAATGGTTTTTGGTTCATCATTTAAACAATGGTTTTTGGACAAATGTTGCAAGTGGACTCGGTTTTCATGTTTAGATCTGAGAGATACGCTGGGGAAGATGAGCTAACCCCATGCTGCTGCACAGTTTCTCGACTAGCAAGTAGCAACCGCCTTTCTTCGAACTTGTCCGCAGCTGAGAGTACTCCTAGGACACCATATACACCAAAAACTATATATGCTACATTAATGACCTAGCTAAAAAAAATACAAAAAATTGATTAAAAAGACTAAAATCAATAATTCCTAGGTGAAAAAGACATGTAAAATTTGATTCTGTTTAAATGGATAAAAATGTAAAAATAATCAGGATATAAACAGTTTTATCCTATCCATTTTAAAATATTTTTTTTTATTTTTAATTTACATCAGGATGCATCCAGTTTCATCCTCGCTCTTACTATTTTTTTGGTGTCTATTTCACCATTACTAATTTTTAGTCGTCTATTTGAACCATGTTTTAAAAATATTTGGATAAATGATCCACTTTCCCAAAAATATATATATGCCAAATTTGATAGATATATATAGATAACATTGAAAATTGGGATTTACCAGAAATCGAAGGAGATAAGAACCAAATAATCAGCGTAATGCTATATATAGATAACAAACATTAATAATTGGAATGGCCAGAAACCTTTTCAACAACTTGCATAATAATAAATTTGTTTTCTTACTTATATGCACATGGGTTACGCTTACGCGTTTGTTTTCTTGTTTCTTGATTAGTAAATTTGTCCTCCGGGTTTTGCTGGAAAAAAATTTAGAAATTCACATGGGTTATGTAATGAGATTCCTTACAAGATGAAATGAACACCTATAAAATGAACATCACAAATCCCTCTTGAAGCACCAACTAGCATTGTTTTAGTTGTCGTAGTTTTACAAACAAATATGGTGAAATCTTCTTCTTTTCCATCTCTTTACTTCTTGGCATTCTTCATTTTGTGTTCTTCATCAACAATAGTTAGTAGTGTATCAGTTCCTTTCTCAAAGACATTCTCTTATGCCAACAATGGAGCACCACATTCTGGTCTTGTTGAATTCAATGCAAGCTTTCGCCTTTTACCTATCGAAAACCACCCATTCCGTCTTTGTTTCTACAAGCCTCTCCATTCTGATTCTTACATTCTAGGTATCGGTATGGGAACCGCCGATGTGAATTCTCTTATGCGGTGGGTTTGGGCAGCTAACCTTGATAAACCTGTCGGTGAGAATGCTAAACTTGTCTTCAACCGCGGTGGAAATCTCGCGTTAATCGACAGCAATGGCCGATATGCATGGCAAACGAACACAGCAAACAAGGGTGTAGTTGATATTAAACTACTCCCGAATGGTAACTTGGTCCTCGTCGATAAAAATGGCGGGTTTGTTTGGCAAAGTTTTGATTATCCTACTAATACTCTCTTGGTAGGACAAACGCTTAATCCTGGAATCACTTCAACTAGTAACAAGCTGGTGAATGGGGCTTATAGTCTGGTTTTACAAGGCAAGCAACTTGGTCTCTTCTTCAATCCTCCTAACCCAAAACCAGATTCATCCAAACCCTTGAATTATTTTAACTTAATTGAGCCAAGTTTTCAAAATTTTGATATAGAGAATGTTACCTTCAACACCGCCCCAGAATCCTTGGGAGCCACATACGCCAACCAATTAAGCCTTTATACAGGTGGTCATAGTTTCGGATTCACTTATGCTCATCCTAAATACAATAGTACATTATCAATCTTTCGGTTAGGTTCGGATGGTAATGCGTATATCTATACTTACTATGAACAGGGTAGTTTTGAGCAGAATGCGTGGGAGCAAACTTATGCCACTTTCTCTAGACAAGGAATCAACAGCGAGTGTTTAATGCCTGAGAAGTGTGGATCGTTCGGTCTTTGCAGCGATAACCAGTGCGTTGCTTGTCCTACACCCCAAGGACTAGCGGGATGGACAAAGCAATGTAAACAACCAAACATACCGTCTTGCAATGCAGCCAATGTTGGGTATTACAAACTTGAAGCTGTCAATCATTTCTTGAATGCTGGTGATGTTGAAAGTGAAGGACCAGTGGACGTCAATCAGTGTATGAAGAAATGTAGCGACGACTGCAAATGTGTCGGTTTCTTTTACAGAGTGGATGGTTCAATGTGCTTGCGTACTAGCCAACTCTATACCTTGGTGAAGCTTAGTGAGGACATAGAGAGTAATAAATCGCACACGGCTTACATTAAGTATACCAAGGAGAAGACCCAAAATCTCGTTCATCAGAACTAGCTTACTTTCATGGGTTTATGTGTGACAGGTGCCAGATAAAGTTCAATGCTTTGTTAGTAAAATAACGAAAGCAGGGAATATTGTCCTGCCCTTTCTTATGTAATACAAGTTGTGTCTTGTATGCTTTTAATGCGCATCTTTCCTCACTTCTCTTGAGATATCTAGGAGTTAGCGTTTTGTTTTTTTTTTGTTAGTTTTCAGCGGTTTCAGGAATCGAGTCTTTGCACTCAAAGTTCCCCCATTTGGATCCCCTTTCTTGTTTTATTTTTGTTTGGTTATTTTTGCTTTGAGTTTTATGTTTTTCAATATTATCATTTTTGTCGAATAAAAAGAAAATCTTGTTTTCTTTAAATGCACCGGTATAGTATGCTTGTGTTCTTTTTTTTTTAATAGGCTAAAGCCGGATCCAGACCCCTACCCAAATCCAATCAGCTGGACTAGTCCCAATGCTAGACCCAACCCCGCCAAATCCCTTTATACAATTAATTTAAATACAAACCTCTACTGGATCGAATCTCTGACTTCCTCCTTACTGGAATTGATGGGATATCACTGAGCTATGCTCTTGGATACCACTGAGCTATGCTCTTGGAGTTGATCGAACCTCTGACATGCTCCTGAACCATGTTTTAAAAATATTTGGATAAATGACCCATTTTTGGAAATTTTAAATATTGAGATAAAATTCGAATATTGACGATGATCTTCTGGATGCTTCTAACACCACCAAACTGAAGCAACATAGTCTGACCAACTAAAACACTGCTTGAAAAATCCCCTCAACGCTCCTAAATAGTAAATTCGGTCACAACCAGAAACACTAGCAACTAATCACCCTTGTCCCTAGTACGAACACAGAACTACTGTAGTTCTGCCACTATGGTGGACATTTGACTTAATATTAGATTATTTCACCCTACCCCTCCCATAGAAACAAAACAAAAACAAAAAAAACAGAAGAAGAAGATACTTTCACGAAGTTGGATTCATATATCTTCAGAAGCATATCCCATCCCTATGCTATTCATCAAACTCTGTAATCCACTTCTCCTACATTACTAAGTCTGGCTTAAGAGAAGGTACGTTCTTGTTCTGTTTACAAGCGATGATAACCCAATTACAAATTAATTAAAAAGCTGATGGTTAGTGGTAATAGAATTTCAGTGTTATGCTGTAGAATTGAGATTTTTATTTTTATAGGGAGAAACACTACGATTTTTTTTCTCGTATCCAATTTCATAAAAACTCTTTAGTTCAGATTTAGGGTCAAGATTTGCACGCAATTTTTGGTGATTTTTCTGAAATGCAAGTGAGCTATATTATATCCACTAACCTTGTTGCCTATCTTGAAAATTATCGACGTAATGTTTAAGAAAAAGAAGCTACAAGGAATGGATGCGCTGATTGTTAGAGAGATGGAGGATAGGATTAGCAAACTATGTGATCCACTCCTTTGTCATATCCTATCTTTTCTTCCGTTCGAGCGTATTGTTTCTACCAGTGCTTTAGTTAAACGTTGGAGGTTTGTACTATTCTGAAAATCACACATCTGCTATCTTCTGATCCAGCAAAAGACAACAATTTACGGACCAAGATTTTCATGAATTTCATGGATCGAATGTTCATGCTTCGTGATTTGTCACCTATAAAGTACTTTACTCTCCAAACTTATATTACAGATGACTATAAAATTAATTCATGGATATCTTCTGTTATAAGACATCAGGTAGAAACAATCAATCTGTTGTTGCCGAACTCAGATGTATACTCTCCATTTCTAATTCCCTCAAGGCTTTTCACTACTTTCCTGAACTCAAATTCCTTACCCTTTACGGTGTGAGAATTAACGATAAGTACTTCATTGGGCGACTTTTGCCAGGTTGTCCAGTTCTTGAAGAACTGAATTTAGATTCATGCACATGGTATATGGCGTTAGCGATTTATGTATTGCTTCTTCTACATTAAAGCGTTTGCGCATCAGAGGAACTTCGCAGGGAGAGATCAAGATTAATGCACCAATATTGGAGGACTTAAGTTACACTGATTTTCTTGGAAAGAAAAATGTGTATAGCTTTCCTTTGCTACTTGATGCACAAATATTTCCTGCGGCAGTAAATTCTGGAAGTAGTAGTCCAGGACAAGGTTCTAGCGGAATTACGCTTCTTAGAGAGCATTTCAATGTGAAGCATCTAAGAGCTCATGATAAACTGTTTAAGGTACGCCTCTGTTGACACGATATATATTATTGATAATAATTTTCTTAATTTTTTTTTATGAGATTCTTTTGTTTCACCTGATGACTATAGGCACCAGCTCTTACAAATTATCATCTTTTTTTCTTTCTTTTTTTTTGACTCTTAAAAGGGTAAAATATTATTCAAAAGGAAAAAGAAGTAAAAGATGAGAGGCGTCTAAGCGCAACAAGAGAAGGCTAAAAAACCAACTCAACTTACAAGGTGCGAGGACAACAAGAAGCATAATAACTGCTTACCAACTTAAGTGCAAGTCTAACTGCACAGTACCCATTTCTACAATTTCTTCTTGGTTATGGGGGTTCTTTTCCCTCTGCCCAAATCCTCATTGCTAGGACCCTAATCCTTGATTGGTTTCGAGGAATGGAAAGAATCTACAATGCCTCCAAGGATTTTCTTAACTCCGATATCTTTACCTCCACGAGTAAGACCAAGCGATGAACTGAATGTCATCAATTTCTCCATGTTTTGTTCCTTACTCATTGGTTTCCACCGAGAGACCTCCTCAATTGATTTTACTTTTGCGACATCCATGACATCATTGTCTGTCTCGTATTCAGACTCTTCATTAGAATCTTCACATGTATTTACTTCATGGTCTCCAATATCTTTAGAAGTTTCGTGCATGGTAACATCTTCTGAATTTGCAGACAGATTTTCACTAATTGTAGCATCTCCACCATCAATTTATGACTCCAGGATGTTGAAAGGGTTCATGAGACAAATAGGATCATTAGGCCTTCCCACCTTTCGACCTGAGTTTTTTGATCTTCTCTTATACTGGAATCACTTGGCATCCATAATGTAAGTAACCATGTTTCTCCAAAACTCATTCATTCTTTGTGTGGCAATCAAATCAAATGGAGGTGGAGAAAGAATTGTTTATAGATTTTGCATAATCACTGATAATTCTCCTTGGAATAATTATTGTTCAGGGAAATGATTGTCAATCTAATGATGATGATGGAAACTAAATTTTTTTTCCGGAGTGTCCAGATATTGTGTCCGGACTAGAGCATCTCAAGCTGCTTGAATTCCTGGAATTTTGTGCAGACCCATGGGATTTGTATACACATAATCCATCATCCGCCACGTGTTGGGAGAACTACACATGGAAGACATACATCCTAGAGGCATCAAGACGTGATGCCACATCTCAACACCCAAGGGGCATCTGTCATTTTCATATGTTCATCATCAGGCTAATCCTACGACAGAGAGTCAAGGAGCATTGAAAGAGCGAGTTACTGCGAAGCACCTTAAAAGACCAAGGGTTCTACTTTACTCCATCCTGAGAAAGATCCAATACCAACGGGTAGGATGAGTCTCGCCGACAAGGATGTGACAGGAGCATCAGACAGCCTCCTGACACGTGCAGATCTCCCCAACCACCGCATTAAATACCCTAGGCTTAGGACGCGTGTCAAACATTCCATGGAGCAAGAAGAGGCAACCCAGCGTTAAAATGGAATGCCGAAGGAGATTCATCGGTGTAATACGAGGATACCATCGGGGACAACACAAAGACCGAGACGATAAGGACACAGCTGTCTCTGATGGCGGGCCCCATGTCCAGTCTCTATGAATACCCCTCTCCACTTAGAGAGAGGGGGCAGACCAATTCTTAGTGTAAGGAGAGATAAGAGGGAGAGAGATAGAAATAGTAAGAGTAAGTAGTAGATTCATCTTCTTCCTAGCTTCGTAATTCACTCCAAAGTCATTCGACTATCTTTGTAATTCCCAAATGCATAGTGAAACAACTACCCCCGTGGACATAGGCCTTAGTGTTAAACCACGTAAATCATTGTCTCATTTATATTGCGTAGTTTATCTTCTGTCTTACTTATTATGTTTTATTATATTGAGCATCGGGTATAGATCGGTTTTAACTTCTCCCCTGTGACAAGACGAGGACGAGCCCACTGGCTCTGAGTCTGATAAACTTCGGACTTATGTCATTTTACACGTGTTCTATTATTTTCAATGGTTTTACATTTAATGCGAATATTGTTTGCGAACACATAGATACCATCGTTATTTCTATGTTCACAGGAGTTGTATGTGGTAGAACTGTTTCTGAGAAATGTAAGATTTTTGCAAAGATTAACCGTCAAAACTTCTAATAGGAGTACTTTATTAAGGAAAACCAAATTGCAAATCACTACAAGGTTACTAATGCTTCAAAGAGCTTCATCAAGTTGTCTAATTGAATTCTCCTAAAACATCTTTAACAAAACTTATGCATTTTCCTATTGTTGCCTTGTTGGGCCATCCGCTGATTCTCCTTCTAGAGTTTTGGAAATGCTTACAGGATCCTGTTGTTTCTTTGAGAGTAGAACTTTTAAATAATTTGTGTCTGCATCATGTAGTAGATGTAAAACTTAATTATTGAACTAGTTTTGTAATTTAATGCTTATGTTGTGTTGCACTCTTACTTTCACTACCATGCGACTTTTTGATCCTTTACACGCAGGTAATAAGACTGCATTATGCAAGTCCATATCTGACCATTGCAAGAAAAAACCTATGAGGAAAATAAAACCGTCCATCAGAAAAAAGGATGCGAAGCAACATTGTGAGAAATAGTTTGCGCTCTCCATTCAAAATACTCCTACAAATGCATAGAGCAATTTCCACCCAGTTTCAAGGGGATAGGGGAGATCCAAATTCAGAAGTAAACCAAAAACTTAAAGAGATCATCAAAGCTATTAGTTTTGATATCCGGAATGCTGGAATGAGATGGACCAAACCAGACACGCTCGACATAAGCACAATCGATAAATAGAAAACATAGCACATTCACCATTTAGCAACCTTGTGTTGGGTGCAATAATCAAAAACAAAGAAAAATCAAATAAGCAAAAGTTATTAATACTTATTTCCTTTATAGTGGAAGTGATCGATTGACAAAACGAACGAGCTTCCCATATCTCCATAACAGCAACAAGGCAAAATTTTGGAAAAACAGAGTGAGTCACGTGTTCAACACGCTGCCCTTAAGACATTAGCGCCCGGCTACACCCAAGAGTGATGATATAACCCTCACATGACGGATATCTCCAGATTAAAACACCCTAATACACTTACTACTATCATGTGTAGTATATGCTCAACTTGAGCTTGGCAACTCCGAAAAAACCGTTAAGAAAAATCGCGAACGTTAAAGAAATCACCATAAAATATTTTCCCTTGGGGGTCTCTCTAAAAAATAGAGAATCCCCCTTCCCATAGATTTTACAAAAGTAGTGAATTTGTTTATATAATTGACAAATACAACTTAAGAAGAGGAACTCCCCGATGTGGGACTAAAAATCTTATATGGTCTCTTAAAACAACTAAAAAGTGGAAACTCCACGGTGTGGGACTAATAATTTTTTCATTCACAAGAAAACAATAAATTATAATTTTTATTAAAACTTTAAAAAGCATATTTTATTAATCGTTTTCCAACAATCCCCCACATGAATGAAAACTCAATTAAACACGAAAACACAGATAGATCTTGGTAAATCAACAACGCAATCTCACGATCCTAACTGACTTAACAGACATACAGATCGTGCATGTTGAAGTCATATTATCCATTACAACGTCATCTCCCTCACACAACAGTGTGTTGACCCCAGGGTCATACTATGGATTGCAAAAAAAACCATATAGTATAGAGAGCTTTCATCTTTAGTTCCTCACAAGTGAGACTAAAGGTTCTTTTCACCAAAGTGAAACAACATGAACTAGTGAACCCTTAGAGACCCTTAGGTCATAAGTTCCAGTAATAAACTTCTGAAACCATCAAAACGAAAATTACATAAAAAGCGAAGGAAATACCATTTTAGGCAGAGGTGTCCATGAGGTCTTGAACCTTTGCTTAGTGAGATATTACCGGAATTACTTGCTAGAGAAAGCGAACTATGTCTTGAACTGCTAGTGTTTGATGTAATTCGCGATAACGACCACGGATGATATCTCCAAGGTTGCTGCCAAGCTCGTGCCGTTTTGTCCAATTTGGCCCTGGACATATCATGTTTCTCAGAATGCTCTAGAGAATCAAAGCTCATATTCTCATAGGAAGCGGCCCTACTTCCTCATTCAGATAGGTGAGTTTACATAAAGAGTGTTATTTCTAAACCCCACTTCAATCTTAAATTGAAACTATAGAACTCATTAAGACTTCTTAAAATTCATCCTTCACATGAAGTCACACTATCACGTCTACACCATAGGGAAGGGTTAGAGAATGAAATTCTCTGATAGTGTTTACCTTTACCCACCACAAATTAGTTGTCTCATTCGAAACCTTGATCTTGGGATCTCCAGTCAGCAAGGTTAAGTATCCTTCATGGAAAGTTTAATTTATGAGCTTAAGCCCCATCCCCCTCGATGAATTTCTAACTATCTCTTTGGATAAACCTTTCGTCAAAGATTGTGCGATATTCTCCTTGGACTTTATCCAATCAATGGAAATAACGCCAATTGAGATTAGTTATTTTTAGCTATAGATATTATAGATTGGCTATCACAATGTATAGATATAGCTGGCACATGCCTATGCCAGAGAGGAATGTCTTCTAAAAAGCATCTTAGGCACTCGGCCCCCTCTCGTGCTTTATCTAACGCAATACTCTCATATTCCATAATGAATTGAGCAATATATGTTTCTCTGAAAATCTTCCAAAAACAAATCCTCTTGCTAGAGTGAAATCATATCCACTCGTAGACTTAGACTCCTCTGAGTCAACTATCCAGTTTTCATCACAAAGTCCCTCAAGGACAACAAGATACCTTTCATAAGTCAAATAAAAGGTAATATAGTATTTTAGGCACCATAATACTCCACTAAGTGCATCCCAATGCTCTTGTTCTGGACTACAAGTATATATACTTAACTTACTCATAATATAGGCAATGCCTGGACTCTTATAGTTCATTAAATTCATCAGACATCCGATAACTCTCGAGTATTCAAGTTAAGATACTCCAGTACCCTTAATTTTCTTGAGTCTATAAGAATAATCGTACGGAGTACAAGCAGGATTACAATCACACTGATTGTATCTCTTAAGCACAAAATTCAACATAATAAGAACGACTAAGACTATAAATGTTAGGTTATCTTCTAATCCGCATCCCTAAGATTACATCAACATGGGCTAAGTCTTTCAAGTCAACGTTCTCATTAAACGCATGTTTTTAATGGAGTTAATCACATCTATGTTTGTATCAAGTATAAGCATATCATCAACATACAAGTATATAATCACACAAGCATCCTTAACAAGTTACTTCTAAATATACTTGTCAGATTCATTAACTTAAATCCACCACACATTATTACATAATCAAATTTTCCATATCACTATTTACGTGCTTATTTGGAACCATACAAATATTTGTTCAACTTACAAACTTTGTCTTCATAACCGTTCACTACAAAGTCCTCAGGTTGTTCTATGTAAATTTCTTTATCTAATTCACAGTTTTTGAAAAGATGTCTTAACATCCATCTGATGTATCTCCAAGTTGTTTATGGAAGCAATATCAATTAAAATCTCAAGAGAAGTAATTCTCGTTACAAGTGAATAAGAATCAATGAAATCTACACCTTATTTTAGTTTATAGCCTTTATCTACCAACTTAGCCTAATAATTTTCCACAGTTCCATCTACCTATCATTTCCTCTTAAAGACTCATTTGCATCCCATGGTCTTACTCCCTGGAGGTAAACTAGCAAGCTCACAAGTCTGGTTTTGACGGACTGAGTCCATTTCACTAAATGAAGCTTCTTACCAGAATGGGGTTTCAGTAGATATCAAGGCTTCTTTACAAGTCTGGGGATCAGTCTAAGCTATGCATGTTATGAAGTCGGTTTCATAAGAAGTCTCAAGTCTAATTGTTTTACTTCTCTTAGGTTCAACATAAACTTCATCTTCCTTTAAAATAAGTTCTGACTATTTGAAAATAAATCTAGGGGATCAACAACACATCTCTTATGAGGTACAGGTTTAAGAATAAACGTGCTCAAAGACCTCAACATTCCTAGATTTCGTAACAATATGCACACTAAAGTAAGAAAAATCACACCAAAGTCTGATAGATCAGAACACACAACCAAAAATCTATATAAATATACTCAGCATACCCTATATGAAGACACAATCAACATTTTTGGTTTCTATCTAGTTCTTTTAGGAAGAGGAGTGACAATCTTAATCAAACACCCCCACACTTTGACGCATTCATAAGAAGGTCATCTACTTTTCCATAAATTATATGAAGTTTCATCTGATCCTTATGAGGGTACTCTATTCACTATTCAGGATATACTTAGAGCACGACCTCCCCCACAAGTTGGCAGTTAATCCTTTAATCACATGGCATATATCATCTCCTTAATGGTTTTGATCTTACATTCAACTATACCATTAAACTATGATGAATAAGGAGGTGCAATTCCTATATGAATTTCATACTTTCCATCACGTTCAGACCTAACCCTTTTAGTGGTAACGTTTACTTCACTTTCAATTTAAAGTTTACACTCTTAAGGCTTCTAAGGCATCAACCTTATCCCTAAGCAAGTATAAAAGATAGTACCTCGTACAATCATCTACGGAAGTTATATACCATGTTTAACCACAGTGGTTTTGGGTTGAACTCATGTGTACTATGCCTAACTGAATTAATTCTAAAGGCTTAGAATTACTCTGAACATTTGTGCTAAAATGTTTTATAGCATATTTTGATTCTACGAAGATTTAACTTTTGTGTTCAAAATCCAAACTAAATTTGGGTACGCAGCCTATGCTAGCCAGTTAAGCATTGACTTATAAGTTTACGGTTCCAAGTCTACCACGTAAAACAATCAATCACACAAAGAAAGCACAAGAATCAACTATGTTCACATCATCAGTTTTTCCGTTAAGCTTATATAGACCCAAAGTCCTATAACTCTTGCTTAAAAAAATCACTGCCTAGTTACAACAAGTTTTCCAGAGTCAATAAGATCTTAAATCATTTTTCATATACAACAGAACAAGATACAAGATTTTCGCATATGCTCGGAACATGCGCTTCTGCTCGACCTTTTCCTTTCATGCAACCTCTATTGCAGATGAGTTACTCAAAAAGAGTTTCTCGACATCCCCTATCCTCTGATAGGAGGTGAACAGGTCTCTGTTTCAACAAACATTCTTGGTGGCTCCAGAGTCCACTCACCAATATCTCACATTGGTTATTAAAATAACTTCCAACATCATGCCACTGAACTCGTTCTATTTGTTTCAACTAAATTAACATTAACTTTATACTTGCTAAGGTTTTTACGTTGTCTACAATTTACTGCCATATGGCCAGGAATTTAAAACATAAAAAATCACCCTTAATCAAAGTAATGCTATATTCAGGTTTACGAAACATACCTTTCTTATGAAGACCATGCTTAGAGTTGCGCTCGATGTTTTCACCTTTGCCAGCTTTGAAAGATTTGTTTCCAACCACATGCGCCTATTAGCCATGTCCCTTGGAGATGACACCTTTATTCACAAACCACAATTCCGAAGCGGAAAGTAAAATATGAGTTTTGAAGATAACATCTATATATACAAATTTCGTTTGAATCACCATTCCAAAAAACTCATGGTTACCCAATAAAAACTACTTTAGTTAACAACAAATTTCTGCTCGTCAGAATTTTTCAGCAACGTTTCTCTGTTTTGTAAAATATCAAAAAAATACTTTTACAACTCCAAAAGTTCTAAAATTTTGCGTGGGTAACTATTAAGGTGTCTACTACATTATGTCCAAAGAGTTCGACAAAATTCCTTTTAGGTTAAGAGATAAACTCGAAACTCTACATCTGACCAAAAATTCGTTTTTTTTTTGTTTTTCACTCCACAATTAACATCCATGATTATTACAAATTATAATGTCTTAAGATCGTTGGGTGCAATAATCAAAAACAAAGAAAAATCAAATAAGCAAAAGTTATTAATACTTAGCTCCTTTATGTGGAAGTGATCGATTGACGAAACGAACGAGCTTCCCATATCTCCACAACAGCAACAAGGCAAAACTTTGGAAAAACAGAGTGAGTCACGTGTTCAACACGCTGCCCTTAAGACATTAGCGCCCGGCTACACTCAAGAGTGATGCTATAACCCTCACAAGACGGATATCTCCAGGATAAAACACCCTAATATACCTACTACTAACATATGTAGTAGATGCTCAACTTGAGCTTGGCAACTCCGAAAAAACCGTTAAGAAAAATCGCGAACGTTAAAGAAATCACCGTAAAATATTTTCCCTTGGGGGTCTTTCTAAAAAATAGAGAATCCCCTTTCCCATAAATTTTACAAATAGTAAATTTGTTTATATAACAACTTAAAAAGAGGAACTCCTCGATGTGGGACTAAAAATCTTATATGGTCTCATAAAACAACTAAAAAGTGGAAACTCCACGGTGTGGGACTAATAAGTTTTTCATTCACAAGAAAACAATAAATTATAAGTTTTATTAAAACTTTAAAAAACATATTTTATTAATCGATTTTTCAACACCTTGATACATTCATCATACAAGTACTTACTAGCAAACGATGCAGGAAATATGATAATGCCTAGACTACTCATAAACTAAACTGGTACCGGACTTGCTGCAAGTCTTATAGAGCTAAACTGGAAAGACTCAGCAACGATGGAATCCATATAGCTGACTTGAACCTTAAACCACTTGCAAATACAAACTGCTAGAAAATGCATCAATTCTAAAATAGACTCTAAGCCATTAAAACAAACATCAACCCGCGAGACTGAAAATCCTAACTATTACGTTGACAAGAGGCCGACTCGAACACTGCTTCCATCTGGTGCGTAGCCCGGGTTAATATCTGGTATAGTATTAGCGCACATCTCGATGGTAGAGCAGTTTAACCGATGTTGAATATACGTCCTTAATTTAGAAGGCAACACTAGCAGCTTAGAGCAGTGTGTTGTTAAGAAGCCAAGTCTAGTTAATGCACAAATTGAGCCCGCCGCTGTGAATTCTGAAACTAGTAGTCCAGAACAAGCTTCTAATTCAATTAACCTTCTTGGAGCGCTTTTCAATGTGAAGCATCTGAGTGTTCATGATAGACTGTTTAAGGTATGTTTCTTTTGCATACCCAATGATCTGTTGATACGATATAAATTGTGTCTTTGTTTTGTTTTTCTCTTTTGCTATCATGGATAACAGAACTGTTTACAAGTTACAACTGATATTTTCCTTGTTCTGCCATATGCTTAGGCACTAGCTCCTGCAGACGATCATCTCTTACTGAAGCTGCCTACGTTTCATAATTTAAGCGACTTGGTAGCGATTTGGAGTTATCCTTCTTTAATTGACAGAGCACTATTCAGGTTGCTCCAAATCTCGCCTAAGCTGGAATCACTTGCCTTGCAGAATGTAAGTAACCTTATTTTTCAAAAATATATATTCTTCATATGCCAATCAAATTTTACTGGAGAGGCAAAAAGTGGATTGTATTTTGGTTTTCCATCACTAATAAATCTCCGTGGAATAACTATTATTCAGGAAAATGCTCCTCGGTCTAACGAGGATGATAGTTGGAAACTAAATATTCTGCCGGAATGTCCGAATATTGTATCCGGACTGGAGCATCTCAAGGTGATTGAATTCATTGGATTTTGTGGAGACCCATGGGAGATGTATGTGACAGAACTATTTCTGAAAAATGCAAGATATTTGCAAAGGTTAACCATCAAAACCTCTTTTAGAATCACCGGTTTAAAAAGAAGTATTGAAAACAAATTGCAAATTACTACACAGTTACTAACGCTTCCAAGAGCTTCATCAAGTTGTGCAATTAGATTCTCCTGAAACATCTTCAACTAAGATTATGTCTATTCCTTTCAGAGTTCTGGAAGATCCTGTTGTTTCATTTGCTTCGTCGACAACATGTGGCAGGGTTGAAGGAAAATTGACATTATTACAGATCGCATGTCAAAACAGGACAGTTGCTGGTAGACTTGCTGCGGTTGGCTACCTTTTAAGGAATTTTTAACTTGAGAGTACTTTTAAACTATTGGTGTCTGCACGAATTCACTTGGAAGTTAAATTTTTCGTAGTAATAAAATCAGTCAAACTAATCTTATAAATTTAATGCTCATGTTGCCGTGATTTACCCTTATTTTCACTAACTGTGATCGGCTTTTCTTTACAAATGTAAGCAAGAGATAGTTTATTTACTTGACTGGTACTTTCTAAGTGAAGTTGTAACTCTTTGATTCAAATCTTGCACATGCATAATATATGTGCATGAGTGATATAAGTGACAAAGTACTTTAATTTTGCCATCAACGATTTACCAGAACAATTTCATATATATATATATAGTTGAATGAATAAAATTTACCTTTAATTTTCTTAACTGTATCGTAGGGTGTTATCCTACTTTACCTATACAGTATAACTCCTATAAAATAATAGTATCGGGACTGGCAAAATTTGTAAATTTATCGTGATATTAAATAATCGCATAAATTAATAATTATTAAATTCTATATTAATTAGTTTATCAACAAATTGTGTAATTCTAAAAAAGAAAAAAAATGAACTAATACACCTTATTCCACTGCAAATTATTTTCGTCATTAATTGTAAGATTCGATCAATAGATGACACCGTAACAAAGAATCCAAGTAAAGCGTTAGATAATAAAGGAACTAGAGAATTGCAAAATTCAATTAATAGATTGAATTATCATAGTGGAATGGATGTTGAATTTCTTTTAAACTGCCCTCAAAAGGATATTATTTCAGATTTGTTGACTGACGAAGAAATAATTGAGAGTGTCATGGGAAAAGATGAAAGTATTGATGTGGAAGTTGAAGATGAAAGTGTAGTTGCAGAGCCACCTTCCCGTAAAGAAGCTATCAAAGCTGCAAATTAAGATATTGAATATGTTTTTATTGCATCAGGAAATCACAACACCATTAACTCTTTTAATGTTAAGAGAAATCCAAGATAAAATTCAATGTGACATCAATTTTAAGGAAAATCAAGTCACAAATGAATCATTCTTGACCAAATTAGCAAAAATATAAAACTAAAATTTATATAAATTGTAGAGTTATTAATTTATATATATTCGAAGGGACCTATAGAGAGCTAAAAAAAAGTTATTATTTTATAAATTTAGCGAATTATTAATTTAGCACGTTGATCCCGACTCGAAACCGGAAAAATTTATTAATTTATCGTGATTATTAATTTATCGCGGATTAAATTATAGAGGTTTTTGCTGTACATCCCAAGTTACATGACCTTATTCATCCAAGCTATTAATGTTGACATCTGGGATTAAATGCTGGAATGAGATCGACCAAACCAGACATGCTCGGCATAAGCACAATCGATAAATAGATAAAGCTCTAATAGAAAAAATGTGGAAATTTCTGAGGAACCCGAGTTCGAGTTCTTTCTCTTTTAAAAACCCATCGTTAAGAATGTATATACGTGTAGCCCAAAAAGATTAGATCAACCGTTAAGAATTGTACTTTAAAATTAAATTCATATTTTCACATTTTGAGATGACTAATCTAACCTTTATCTAAAAAAACAAATTTAAAAAAATCCATTAATATTCTGTTGATTGGTCTTGCTTTTTTTGTGGGTTTGTTACGCATTAGTTCAATTTGTTACTGATTTTTCATGTCCATTCTGGTCAATCTCCTCTCTTCTTTTTCTCCTCAGCGTGAACACAATAATCCATGTGCTTCCACCCTTTTTTACCTGGCTAAATTGGGGCATATGCCACTTAATTGGGGCTTATAACTACATGACAAAATAGGATCATTGGGAGATAATTCATAGAAACTCCTTCCAATATTTATATTAATGCCCAATATACCCTTATTAAATTAGTGTTAATTCGGATTATTAAATAATGTTTAATCAAGTTAATCCTGAAATTAACTTTCATTAATCAATAATCAAAACTTGTAAAAAAAATTAATTTTTACTCGATCCAGAATCGGTTTATGTTAGTGCATTTGTAAACCGAATCTGGGTTGAGTTTTATGCTTAGGAAGATGTAAACCCAGAATCGGAGATCAATACCCACATAAACCGATTCCAAAAATCGGGCTTTTGTAATGCACATGTAAACCGATTATGCCTTACTTTCAGAAACAAAATATTTATTACATAGTTTAGGAAATTAGCCCACTACATATAATTAATATAAGAATTCAAGAATTTGACACATCAAATGCTCATCAATGAACCTCCGAGCACGTCGGTACAACGTCGTATATTCTTTGTGGTGAATGACCTTTCTTTCCCCATTATGAATTCTCCATAGCCCGTTGAAACGTTCCAGCTGAAATTCAATGAATTCTTATATGTTAGTATGTGAACTAGTGTAGTTGACATGGGTATAAAAATGATAGCATTACTCACTTTTTTCCTAAGAGGAGCTCGTGGATGATAGTGGTAAACCATATTTCTAACAGTTACGCACTCTCGCATTGTGCCTTTTATGTAGTTGAATCGAAAAGCCAAGTCTCTCCATTTTCGTTAAAATAACTCTTTAACTCTCTTCCAAAACATTGAATAGATTTCATTCGGACGTTCGAGGAACGTATTAGCAAAGGATTTTACCAGACACAAATCTTCAAACGGTTCTCATTCCATTTTCTAGGCTAAGTGTGTGATGTGAGAGTGGCTCAAAGAGGTTGTCCTTATATAGATGAAGTCTCAACGGCTATTTTTTTTTTGAATTCTTCGAACAATCGGATTTTATATATTACCAAATAGACCGATTTTGTCCTTACAAAATCATGTAAATTTGCCTCTAACAAATCGTGCTTTTGTAAAGCACATGTAAACCGATTCTCAAAGTTACATAACTTTTCTTCATAAAAAAAAATTACATATTTATACATGTAAACCGATTCTAAAAGTTACAGAAATTTTCTTCATAACAATCGGATTACATATTTACACATGAAACCCGATTCTAAAGCTGAACATTTAATAAACTGTCAGAATCGGATTACATATAGTTATATGTAAACTAAACTAGAAACCAGATTAAGTCGTTCATAGACTAGGAATGTAATAAAATATAATTCGACAATAAGTTTAAGACAAGACATAAGTTTTGAATCCATAATTATCCATACTTAAAAACATAAACATGAATACAACCATTCATTCATGAACATCCCCACCACGACCACGTCCACCGCGTCCTCGTTTACTAGGTTGGGCGCTGCTCGATGCACCTTCAGACATATTTTTGGTAAGGGATCTCTTTCTCTTCTTCTTTGGCTCATCCTCCTCCTCCGCCTCATCAGAATCATCCCCATCCTGCTCCCCAAACTTTACATCAGCTTCTACATCTTCGAGACCGTTCAATTTTCCCTTCCCTGATTTCTAGCTTTCCCCGGGTTATCAAGTGTCTGACTCGTCTTCTCTGTTCCAATTTCAAATAACAAACATTCAATATAGAATGCTAAAACCATTAAAAAAATCGTAATTGAGTAACAATATGCACCAAGTATTCGAGAGCCGTATCTTTGTCCTTTATAATGAGCCTCTCATCTACTCGTATCACTCGAGTATGCGAAACATTGAGGTACCACGGCATGTAATGCGGAATTTCCTCGTCATCTGTTCGAGATGGACCAACCAAAGGATATTTGTGAAACGCTCTGTTATCCCAATAATCACATGATGGGAAAGGCAGGTGAACAATGACAATATCACTGTCATAAGATTTGGTTTTTGTCTCATTGAAGTTGAAATCCTTGTGCGCCTTTGGGATTTTTTGTATGTAACCGCATTGTCTTGCGACTCTCGACGGGTTGTACATTATATATCCTCTTGGGTGAAACAAAGGACCATGATAACCTTGCTCTGGGCACCCAACCTTCTTTCCGTTTCCTTTAGCCAAAGCCTCCTTGTAAGGATCAAAGATAACATCCTTCGTCGTCAAGTTGTCTAACTGGCGTCTCAAATTCAGATAATCCATTCTTTGTTTCTTAGGCTTACTTCTGTAGGTGTACTTATTTCCATAGTGCTCCCCATCCCAATCCTTGTTCTCAAAAGACATTTTAGAAAATATTGGGAAGTGCAAATATATTCACGCCTGCGAAAAAGCCATATTCCCTCCAAATTGGTTCCTTTGAGCCCTAGAAGGCTTTCTCAACTGCGTCAAAGAGTGTGCAAGGATGGCAGTGCCCCAAGAGTAGTCTTGTATCTTGCAAAATGGTTGCAACATCTGGATAAAGTTGGCGCTCACACGGGCACCGGTAACGTCGGGAAGATAACAGCTCCAAGGATATAAAGGGCATACGCATTGGTCGTGGCGATGATACGTTGCGGCGTCACCTATTTTCCCTCAGTATGAAGCTTCTTTGTTCCCATAAAATTGCTCCTACGCCTCAAGAGATAGAATATCCTCTGCTTTTCCTTGCCTAATAGCATATCCTTCTTGGTCTTCTCCTCATCCCATTAGAACACTTCCTTGGTCCACACATAAATCTTGTCACACTCAAGCTCTTTCACGTAATCTTTGTGCTTCACGGCTTTACCTTCTATGCTTCTCCCGGTAATGAACTTCGCATCATTTGGAGTTATCGTCATTTCTCCAAACGGAAGATGTAAAGTATCCGTTTCCCCGTAGTATCTCTAGGAAAAGGAGGAACAAAGAGGTCTGTCGTAACCAAGGTGGCCCAAATTATTGACCGCAGAAAGCAAACCCGTAGAATTGACTAGATCGACCACTTCCTGAACTTCTCCCATGCTTGATTCATCAGCTATAAGTGGCCATTGCCTCATCTTAATCACTGACATTCCAGGCTTCATAAGACGAACGACATGCTTGTGATCCTATAAAACCAAACAATCAAAACACTACACGGATAATAATGTTTACATTACATGGCACAAGGTTTAGGTACTTACTATGGTATTGTAGACGACGCCGGCCCAACTGCCTTTGTGACCCCATAATATATTTCCTCCGTCAGCTGGTATCCCTAAAGGTGGATCATTAGGGCCGCGAGCAAACATCTTCAGCTCGTCGGGCATGTGGTCACCTTTCTTCTTCTTTGGAACTTCTTTCTTCTTACCTTTTCCTTTAGGGTCTCCTTCTTGTTCTTGAACGACTTCTTTTATCTTTTTATCACCTTCCTTGTCACCTTCTTCTTCATCAGTTTCACTCTCATCGGTTTCACTCTCATCACTTTCTTCTTCACCACCTTCCTTGTCACGTTCTTCTTCATCACTTTCACTCTCATCACTTTCTTCTTCAACACCTTTCTTTCCACGACTATCTTCATCACTTTCACTCTCATCACTTTCTTCTTCACCCCATTCCTTGCCACGTTCTTCTTCATCACTTTCACTCTCATCACTTTCTTCTTCACCACCTTCCTTGCCACCACCACTTTGTTCCTCATTAACTCCCTCATCACTTTGTTCTTCTTTGTTACCACCTTCTTGTTCAGTAGGTGTTTTGGGATCAGATTCTTCATGTGTTGGTTGCTCCGTTTGTGGTGGTGGGCCATTGATGATGATCCCTTTGGCTTTACTCCCCGTGCCTCTTGGGTTTCGGTGGGAAGCATTCAAATTTTTACCGTATTTTCGACGAGGTCCCAAAGGCTTAGGAGTAGCATGGTCATATTTCTTCTTATATTTCTTTTCGGCTTGATTTTTTTTGCCTGTAGAATACGTATTTAAGCAACAAAAAACAATGGAATAGAAAGCATTTTTAAAGTCAGAGTATATAATCGGTTTACTCGATATACATATGAAATCCGACTCCAAACATATAAAATTAACAATCGGATTTTTGCAAGTGCTAATGTGAACCGATTCACGAAATCGGTTTACTCGATATACACATAAAGTCCGTTTCTGAACTAAACTATCGGTCTTTTGTTAAGACATATGTAATCCGATTCCAACAAAATAAGATCCAGGAAGATTGGATACAATAATCGGGCTATTTATACACTAACGTTCCCCGATTCCTTTTCACGTGCAGAACAATTGGACTATAAGTTTTTGAACATAATCCGTTTCTAATAAGAATTGGGTTACTTCGTGACTAACGTAATCCGATTCTGTGAACACTGAAATTTTTTGATTTCAAAATTCTCGATTTCTAACCTAAAGCATGTTACTAAAACTTAGTTTAGAGGATTGGGTTGATAGAAAAGTACCTGATTCGACCCATTTCTTCCTCCTGTGCGATACGAGAGGTTTCAGATTGTTCTTGCACTTCCTTTGTTCTATTTCGAATCGCGTCAACAAGTCCGGAATTGTCGTCACTAGAATGATTCCTATTAGTAGCATACTTAGTTCTTGGATTCGTCATTTTATGGAAGAAAGAAACGATTAATCGTTTTTGAATCGTCGATCATCGACGATTTTTGGTTTCAAAAAAATGGAAAAAGAGGGAGTGGAGGAGATGAATCGGTTTTTATGTTAGAAATAAAAATTGATTTTTGTTAGTTAGGTTTATTAAGGGTTGATGGGGATAATTTAGTAATATTAATATTTTTTGAGGGTAATTTTGCTAGTTTACATAAATATTAGACATCCCTTATCATTGTGAATTGGGTAGATGAAATACTTTATAGGCCCCAATTAAATGGTATAGACCTCAATTTAGCCACGCTTTTTTAATGTGGGTCAGATTTTAGTCACGGTATACGTAGTTTTTGGTTTATCATCCTTGCATATCTATATTTTTTATTAGTAAATTTGAAGCACTCTTTGTCGTCCATATTCAATTGATTGATGATGTTATTTTGATCAACTGGATTTCAATTCTTATATTTTTTAAAAACTTTCTTCTAGGATTTTCCTGATTATATACCGGTGATAGTCGTATATAAGTTGAGACCAAAATCGTGATCATTTTTATTTTAATTTTGAATTTAGATTATCCCAATATCTTATGTGAAAACTTGAATATTCTCAATTATTGATGATAAATAGAGTTATTTTTATTACTATTTTGTGAAAAATGTAATTATCTTAATTTTCATTCCGTGATGATTGGAGTTATTTGAGGGGTGATAATTGGAATTTTTCATATACGTGTGGTATTTGAAATTTTTTTTGTGAAAACCGTAATTATCTCAATTTTCATTCGGTGATAATTGGAATTATTTGAAGGGTGATTATTGGAGTTTTTCATATATGTGTGATATTTGAATTTTTTTGACAGAGAATAATTTAGGAGATGTTTTTTAGAGAGTGAAGTGAGATTAATTATATTACGGGAGTATAAATAGGGGTTAGTTAAGGGAACTTGTTAGGATTAACAGAAAAAAATGCAATCATGGCTAAAATAAGGGATGTAGATTTTTTAGGGATTATATAATTTACCTCATTAATTGTAGGTGTTTTAAAAAGTCAATATATTCTTAATTTAATTAATTCACATTAGATAAGGTTATTTGTGTAATTAAATTTTGTTATAACTAATTATGGGTTTTTAATATATGTAATCTTATCGGTGGGTTTGTGATAAAGAAAAAGATCAAATTGGGCCACAGATATTTTTGAAAATATAGCACATTCACCATAGGCTTGCATGTAGTCGGCTTTCCTTATTAATTAATAGGGTGTTAGTGTATTTTGTAGGGGTGTACAACGGACGGACAGTTGCGGATTAGGGGTCATCCGCAACCAAACCGTCAAAGTTGCGGATTTGGAAAATTGAACCGTAACCGGCCCAATCACTCGCGGATTTAACATCCGTGGATCAACGGATGATATAGACCGGATGCGGATTAACCACGGGTGATATGCTCAGAAGAATTAGGTTTATCTCCTCCTCGTTTCCCTGACACAATCAATACCTAAACGTTGGTGTCCCTAGTTCGACCCTTGATTTCTTCGAAGAAGGTGGTGATAATCTCAATGATGCATCACTGTTATTAAACTGACCCTTAACCAAATGTAGACGAGAACATGAGGGACCATCATTGGTTGCCGAATTTATTGCGGAAAAGGATGATTGGCTTGCAAGCATGAGTGCTTCTCCCACTTTCTTCTGTTCCTCCAACAACTTTTGCAGCTATCGTGCATTCTCTTTAGCTCGTTGCTGCAACTCCCTTTGAAACTGCTCAAATGGACGCAAGACAGATGAAAAGTTTCATCATTACACATACATCTTTAAGTTAAAAATAAAATAAAATTGAAAACACTACGGATAATGGAGGCAAGCATATGATAGGGAGTAATACGCCTCAAGTTGCTCGTGAAGGCTTTTTTGAAGCTCCCACTGCACTCCAAGTGCTTCTGATTCAGGTGTGGACCTTTAAACAGAGAGTATTGACATTAATTACACCTTGTGAACATATACAGATTATGGAGAGTAAGATGGCTCCTAGAGCAGAAGCTTTAGAGTTGTCAGTTTGATATACGACTTTACCTCTTCAGAGAAACACAATAATAACTTCATGATAGTGTGTGTGAGAGGGGTGCGAATGCGGGTAAATCCGCGGATTATAAAGTCCAATAGTAACTAAACCGTGTAAACATGCGGATTTGAGAATCCCATCTGTGTCCGACCCGTAGCTCTTGCGGATTGGGTTTTATCCGCAATTTTGCGGACGGATACGGATGAAATCCGTGGTTCCGATTTTTTAGCACAATCCTAGTATTTTGTTATAAGGACAGCTGTTATAAGGACATCCCATCTCTTATGCAATTCAATTAATAATATAACTATTTTACGCCGCTACAAAATCTGTCACCCATGTTCTTTTTTTCTTTTTTTTTTGAAAAAGAAAGGATTCTTTTTATTCATTAACATAGGATTGTTCTAGGGAAAGCTATCCCAACAGCATCATTCATTACAATTACATTGAGTGATTCCGGGTATGCATTATCCCACACCCGGGTATGAGTTGTTGTTGTTCCTGTGTGAAATTGAGTGTCTGTTGCCAGGTTCGCCAGTCCATGCGCCGCTTGGTTCGCCTCTCGATATACATGCGTTATAGAGTGGTTTTTGATCTGTTGGAGATGGAATTGTATTTCCTGTATCATTGCACTAATGACCCATGGGTTGTCTTATTTCTTTTTAGTTAGCATTGAGAACAGCGCCTTCGAGTCCGTCTCAAAGATGATGTTTTTCCACCTTTCTGATGTCGCCATTCTTGCTACAAGCAAAAAGGCCCAATCCTTAGCGGCAAGAGCCGTGGTTATCCCAATAGGAGCTTCCAATTGTATTTCTACAAATCCAGCTTGCTCCTGCTCGTTCTGGTTGTCTAGCTGTATTGTTTTTGCTGGCTCCATCCGTGTTGATTTTCACCCATTCTGCTAGTGGAGGACTCCATTTGACCCAAATTGTTCGTGTATTGTTTTCTTCCGTGGAACCGTTCCGTTGTTGCCGTTCTCCCCCCATATTTGGCAGTATCTTTTTACGGAATGCCCAAATGTATTCTTGGCTCAACAGGATAGCTATTTGGCTTGTTTGGTGAGGTGTTTGTATTTGCTTCTCATAAACCTGTTCATTCCTAGATAGCCAAATACTCCATAGTGCATAGCATCATATTGAGAACATCTCTGCATTTTGCGAAAACTGCAGGAATTCCTTGAAGGTCGTTGGAGGCACAACAGATGTTGTTGATGTGTTAGCCGCCCTCTGAGCCTGGTTATTTCCGCCGGAACTGGATGACCTGTAATCCCCTTGACAAGTGTAAGCCTTTCTTTTACTCATTTTATAATTCCTAATCCAAGAGAAAAAAATAACTCAAACTTTGTGAAATTTGCAAAAAAATAAAAAAAATTCCTTTTTTTTTCCAAGTAAGTGTGTTGTGAGACACAAAACACGGAGGAAGAAGGAGAGAGAAATTTACATTAACCAATGTATAGACAAACATTAGAGCTTCTATTTATAGGGCTAGACACAAGGGCATCCCAGTAATAAAAGAGATTTACCCTAGATATTATTAACATAATTACACGTTTATAACACTCCCCCTGATGGCGTTGTGTCTAAGATAATTACAAACATACCAGAAAAACTCAAAAGAGAAAAACCTGAAATTGCATAAGCATGTGAAGACTTGAAACAATGTTGGACACGCAAATGTTGCCTCGTTAAAACCTTGACAGGGAAAAACCCAGTGGGACAAAACCTTAACGAAGGAAAAATAGTACAACGCGATAAGTCCAGTAAATGCACCTTTGATGATGGTGTTCCCCCTAATTAGTACTTCACTTAAATCTTGGTTTGCAAATCTTGAGTCATGACTTCCCAATTTGACGAACGAAGTTCTTGAATGCAGAAGATTCTTGTTCTTTCGTGAAGAAAATTGCTACTTGATGAAGTGTTATTTTGTGCTAGTATTCTAATAGTAGTTTTCTAGAGTCTTCATGCTTGCATAAATACATTGATGACTTGTGTCTTTGGTTGCTAGATTCTCGAAGATTATTTGCATAAATAGCTGATGTAGTTTCTTCAACGAAGTGCCAAGATATAGATACATTCGTGTATATGAACAAAACTGTATTTACTAACACACTGTATGGGGTTCATAAGGAAATCCAAATTTCTAGGAGATGGTAATGTTGATTTGGTCTAATAAATGACCTAGTTAATAGTGGGAATCCACCGAATAAAAAAAATTTATACAATATCCCATGGATGACCACCATGTTGAAATAAATTGCCTCACTAAAACCTTGACCGTAAAACCCAATGGGAAAAAAATTTGGACAAAGAAAATAGAGCACAAATATCAACATTTTGAAAGAAATAAATGTCAACAAGATGTTGCCTCGTTAAAACCTAGTTAGGAAAATCACATGGGACAAAACCTGAAACGAAGAGAAAAAGAGTACAACTTTTGACGATTTACGGATACTAACTCAACTATATGAGTATTACAAAAAATAAGCATCAAAATAATAACTCTAATCTACATCAAAGACGAGTTTATGCTAACACAATTCTAACTGCATATTTAAGAAACAAAAGAAAATAGAATTATTGCTGCAAAAGCATGGATTTTTGTGTTTTTAAGGACTCCTCAAGAGACTTACAAAATTAATCCGGATTTTTGGTTTGGAACCAAATTTCTAAAAAGCACATAAAGGATTGTTAAAACCTAACACAATCAAGTCAGGTGGCTGTCTGAATATATTTTGAATCCTACAAGGTTTACAAATTTCAATATGTTCCCAATCACAATTATTGTGCAAATGCAATATGAGTCCTTTAAGGAATACCACGCTAAATGCACCATACATGGAGAACAAAACATTATCTAATCAATCCTAGGGTTTGAATAAAAAAATAAAACCCTCCAATCGTTTTCACAACAAATATATTTCTCGTTTGACGCATTAATGACTACACGAACCTATAATTAATAGGCTTGGAAATTTAAAGGTGTTAGTCTTGAATCCAAAATTGGGTCAACCAATCGAGATTAATCCAACCTAATTTGGATTGTATTCCAACCAATCACATATGTCGATATTTCTCTGCAGAGGGGTTAACAACCACCATCTTTATTGGTTGAGTAGCTAATAGTAATGAGTTTTCGACAATAATTGGCTTACTAAGAGACCACACGATTCTCAAATTTATGCATATCTTGAAAAATTAATCAATTACTGATACCAGCACCCGCGGGCATTATAATCTCATCATTATCAAGTGAGAAGCTAATAAATTTGAGAACGTGAATCATAATTTGGTAGACTCAATTGGAGCACTACCTATAGCCTCTTATAGAATGCTATTTATCTGCTAGATGTGACTGGATTTCTTCTTAGAAGGCAAAAAGCTTATATAAAAGTGAAATACAAAATTTCATGCCAATCATATAATGACAGCCTTAATTGATTTGATCGTCATGAGAGAGAAATTGATATAGCTTTTAAGTTAATGAACACTAACATCTAATGGCATATAGTCTCCCTTTAATTATGACGGAAATATACTTGTCTCATATACGAAAACAATCGTAAAGTATTA
This sequence comes from Papaver somniferum, assembly GCF_003573695.1. Taxonomy (NCBI): domain Eukaryota; kingdom Viridiplantae; phylum Streptophyta; class Magnoliopsida; order Ranunculales; family Papaveraceae; genus Papaver; species Papaver somniferum. Next base: position 2,834,902 of record NC_039365.1, on the reverse strand, counting down.
TCCAATTAATTCGAGACATATACTTATATGAAATATGTCTTTCGACATAAAAACAATGTAGTTGTAATAGACATATGTTACAATCAACTATGAATTACTTTTGGAATCAAAATCAATTGGTTATAAAACATTGAACATATGCAAACAAATTAATCTCCAATAAATGTATGACCTAATAGGGATTATAAAATAAATTATTCATCTAAGATTGAAATCATGGACACAAAAGAAATTAATTTCAAGATCAATATAGTCACTACAAAGGCTAATGATTTAGGCTAACAAGCTGGGTGCGCATCCTTTGATCTTTAGTGTCCGAGTCCAAGTGCAAGTTGAACAATTTCAAATTTTGGAGAATAATTACTAGGAGGAAAGCCAAAATTGCTCAATATCCCTCGGGAATGCAGCAATTCCTCGTTTTATTTGTATATGCAATTTTCTTAAATCCTAATAACGAAATCTCACTCTAGGATCGATAGAGAAATTGTTTCTTCTTAAGAAGGATAAAGAAAACATTTTCGTTATTGAATTTAGAAAATCAATCGGTTCCAGTAAGAAATAGAAACCAACAGTATTGGTAGAAACAACCAAACTATATCGGTATCTCATATAAGCGGTAGAGAAAACCAACACCAGTTCATTTGTCTGATTCATGAAAATCGTGTCAACGAAGAAAGAAAGAAACATCGTCATGTTACTCATTGCATAGGGATAAACCACTTTGTGGTTAAACAGATGGTTTCTTGTAAAGGAATAGAAACCAGATGAAAATACAATTACACGATCTTCATCTAATGGACAAAGATACCAAACTTGATTGGCCTGAGGTTTTTCAACCATGCATATGATTAACTACCGTAAAGACAATTAAATTGCGATAACACCAGATTTTGATTATTACAGATTCATTAAAAGAATAGAAACTATAAACCATCTTTTGATGGATTTGTTTTTCTTTCTCTATGAAAAAAAATAGAGAAAAAAGAAAACACCAATTTTTAGTGATTGTAATTTCATTAGGGGAATAAAAACTATAAATCAGGGTTTGTTTTTTCTTTCTCTATGAAAAAAAAAATAAGAGAAGAAAAGAAATCAACTTATTCAACAAAATTCTATAAACATAGAGCATGTCTTTTTAAAAGAGGCCAACTGATTTTAATCGCACAAAAAGAAAAAGGAAAACAATATGATTATCGGTAACCATACGGTCCTGGTCGGGGTTACCAAAATATGCAAAATCCATTAAATCCCTTACAGAGGAAAAAAAAAGATACCATTCGCCATTAATTAATATTAATCAAGTAATCAGGCATAAGAAACAAAGAGGAAAAAATAATAAACAAATAAATCTCACTGAACATGATTTGTTGCCATCAGGGATAATAGTGCTTCTGATCCGCAAACATGAATCTATAGGTTCATGTGTCTTTGATGGAAACGAACAGATGGAACTTTGTAACCACAAGTCAACTCCATCCATGAATAGCTTTGATTTGAATCTCACGGACCAAACGGCTACGAGTGGTGATCTACAAGAGGACAAATAAAGCTAGTTATGAAATAATATGATTAGATCTTTGTTATTTAATAAAAGCTTATGTAATAAATTAACGGAAATGCTATTCCAAGCATTCTTAACCACATTAATCACCACTCAACTGCTACGTGTTTCACATGTAGTGGTCCAATTTATTTATCCAGGACCCATCCTTAGAAAAAGGTGTACACCATTTGAGAAATGTAGGGTTCAGATGTTGTGAGCTGTGAGTAAAGTGGTGTTTTGTGCTGTGAATAGCACCACCGATAAATTAATTTGAAAACAAAGATTAAGATATGTCTCTAATGTCTCCATATTGTTTTCGCCCGTGTGATGGAATGTGACCAGAGAAAGAAGAAGAATTTGTTCGCTTAGTCGGTAGAGCTAACGTTGTTGATAACGTGTTGTGAAACCAGAAAATAGAGAAGAAAACACAAAACACAGAGAAAGAAGGATAGAGAAAGTTCCATTAACCAATGTATAGACAAACATTATAGCCTCTATTTATAGGAATAGACATAGGGACATCCCAATAATAAACGAGATTTACCCTAAATTTTAGTAACATAATTACACATTTATAACAAAGTGAACCAGTAATTCATTCTTTTTCTACACCATCGAGAGAAAATTGGAGAATTGTTAATCCTAAACCAAACCTAGAGTTGTTGGCTCATTTCTTTTTCTACACCATCGAGAAAATTGGAGAATTGCTAACCCTAAACCAAACCTAGAGTTGTTGGATCATTTGTTTGTCAATATTGAGTGCACTTTAAGGTACATGAAAGCTTTACCAGAAAGGTAAAATTCATACTTTACAACCTAAAAGAACAAGATATTTTGTTAACAGTAATTGCATTTTGATGGATTTTCTTTGGCTCTGTTGAACATGGTGAATCCAATGGAGATGAATACATCCAAAAGTCATTTTTCCAATCGAAGAAACATGGTGAACGAAGAACAACAAGCTGCAGAAATATAAACAACTGTGTTCGTCGTACACATGATGAACAAAACATGACAATTGAGGAGAAAAAATTATAAAAAAATGAGAGACAAAGGAATTGGTACAGAGCAAGGCAACAAAATGTCCTGGGATAGGCATATGAAGAGACTGTTATTAGTTGACATGCAATGCACATGCACTCTACTTGTGGTATATTGTCAGTTAGCAAAAGACTCTGAATCCTGAATCTCCTCGACATTAGAATGTGGTATGTTGTCTCCAAATTGGCACATCACAATTACCAATTTCCATCCTGATGATTTAGGACTCGACAACCATATAATTGTTATATTCCATATTAAGCGAAACAAACCAACCTGGATCCGTATGAACAAAGACGAATTTCGTTGGTAAATGCATTCCTTTTGGTGTTGATGATCGAAGTTAAGGCAGAACATTTAATAATGTTTATTGTATTTGATCATACAATTGAAACAAAGATAATGCTTATTGCATTAATCATAGAATAATACGTATTTTACTTAAATGATGGAATAGCTTCATGACAAAACACACCAGAATGATTTCTTGCTAAGTCAAGGTAAACTAGACATTTAAATTAACAAACTATTACAACCTCTTACTACTCTGCTACTAATTTACAATTTTCAGTGAAAGAGTAAAAAATTTCACGACAGTCAAACGATGTAAACTACACCTAAAATTCTATTTTGATCGATCGGTTTCTGCTAAAAAAGGCAAAAAAAAAAAAAAAAAAAAAAACTAAAACCTCGATGAGAGAGAGACGCGAGAGTAACAGAAAAAAAAATTAATTACAAAGATGGTATAGTAATTGTGAGGTCTTGGCTACTTCTACTTCTATGAAACTTTGTTTTCTGATTTCTCTTTTTCCTATGTGATTTAGGCTCTCCATGGCTGGGAACACGTAGTATTGTTTTGGGGTTTCAAGATTTTTATGGGTGGGTTTAATATCTTGTGACCCATATTGTTGTCTTGAATATGTTTTCAAAAAATTCTTTGACACAATATGGTGGTGGGGATAGAATTCCAAGAATTGTTTGAGCATCGTGGGATTCACTGAACGGAGAAGCTCATATAATGAAATATGGTCTGCTGCTGTGGATTTTATCAGGAATATCTGGGTACTAAGGAACAACACAAATACTTTGGTTAATGTTGTGTTTCATGATTTTCGGACTTTTGCAGTTGAGGTATGCTCCTTCCTCCTTGATAGTCTCAAAAAGCTAGGTTTCTCTCCAGATTGGTGCAGTATGATCAACCAGTGCATTTCTATTGTCTCCACTTCCATTTTTCTCAATGGTGTTCCAGGTAAAGTTTACTATCCCCAAAGAGGATTAAGGTAAGGAGACCCCTTGTCTCTATACCTCTTCATAATGTGCATGGAAGCCTTGTCTAGAAGTTTAATACAAGCTGAACATGGTAAGCTCATCCATGGGTTTAAAGCCAATAAACATTGCCCCTCAATCTCCCATTTGTTTTTTTGCTGATGATTGCCTTATTTTCATAAAGGCAAGAACTAAAAGATGCCAGAAACTTAGCTAGTATCATTGATCAATTTAGAAAATTTTCTGGGCAAGCTGTTAACTTTGAGAAATCAGCTCTAGCCTTTAGCAAAAAAGTCCCTAGTAATGTCAAGAGCCAACATTCTTAGAATTAGAAGAATGTCTTTAAATGAAAAATATCTAGGTGTTCCTCTTCTTTTACAAAAAAGAAAATTTGATTCTTTCAAACATTTGATTAACATTTCTAAGGTTAGACTTGCTCACTGGAACCCAACCTATCTAGCACCACCAGGAAGAACTGTAATGAACTAGTATGTTCTAGGAAGTCTAGCTAGCCATCACTTGGATGTTTTTCCTATGCCAAAGGAGCTTACTGATAAGTTAGATAGTATTCAAATGAGATTTTAGTGGGGTAAAAAAGATGGTGAGAAAGGTTGTTTCCCTAAGGGATGGACTGACATAGCTCTTCCAAAAGAACTAGGAGGTCTGAATATCAGGAAAACTGATATTTTAAATCGTTCTCTTCTAGCTAAATTAGCTTGGAGAATGGTGGAGAATACAGATGATAAATGGGCTTGTCTTCTTAGGGGCAAATACTTTAGGAATTCTAATCCTTTGTGTGATAGTGTGTCTAAGCAGGGTTCTTGGATTTGGAAGGGAATATGTACAGGCCTGGACATAATCAAAAAAATTATGTTTGGGAAATTGGTAATGGTAAGTCTGTACATATTTGGAAAGACAATTGGATTCCAAATATGCACGGTCCTCCCTCAACACAATTTTACTCTTCTAATATGGTGCATGTTAGTCAGTTAATTGATCAGGATTTGAAGTGCTGGAAGTTGGAAACTCTCAATGCTTTATTTGATAGAAATACTTTGTCTGAAATTCTAAAGATTAGAATTCCTTTCAATGGAGAAGATAAGCTTAGATGGGAACCAAGTAGTAATGGAAGTTTTACAGTTAAATCTGCTTACAAAGTGATCTTAAATGACAGACTCTTACTCAAACCCAGTAAAAATAATATGAATATTAACTGGTGCTCCTTTTGGAAACATAAACTGCCACCTAAAATACAACATTTTATGTGGAAATTTATGCATAAGTGTCTGCCAACTAAGTACAAACTTGCTAGAATCACTAAGTATCAATGCAATTGCCCTATGTGTAATCAGAATGTTGAAACTACTCAACATCTGTTTGTCTCCTGTACTGTTGCTAGAGATATCTGGAACAAAATTGATACTAATCTTTATAATCTTCTCTTAACTACTGACTTGCATCAATGGGTGTGCCAGTTTTTTCCAACAGGTAACACCTCTGCAGTTCTGGATTTTACAAAGTATGAAACTGTGGCTGTTTGTATGTGGTCTATTTGGAAGACAAGATGTGCTATAAATTTTGATGCTGTCAATCCCAATATTGATTCTGTAGCTAATGCTATTATTATGCAGATGAATGACTGGAGGAATTTGATTCCAATACATTCCAATGATAATCAAGTGCCTAGACAGAGACAACATCATTGGTCTCCACCAAAAAATGATATGATTAAAATAAACTTTGATGCATCTTTTGTTGATAGCAATAGCTACTCTGGACGGGCATTGATAGCGAGAAATTTTACAGGTAACTGCAATGGACTGCGAAGAGGTGCAGATAGTGCAATAGATCCTGAGCAGGCTGAGGCGCAAGCTTTGTTGAATGCAGTTCTATTAGCTAAGAAGAAAGGATGGAAAAAGTTGCACTTAGAAGGAGACTGCCTGAACGTGATCAATGCAGTGAATGGTTCTCATTCAGCAGTGAAATGGACAACACAAAACTTAACAAATGATGCAGTAGACATTCTTAATTCTTTTTCAGTTTGGTTATGCACATATGTGCACAGGGATGCAAATCATTTAGCTGACAGTATAGCTAAATTTGCAACATCCTAATCTGTTTGCTTTCAGTATTTCTTAGATGTTCCGGAATGTCTTTTATTGTAACTTATAAAGTGGGTACTAGGGACATTTCTGATCCTAGCTTGTATACGCTCCTACATGTTTAACAAAGTGTGGATGCGAAATATGTTACGTATACTTCCATCATTTGTAGTCTTGACCCTACATATGTAGATATGTTGGATGATTTGATGGTAATTGATAACCAAAAACATGCTAAGATATCTTGATAAAAAATGGTCCATCTGACACAAAGAATGGATTTGCATTTGAGCTTGAGAAATGTATATGCTTCGCGAGCTCTTTTTTCTCTCTAGATGGTCTATACGACCGCCACCACTCTCTACATAAAGGCTAATTCATCTAGGCTTATAGGGAATTGATTACTTTTCGTATTACTAATGGCTGCTCGCCTCTTGGTTGCACCTTATGTGTAGAATTTTTGTTTACTTGTTAGTATAGTTTTACATGCTAGAGAGGATGCACAAATACAGTTACCACTGTTGGCGTAGGAGTGTTACCTTTGTACAAAAAACAAACATGGTTTACTTGTATATTGGCAATCCTAGTGAGTTGATCACTTTCCACATTATTGGTTGCTTTGCTCTACGGCTTCTCGGTTAGTCTTCTGTGCATGAATGAAAGTATCGGAGTAGTAAGAGATTCCCAACTCTTGGTTTATGTGAATCAAGACTAACTTGATTATGAAATATTTTCTACGCGTTGAAGATATCATAAAAAATAACTCACCTAAAATTATTTATTTATTTAGGTGTATCATAATAAGTGAAATATTGCAGACTATATATCGGAGAATAACACGAAAGACGATGAAAACACCACCAACATCATCATTTTTATTGACATCATATTTTCTGTTTAGTATATGATTTAAATATTTTTTTGTATTTTTTACTTTCTTTGCTGCTCAGTTCTACTTGTTTTCTTTGGTCATCTGTTTTTTAATATATTAAAAATTAAATTTAACAAAAGAAAATATATGTATTTAATTACGAAGAACTTTTAATTCTTTTATTTTTTTGTGTTACTGGAAAATACATGTTTTTTACCCTTTTTATTTTAATCCAAATAAACCGGCCCTTAATCGTATTTCTCTGCATCTATATAAATAGTATAATGGAAAACAAAAATTACTAACCATAATATTAACAATAAACGGTGAAAATTAATGTTACATAGCCAGTAGACGAAACACGTTTTTTAAGAGTATAAATGCTCAATGGAAAAAAACTTTCCAAAGTGGCTATTATAAAACGGAAAATGGGTCATTTGTTCAAATATTTTTAAATCTTGGTTCAAATGGACGAGTAAAAATGGGTAGGATGAAACTGTTTACATCCTGGTTATTTTTATATTTTTGTCCATTAAACAGTATCAAAATCTAAATGTCCTTTTCACCCAGAAATTGTTGATTTTTGTCTTTTTAACCAATTTTGTGAATATAAAACTAGTCATTCAATAGTTCATACGTCATAATTGTTTTCATTTATTTTATTTATTGTTTACCGATAGAAAAAAGTAAAACTTAGACTAGGCGTTTCTTTCTCTGCCATTTAGTGAAGAATTCTACTCGATCTAGGAGAAAACGTTGTAGAATGTTTCTAGAGATATACTGATAAGTGAGTATGTAGTGTACCTCGTACAAACTTGATGAAGAATTATGTTGTGATGCCAAAACTCTGGTTCTCACTTGGGATGTTGCGTTTGGAAACACGGTGCATTTAAACTTTGCTTACACAGTTAAAAACTGGAATATTGTTTTTTGTTAATTGTTTTTACTACCTCTGGTAGTATCTTGTCAATTCTATTTCTCTTAATAAAAACTTCTTTTCCTATCAAAAAAAAAGTATGTAGTGTACCTGGATGTACAACTACAGGGTTTGGATCATCATTTGAGTATGTAAGTAACCTCTTGATTCATAGTGAACCAAGCCTAATTGTTAAACTAATATATTATATTCATAAATCTTCTCATGAGAGTTTCATTACAGGATATGAGAGTATATAAATCAGACACACACACACCATCTCCCTCTCTCAATATCCAACGATTATAAACTATCCACGTGGGCTAATCTAAACCACTCATTACACCCTACTAGATACTACTAAATACCCAGATTCATACGATACGGGCACCCCTGTGCACATGACATTCCACTCCCCTTGAAACCATCCTTGTCCTCAAGGATGAAGGTGAAAATAGAACAACTGGAGTGGCTGCAGGACAACACGAAGCTCCACAATCAAGGTACCAGGCTTGCTAAATTCATCCTTCTAAGGAGTCACAAAATCTTGTAAGAGCATACGATGGATAGTAACCATTGTATTGGTAAACCTGACGAAGATATCAATCGCCTTTGTTTTGCTTCTTAGCAGCAGCATCTTTTCTTTCTTAGCACCTGGAATCTTCAGTTGGTTGCAGTGAACAGTCCCCATGTACAAGTGATCAACTTCATCTTCCGTTTTCTCTTGAGACACAACCATCTTCGGTATCATATCTGTACAGGCCTGACCATAAATGCCACAAGTATACCACTGAGTTTTCCATCACAGTTTGGTGTCAGTTGCTTGAGCTTGTAGTAGTTCTTTTTCTTGTGATCAACCAACTGCTCTAGAATTTTAAATTTAAAACTAGCCAACACCGCAGATGTCCACAATAAAACTGTACTGGACAGGCCACTGACTTAGACACGGCCAGAGTGTGCATCCAAATGGGTAAGAGTTGGACTGTCTGCTTCCTCCCACATAACTCAAGATTAAGATAGCTACTTGTTGGTGAACATACCAAAAATAACAGTCGAGCATGACAAAATACCAACAAAAACTTCCCAGATGCTTGTACTACCAGAGTTGATAAAATCGGTAAAAGAAGCACAGACCTGAATGCAGCACTACCATTTGGTGCAAAATGGATAGCGAAGGATATGTTGATATCTACCATAGGAAAATGCTTCATTCTTCTCAGCACGAACCCACAAAATTCTAATTGAAGACACTCTGGTCTTTGCACAAGATAAAAATCATGGAACTCTAGAAAGGCACCAGTTATATTGGAGACGTTAAGCAAATACGTAGATACTTGGAAAAAACAAGCATTACCATATGGAGACATCCAACTGGGTACATAATATTCAGAAGTAACATCAAAAGAAAAGTACTGATTGGTGAACAGCTTGCCTCTATCAAATTTCCAGTGAGCAAACTTGATGAGGATAAGTGCAAAGCCATTGGTAGCTTCAAACTGATTAAGCCATTCCAACAGAGCACAAATGAGCTTGGCAACAAAATGTGCAGTAATCTGAGTACAAACCCCAGCTTCACAGAACATACTCCACCACCCAGTTAAAAACAACTTGAATTTCCATCTCAAATACTCTACCCATAACAGCATCTTCAGACTTTGAGTTTCTTTTGCTTGAGATATGGGACTCTGTAATCTACGGCAGTAAAAATTTGAAACTCGAATCACTTGGGTTGAGAACAAAATGGCTTGCATATCAGATGTGTTACAAAGTAGCTCAAAACCAACATCCACTGACCAAAAATGAAGAATCCAAATCCCAGTCAGCAACCCACTTCCTAACTGCAAGATGAAAGAACCACACAATTCTACCTACTACTGTGATGTAGTTGATCAAATAATTCTCTTGCAGTACCAGCTGCACTATTACCTGTCACTTGAAGTATCAACCTCGACCAGAGACGCTTACCTTGCTGCAACATGTAGTCAGACTCAAGCAACTCACATTTGAGCTGTAATAAATAAAATTCTGCTCCCTCCATACTAAGCGCTTGAGCATGCCATTTATGTGTCCTGTTAAAGCTCACCACCCTGGACAAAAAGGAAAACAAAAATATATTCCCTCTGAGAATTCAGCAACCAATTTCCAGTCACCGCCAAATTCATTAACATAGACAAGTCTAAGACCGAACGAATTCAGAAAACAGAATGCATAATCACTCACAGAATAAGTAGACTCCTGAATAAGCTCAATTCCTTTTCCACGATCGAATAATGCACGAGTATGATCAAAAGAAATATAAAAACAGTCCTTACCGAGCAACTTGCTGTTGAATAACATCTTAGAGCTTGCAAGTTGTTTTGCGAGAGGATAATGAAGATGCACTGGGCAGAAACTATGACATAAGATAGTTGAAACGAACTGACATTGGCGAAGCTTGTGCAAAAGAAAGTTTATTTCTCCCCACATCTCAACCATTTGAAATATTAACTGACAATCCATCTCAAAAGTAACTACTCTAGCCAACAATATTAATAAAAATCTCCCTCTCTCAGTCATTTGAACAAACATCTTCTTCGCATCCAGAATTGCACAATCAGTAACACAAAAACGGGGAAACAAATTTATAAACTGTGAATCTGAGTCAAGCTCCAGGCTAAGAAGCAATTGAAGAAGTAATTTCTTATAACATACAGTATCCATTAGAATCATTTTAACAAATAGCTGCCAGGTGACACTAGAAATACTACCATCAGCCAACATACTAGCAATTTTATCTCTAAACCGTGAATCTGACCAGTACCCATTCTTAGAATTCAGCTCATATACAGGATTTCTATCAATTTCATCCATTAAATTTGAGCAACCATATAGTGCAAAAGAACATGAAGTAATTGAATCGAAGCCAAATTCATAAACACCGGTTAAATAACAAAACCTCTTAATGAGTTTGAAATATTTTCCTGGATCAAATATGATGCGAGAAGAATCGAGAATAATGGAGAAACACTCACCAAAATCTGTCTGATTCGTCCTTCCAAAATTATTCACTTCAGCTTTATCAAATTCTTCTTCAACAACACCATTAGTAATTGTTTCTTCAGGTGGAGAGACCGTGAATTCACTAATTGAAATAACAGGCTCTTCAATGTTTGATGTTGATTTTCAAAACCCATTTAAACCCTTATCTAAATCGGTTTTAGATCCAGAAATCGAATCTGAAGTTAAAGTTGAATCTATAGTAGCATCAGGAAGAGAATTTGGAGTAGTATCTTCACTGAATTCAGGTACCAATTTGTAGCGCCCCCAAAGCTAGTAGCTGACTAATCCAAGTGATTAATTAAATAAGAGGCACTAAAATCAAAATCAATTACTTAAACATTCAATTAAGAAATATGCTACAAAACTTAACCCAAAACTAACCCGCTCTGAAACATGTATATACAAAAAGTCCTCTCAAATGATACATATACAATAGTCATTTGGTTTACAGATACAATATACAATATAATAAACATAGTAGAAGTTATCCAACTAACAAAATCAACCCTTGAAGCCTTCGCTGTGCAAATCTGATCTGTCTCTGAAACTGAAAGTGGGAATGGGTGAGCACATCATCCCTAAAAGGGGTGCCCCGCCGGAATTAACATTTAACTTTCATGTAATCATTGAAAATGATTTGAAAACAATTCATGTTTTTCCTAAACGTTAAAGAGAAATCAATTTCACATAGGTAAACAATCATGTATATGGAACTAACTCCTTCCAAATAATATATAATAATGGTGACTTGTCCCGCACCTAGATAGCTATATGGTGACTCGTCCCGCACCTAGTAATTGCATAAAATCTCGAATTCATGTAGTTATAAATGAAGGAGAAGTAGCATATATACCACAGACGGAAATTCTCATTTCCCAATCAACTCATAAAGACAAACAAGCATTACCATTCCTTTCCAAGCAATGGAAATATTAAAAGAAATAACAGAACTTTCGTAAATCAAAGTTAAACAATGCATGGAAAGCACAAGCAGACAATGTATGAATTTATTAAACATAAACTTTGGTAAAGGAAAACAACAATAATCACAATAGAGTTAAATATAAATTCTCACTCCTTTTGATGACAAGCCACGCCTGTCGCGAGATCCACGATCCACTGGTTCATCCTTTGAATCGATCGTTATTAATAGACTAACTGTTAATCGTACAAGCACTCTAAGAATCTAGTCAAAATGGCTCATACAAGAATCATACAAGTCTATCTAATGGTTCTAAGTTCATTTATAACTTTCCACATTTTCATTTTCTATCTTTATCACAACCAAGATTTACTAACTCAATTAGGTTGGTTCTATAGTCCATTAGCTAAGTCTTATGAGTATTTACAACTTTGTAGAAGGGAATGAAAGCTAAATTAGACCATAAAGGTCCAATAGATCAAAATAGAAAACTAACTATAAGCCCAAGCCCAACAAACCATCTCCATAAACTAAGGCCTGGTCAAACTATTCAGTTGACGGTCTACAATGGTCAAACTAACGGTCACAGGGTTCAACTAACAGTCCACGTCAAGTCAAAGTCCAGGGTCAACGAAGAGTCTCGGTCAAACGGTCAACTCGGGTCAAGACAGGTAAACTCAGTGAGCTAATCACCGATTCGACTCAGTCAAATAACTGAGTCAGGTAAAAAAAAGAATCGAGTCAGACTGAATAAGCTCAGTCAGACAGGCAAGTATTCTTCTCACACAGCTGCAACTCTATCTTTATAACTCTTAACTCAAAATCAACTTCAATCTATATATAACATCAGTTCAACTTCAATCAATTTCATTACATGAAATCATTCATATTTATTTATAACTATAAATTAATTCACAAAGGTAGTCTTAAACGAGCCTCCATTGAGACCATCAATAACCCTACATTACCATTGGAAAAACTCTAAGTACCCATCCATACTTCACTTCAGACACACAACCACCATCACATACACCCAAACCAACTTCAACCCATTTGTTCTTTTCTCATTTCCAATTCAAGTCCAATATCCGCAACTATTACACAATACACTTCAGTTAATCACCATCACCTGCAACATCTCATCATAAGAATACCAGTACCTATATCCCCTGCAACTTCAACAACATCTCAGTTAAACATAATCAAATAAAACATCACCATTTCCATTCTAATAACTCATTCATAATCAAATCTCAGAACCAACACCACTGCATCAGTCATTCACTTCAAGTGTAACAGTTCATAATCCCCTAATTCATACATTCTCAAATTACTACCACCTATAATTCCAACCCAAGCACAACCATGTACCAAAACTACATTTCATGTATAACAATCCATTCAATTTCATCACCATCTCCCAAGTTTTGTAGCTCATTAAACCACCATCTCCGGCAATTACCACCAATAATCTGCAACTCAATCAACAACAACAATAACATAAACTCAATTCTATCTTCTTCCTAAATCTCCCTGAAATCTCAACAACAAAACAATCAAAGTAAACCCACTGCCAATCACCAAGAATTCTAAATCCCTTTAACTGAGACTATAAGAATCACACAATCTTCCTTCAACAACCAAATTCCACAGAAATCAAATACATTCGTACTTCAATCTGAGCAATACCCATTTTAGAACTTATAATTTCATACTCAATTCGATAGAAGCATATTCAAAATAGGAGAAACCTTAAATTACCTTGATCTCTTCTTGAATCTGAATCAACGCCTGAATTGACAACACCATCATCCACCAATTATTTATTCTACTTCTATTTTCTCGATTTCTTACTCCTAATATTTATCACCATCTTCCAATCACAGCAAAACCCTAATTCAATATCTAATCCTCTCTTCTCTGATCTAAACTCGATACTTCCATTCAAATCTTCAAATCAATGAAAACCCCATCTCTAATCAATCTCTTAGAACCCCAAATTCAGCTTCGAATTCTTGTTTGAATTCTTCCAGAAACCCTAGCTCTTTGATTTACCACCGAATCAACTATAAAAACTCAATTAAACGTCTACCCATGCTTCCTCATCTAAAAGTATCTCTATACATCATCTTCTAAACTTTTAGAACAATAACCAATCTATAAACCCTAATTCTGATAATAACAGCTTCATCTCATTCTCTTCCCGAACTTAATGAACATCAACAGCACCCTCATCTCTTCATCAACATCTTCTAGTTGATCTGCTCTAACGCATCGATTGTATCTCTCTCTTAAACCAACTCTCAATCACACGCAGAGAAGAAAAACAGGGAAAAAAGGAAAGAGAAGAAGAAACAGAAAGAAAGAAAAAGAATGAGGAATACGAAAGAAGAAGAAGGAGAAATCGAGTTTATCTTCTCTCGACACGTTTTGGTGATAAGGCCAACGGCCCACGATAAGTGCACCCTCCCAAACGTTAATGGAAGCCTGGTCGATTAATCTCCAAAAATGACTATTTTTGCCCTTCTTACTAATCTAATAAAATCTTCTTCATCCGGTATCTAAATGACACGTTCGAGTAGCCCATTTCGCGTAACTTTTCGAGATCTATCCAATGGTACTTGTTTCGTACCTATATCGTTGTTAGATTAGTTTCTATTAATTAACGTTGGTGCTAAACTAATCGAGTCATTAGCCGTTAAAACGTCTCTTGACTAGTCTAATTGCGTTGACGAACTTGAGGGTCCTTACACAATTCTTCAATGAAAACCTCCTCTTCCTTCTTCGTAGCTTCCGTATTACTAACTCTATTCACGAATTGTTCTTCAAATTGTGATAGCTAAATGGATTCCCACCTGATCCTGGCGAACGAGATTTCATTCTGTAATCTCCAAAGCTCACGATTAATACTCCATGAAGATACCTCGTTGGATAGATCTCTATACCGTGTCTGCAGATCAAGGAAATGGTTATAGGCTTCATTTTTCGCCTTAACTCTATACCAATAATCCCTAGATCGATGTGAAAAAAGTTTGGATAAATTTTTGCGGAAAGAAACGGCTCTGACGCCAATTATAGTGTACCTGGATGTACAACTACAGGGTTTGGATCATCATTTGAATAAGTAACCTCTTTATTCATGGTGAACCAAACCTAATTGCTAAACTAATATATTCTATTCATAAATTTTCTCATGAGAGTTTCATTACAGGATATGAGAGTATATAAATCATACACATACACCATCTCGCTCTCTCAATATCCAACGATTATAAACTATCCACGTGGGCTAATCTAAACCACTCATTACATCCTGTTAGATACTACTAAATACCCAGATACATATGATACGGGCACCCCTGTGCACATGACAGAGTAAGATATAAATTTTAAATAAGTACGATAAGAACAAAATATTTATATATTCAAGAACGACCACCGCCACTTCTTTCCGTATTAAGTTGTATTTGTTTGGAGTTGCTTAAGTGTGCAACTGAATCTACTTCATTTTGCTTCTTCTTATTTCAAATTGGTTAATGTACAACAATATAACACATAATGAGTAATAAACTCCTACGACATCGAAACGCTTATTCCACACTACGTATTTGTAATTCTATCATAACCAATTCTCTAGTGTTTCATCGTAGGATCCATTTGTGGCTCATTTTTATTTAATGACCTCAATATTATTTGAGCAAGGCGATATCGGTAATTGTCAACATTTAGTTTAAAAAAATTATGGGATCTTTATCAAAATATGATTATCTAAGAGTATATGTACTTTAATGAAAAAGCGGGGGTCAAACAACCACACCCAATATTTCGCTTAGCAATCTGTATGGAAAAACTCCAGTATACTTTCTAGAGAATCAACTAGACAGTCAGATTCAATCTAGATAAAAAGTACATCAAAGAGTTTATATCTCAATCTCTCGATTTGATATATACTCAAACAAATAGAAATCTGCGAGTCTTTATCAAATACTAGAGAGATAACTTGGATGGTACCAAAAACCAATATCCAAGTGTCAATCAATTTAAATCAACAACCAAAAGGTCGGATATTCTAATTGATTGAATAACGCACAACCTGTGATATTTCAATTATATAACAAAATATAATGCGGAAAAGAAATAACACAGAAACCATAATTTTGTTAACGAGGAAACCGCAAATGCATAAAAACCCCGGGACCTAGTCCAGATTGAACACACACTGTATTAAGCCGCTACAGACACTAGCCTACTCCAAACTAACTTCGGTATGGACTGTAGTTGAACCCCAACCAATCTCACACTGATCCAAGGTACAATTACGCTCCTACGTATCTGATCCCAGCAGGATACTACGTACTTGATTCCCTTAGCTGATCCACAACTAAGAGTTGCTACGATCCAAATTCGAAGACTTTAATAAACAAATATGTATCACACAAAAAAGTCTATGGTAATAGATAAATCCGTCTCCCACGAATATACCTATGAGTTTTGTTTCGTCTTTTGATAAATCAAGGTGAACATGAACCAATTGATAAACCGGACTTATATTCCCGAAGAACAACCTGGTATTATCAATCACCTCACTATAGTCTTAATCGACGCAGCGAAAAAAAATATTGTGGAATCACAAACGATGAGACGAATATGTTTGTGATTACTTTTTATCTTGCCTGTCGGAGATAGAAATCTCAAGCCAATTATTACAATTGTACTCGTACGATAGAAACATCAAGATCAGATCACACAACTACGATAAAGTAGTATCGGTCTGGCTTCACAATCCCAATGAAGTCTTTAAGTCGTTAACCTGGTTTAGAAGAAGAAACCAAAGGTTAAAGGAGAATCGACTCTAGCTTAGCACAACTAGTATCACACAGAATGTGTGGGGATTAGGTTTCCCAGTTGCTAGAGTTCTCCCTTATATAGTCTTTCAAATCAGGGTTTGCAATCAATGTTATCTTGGTAACAAAGCATTCAACATTCATCGTTAGATGAAAACCTGATTAGATTCAAGCTAATATTTATCAACCGTTAGATCGAAAACATAGCTTGTTATACACAAATGAAATGCACGTTTCTAGGCTTGTGTAACAGTACCCAAACTTGCAAATTAATTGGTTCAACAATAGTTAACCAAATGGTTATCCATATGATCACTTTCATATCAACCATATTCTTCTTCACCATAACTAGTTCAAATGACTCAAATGAACTAGTTAGAGAGTTGTTCAATTGCAAGGAAATCTTATGTACTACACAAGACACAATTGAAGCAAAAACGATTTGATTCACTTGAATCGGTTCATGAACTATATAGCCACGACTTGCAATTGCATTCTTTAGTTAATATGAATAAGTTCACAAACATCATTTTTAGATATAACCTACTCAAGTTCGCGGACTGGGTTCGCTGACTTAAGTTCCCGGATGGAGTTTACAAACTCCGGCAGAAATTCTCGGGTTTGAGAACTTCGCCCGTTCGTGGACTGGGTTCGCGGACTTATCTCACGCACTAATCCGGTTCACTTGATCAACAAAGTTCGCAAACTTCGGTTTAAGGAATAAGGACTTATACATATATGTGTTTCCACAACAATGCTTATATCCTCCAATGGTTATATAATCTAAACTCTCATTTCAATCATTGAAACATTCTCAGAGGACGTTATATAGTTGTTATTCACAAACCATTTTTCGTCAGAGCAATTTTCAAAGTGATTGAAACATAACATGACTTTCGTCACTAGGTAAAGATGAACTTGGCTAAAGCGAAAGTTTACCAACACATATTTCGATAAATAGATAGGCGAGATATACTCGACTTGAAATACTGATTGGTTACTTTTTGGTATTAGTTAGTAGCAGTATTTTCATACTCCTCGTGGGAACGACCTGTACTTGCCATTGTCTACTAGTTAGACACTGTGCACTTCCAGTATTATTATTGTAGGTTTCCGAGCCTACCAAGTTTTTGGCGCCGCTGCCGGTAAGTGGTTGCAAAATACTCTCTGATTGATATCTTTTTGTACATAATTTTATTTTGTGTTTCTTTTAGATTTCTTTTGGTTCTTTTTACGCATTTTATTTGATTTTTTTTAGGTACCTTAGCCTGAAGTGTTGTGGGCGAAAAGAACGTATGCACTCGCAAGTCTTTTGCAAGAGCCAGTTGGAAGATCCATTAGAGGTTTTCTTAGCTCATTTTTGGTATGATTTTGATGATGATAGTGTTATTTGTGAAGTCAGTGCCTTATTAGACTCCACACCACTGCTAGACACTAGTAAATGGAACCTCAAACTAAAACCTCTAGTTTTTTCTGAGTCTCGACTAGTTCCATCAGTCGAGAAAGATTCGACCTTGACCCTTAAGCCATTAAGTTCTGAATTTTTTCGTCTTGATGATATTAATAATGAAACTGTTTTAGATGATAATGGGTCAATGAGTCGTGATATTATTGCTCCACTGAGACCTTGTTCCGAGGATGAATATGAACCAATATCATCCGCAGAAATTATTTCAGCTGATTTAGAACCTGATTTAGAGCGTGTTTCGCCAGTAGAAACTGTCACACCGTCTGAATTTGTGGCATATGTGAATGATTTACTTATACCATCTTCGCATTATTTGAATATCACTTACATTTTTATTATTTTTCTTTCATTGTTTCAAAACTTCTGAAATATTGAATTTGATTGGTTACTTTTTGGTATTAGTTAGTAACAGTATTTTCACACTCCACATGGGAACGACTTGTACTTGCCATTGTCTACTAGTTAGACACTGTGCACTTGCAGTATTATTATTGTAGGTTTCTGAGCCTACCAAGTTTTTGGCAAAATAATAAAAATGTAAGTGATATTCAAATAATGCGTAGATGGGATAAGTAAATCATTCAAATACGCCACAAATTCAGACGGTGTGACAGTTTCTATTGGCGGGACACGCTCTAAATCAGGTTCTAAATCAGCTGAAATAATTTATGCGGCTGATATTGGTTCATATTCATCCTCGGAACAAGATCTCAATGGAGCAATAATATCACGACTCATTGACCCATTATCATCTAAAACGGTTTCATTATTAATATCATCAAGACGAAAAAATTTAGAACTTAATGGCTTAAGGGTCAAGGTCGAATCTTTCTCAACTGATGGAACTAGTCGAGACTCGGAAAAAACTAGAGGTTTTAGTTTGAGGTTCCATTTACTAGTGTCTAGCAGTGGTGTGGAGTCTAATAAGGCATTGACTTCACAAATAACACTATCATCATCAAAATCATAACAAAAATGAGCTAAGCAAACCTCTAATGGATCTTCCAACTGGCTCTTGCAAAAGACTTGCGAGTGCATACTTTCTTTTCGCCCACAGCACTTCAGGCTAAGGTACCTAAAAAAATCAAATAAAATGCATAAAAAGAAACAAAATAAATCTAAAAGAAACACAAAATAAATTATGTACAAAAAGATATCAATCAGAGAGTATTTTGCAACCACTCCCCGGCAGCGGCGTAAAAAATTGATGTGATTTGTAGATAATGGTAAAAAGTGATTTGATTCTCGAACTTGTGAAGGATAACTTTAGACTTAAATTCAAAACTAAATAGAAAACTCCCTAATAATTATAACAAACACTAACAAAGTTGGTATCAATATTAAAAGAACACTGAGGCTAAGATTCCACTATTTTCCAAGTTCAAAGTGATTTGGTCCAAATATTTATATTCATGCAATTTTCTCGTTTAATTTGATTCTAAAATATTGCAACTAATAGATTTTCAAAAGTAATAATTGTAAATACCAGTATGAAGTATCAAGAGTCTATAAACTAAGCATACTCCATCAAAATAGATCACAATCACTTTAATAAAATCATATTCAATAATAGTTCAAGGCAAATAATCATAATAATAATTGCAAGAAATTAAATAAAATAGATTGTACCGCTTTTTGTTGGAAAAATAGCTTCCTCTATCGCCTCAGCAATGGGGTTTAGCTCCTCATTTTAATCATGATATCAAAATAATTGTTTATGGCTCAAAAGATGATTAAAAAGAAGAGAAGGTAATAACACAGAGACTTGGAACGCTGTAAGTGTGTTACAAACGTCACTGTTACAGGATTTTAAGACTGTTAAACAACGATAGTGGTCTGCTGTAGTAATATTACGACTGCTATTGGGTGTGATATATTCTTCGTGTTCTTCCTCTTCAGCAGCAGAATATGGTATTTTCCTGCAACTCGATCTCTGGAGCTCTGTGGTGTTCTAAACTTCTCTGAAAGGCTTTTTTTTTCTTCCTGTTTCGGTCCCAGCATCCTATTTATATCAAAAATACCGATTAAGTCTCTCCCAAATCTTCCAAAATCTCTTCCCCTCTCTTCACGGCAAAGTTGCGGCAATTTCTTGTTTTGGAATTTCTACGCGTTTCTGAGCTTTCCCTTTTATTCTAAACTCTTCCTTAGATAGATACAAATCTTTGGGAAGGTTCATAGCACTTTAATCTCTCTAAAATTCCCTAAAACAGGTCACACACGTGACTTTCCATATATTTCTGTTGTGATAAAAATTCGTCGATTGAGCCCAGACTAATCGATATCAACACCCATATCAGATTCCTAGATCCATAAGGAGTCTATCCTATGAAAATCAGAGGTTTAATCGACCTCAAACTCCTCCAAATCACGATTGCCAAAACTGCCAGAGATATTTTTATTGGAAATGGGTGCTGAGGACAAATCTGGGTGTTGTGGACGAATTTGGGTTACACTAACCTTGGGTGCTCCATAGCCAATTCTGGGGTCCGTTTAGCAACTGTCCTCCGGGGTGCCTCGAGCAACTTTTCGAGCCAATTTCGCCGCAAAAGCTTATTTCTCCAAAAACACCTACAAAGACATAAAATAACCAAATAAGCACAAAATCGAGCACTAACAATATATACAATTGGGATCAAAATAGACAGATAAATGCGTCTATCAAATACCAAATGTGTATAATCTAATTCTATATAGAAAAACGACTTTTGTCTCAAGATAGGAGATAAATAGACTTTTGAGTGACAGATAAGTTCAAGTCTCTACATACCTTTTAGTCGATGAAGATCCACCAGTTCCTTGAGTAGTCTTTCGTCTTATATGATGATTGCCATGGAGTTCTTGAAATCAACTACACTTTATATCCTAGTCCGAGACCTTAGATATAGTAGACTAAAAATCAAGACTTATAGTCTTGATCACTAACATTGGCAAACATGCTTGAGATATCAACGCATGCGAGTTCGACCGAGCAATGCTCTAACATTTAATTATAAATATAAACAATGTAATGCGGAGATAAAATTAATAACACAGCACACAAGATTTTGTTGACTACCGTAACTTCGTATAATTGAGACCAAGTAAACTACCCGTAGTTACTAAGTTTCCTCAGTATCCATGCCTACAACCAATTTAGTCTACGCACGTGAATTTTTAAATACTAATCTATGCATTTTGTGTTGAACACAACTCAGAATTACAAGTAAGTCCACTATCTTGAGTTGCTTCAATGATGTGAAGACTTCTTCACTCAACTTCTTTGGATGGTACCACGAAACCAGAAAAGACTAAATTTGTTCTACTGAATAATTAATTTATCGGTCACCCAAATTAGTAGTATGATCAGTGACAAATGAGAGTAAAGGATCTTATGTTTATATCAATAAACTCATTTTGTCAAAAGATTAAACCAAGATAATAATTATCGAAATAACCAATCTTGATGATCTTGTTATTCACGCAAATAATGATACATATGATTTTTGTACCTTGTGACTATGTTATGTAACTAAAATTCATATAATAATAATGTAAGAAAACTAAGAAAAGAACACGCAAGAACACTATTCAAAGAATGTATCTTCTCTAGATTATGAAAAAGAAAACGGTTACAATTCTCTCTTTATTATGCTCATAATCTCCTTAAACAGTAAACACCTTAAACTATTTCATGCAGCTAAGCTTGCTTTTAGTTAGAGCATAGCTCGGTTGAACCCACTAAGCGTTGGTATTTCAAGGTTGGTTGTCATATCTTATATTCTTGCAATTGTTATATATTACGCTTGTTTTCTTGTATTGATTGTCTTACATTAGGTGAATCATCCAAAAAGAAGTGGAAATTGCTACAAAAGTGAAGTTTACATTTGGAGAAGGGACAAATACCAAGTGAAACTCGTCGAAATAGAGGAATTCTAATCATCATTCTGAAAAGAACAAGAATACGAAGTCATTGGCGAAAGAACGGAGTCATTCCGAATTCGTATGAAGAAGTTATGAGCAAACCAAGAACTTGGAAGCATATAATGGAAAATGGTCACTTTCCAGTGACACTACTGATTGGCACCCTCATTGTTCGTTAGGGGGCATCCGTTTTGTTAAGGGGCTGCTGTTTATGAAGGAGCTTCTAAAGGCAGTCATTTCAATTATCGAGGGGAAGTTGTAATTTGAATAATGTTGAAGGCGCCTGGATAATTACTCAGGCACCTTCATCCTCCTCACCTGCTTCGAGCACAAAACCAGGCCATTAACAGGGACCGAGAAAGAGGACCGGAGTTGTCCAAATATTTCATCCAGACTGGAGCATCACAAGGTGCTTGAATTCATTGAATTTTGTGGAGACCCATGGGAGATGTATGTGGTAGAACTATTTCTGTAAAATGCAAGATATTTGCAAAGTTAACTGTCAGAACTTCTTATAGTAGTTCTTTTTCAAAGGGAGGTTTACGGACCAGATTGCAAATTACTACGAAGTTATTAATGCTTCCAAGAGCTTCATCCAGTTGCATAATTGAATTCTTCTAAAACATCGTCAACTAAGATTATGTTGATATGTTCCTTGGATTTTTGGGCCATCTTTCCTTCTGGAGTTCTGGATATTCATCTAGGATCCTGTTGTTTCATTGGCTTTGTCGACAGCATTTGTTTATGGCAAGGTTGAAGGAAGATTGACAAGATTACAGATCTCATGTCAAAAAAGGACAGTTGCTGGTAGTTTTGCTGCAGTTGGTTATCTCTTAAGGAACTTTGAACTTGAAAGTACATTTAAACGATTGGTGTCTGCATGAGCCATGAATTTAGTTGGACGTTAAATTTCGTACTAGTATAAAGCCTGTTGAACTTGTTTTATAATTTAATGCTTATGTTGTCGTGCTCTACCCTTATTTTCACGAACATGTAACTTTCTGGATTCAATCTAGCGCATGTTTAATGTATGTTTTTTATTTCTTTCTCCATGAGTGATGACGAATTGGGAAGGAGTAGAGGGGTCTGGATTCCTTTTTGTCACCAGAATCACTCTCAACAGTCAGGTAAGACTGTGCTTCATTTTTTGGTGTATATCCTTCATACGCAGGTAATATTGTACTATGCAATTCATCCCCTAGATGACCTTTCCAAGAAAAAACAGGAGGTCTAAAACTCTTTGAATAGTTAGGATGATCCCATGGGAATTATTATTAGTTGGAAGTGGAACCAACCCTTGCTAATCTGTACCTCATTCCATTTCTGTTTATTACTGGTGAATTTTGTGTCGCACATATAATTTGATGGCAATCAAAGATTTTATTGGCAAAAACGGCAAGGCAAGTCGTCATCAGTAAAAATAAAACAAAAAGCTAATGATTCAAGTCGTGGTAAAATTTCCTGCAATCTATTAGTGGCTCCTCAGGAACCCAATACAGATCGCATGTGCTAATTACAACAATCGCCTTCTGGAAAAACAGGTTTTTCCAATCAAGAGGACCAATTTTTCTGGATGCGTGACAGGTTTTTCCATTAAGAGGACCAATTTTTCTAGATACGTGACTTGGTTGGAGTTGGTCCATTTTGATAGAGGCTGCATGTGCAGGAGCCACCATCATGAGCCACAAGAAATTCAGGATAGAATGGGCTTGAGCATTCTATTACTGGGCTTAAGCTTAAAGTTCTCACATGTTTTACGGCCCAACTTTAAATAGGTATTGAGAAAATGAAACCTATTTTGAGGCATCCATCATTTTTTTCCTAGGCATATCAAATGAAGAAAAAATAGGATCATTAGGTAGTGATATTCTTATCCATATATTTTTTTAATGGAAAAAATTTATTTTATTTTATTTTATTTTTATTTTTTCTTATTAGATAAAGAGTATTACATTAACTAGTAGGAAGCCTATCAAGCTAAGCTCCAACAACGTACTACTGCATTAATTGAACAGGTTGTTGTGCTAGCCTACCAGCGGGTCTCATGGATACCTAGTCAAGGAAGCCGAAGCGGATGGGGACCTGAGATTGTGTCACAAGGGGGGCAAGCTAACTGCACCTTCCATGTTAATCACTGCAATATTACGCCATTGGGGGCTCGAACCTAGGACCTCCTGGTGCGCATGAAACTTTGGGAAACAGGGATGACCAGCTGAGCTAGGTGCACGTTCTTCAAAAAAAAATATTTTAAAAAAAAAAAATTCTATAATTTTATTTATTTACAACACACTAGGTTTCCGCCGATAATTTATCAGCTGAGCTTCCGGGTATTCTTCGTAGAATAATGGGAAATCCGACGGATAACTTGTTAGTCGAATCTAAGTGTTTTGAGAACATATCAGCCAAACTAAACTCTGTAACCGCCAAACTTAGGTTTAAGTAGTATGTTATCAGCCGAGTTTCACTTTGTAACCGCCGAAGTTAGATTCGGCTTATTCGAGAAAAATAGGATACTAAACTTAGTGTTTCTCTTCATAAAATGAAGTTTGGCTATTAGTTTTGTATTTAATTACCAGCCGAACTAAGTAATTTAGTTATCTTATGATACCCCTTATATACATGCCCTAGTTAGAAAATCATTTTGCATGTGTCAAAAAAATTGAGGTATGCAGGCTTCGAAAAGATAGGATTTTAAGCTTTTAATACATTTATGGTGGTACGGCTTCATCCAAACAAGTTTGTGGGGAATAGTTTTAGTCTAAAACCAAGTGTGTTTTCTGTGGGGAATAGTTTTAGTCTAAAAAATTCTGTGATTGTATTGAACTTTGAGTGTTGAGCCATTTGTAGCACTCATTGGCTGAGAATTTCGCTCAAAATCTGCATATTGCATCATCGTTCATCTGAGAAGCAACAACACGAGTGTCAATGGCTTGAATCAAATTTATTTTCTCCTGCATTTTTCTTGAGATATGGAGATTTAGAATTGAATGTTCTAGGCTTCATTGTGCACAACTTTTTTGTCTTTGATGTTTGTGAGACGATATATGGAAGGGATGTTGGTTGAAAAGCATTAAGCGGAGATTCATCTGAAAACGCGGGGTAACAAAATACACCACCAAATTTTTCTTAGGACACCTGTATGGACTAAACTCAAATACAATTCCGAGATTTCCAACTTAATGAATCTCAATTAGGAATTATACGAAGAGTTTATGTCACTTTCTCTCACAATCATAATGTAAATAGAGACAAATCTGTGAACCTGACTATTCCGTGAGAGTAGTTGGACGATTCCAAATATTAATATCCAAGATAAATCAAGTCGTATCCAACAATTGTGATGGACTTATCTAGTTGAATTAATTTTAACGTACAACTTGTGATATTTCAATTATAAATATAAACAATATAAAGTGAAAAAGAAATAACACAAAAACCAGAAATTTTGTTAACGAGGAAACCGCAAATGCAGAAAAACCATGGGACCTAGTCCATAATTGAACACCAAATTGTATTAAGCCGCTACAAACTCTAGCCTACTATCAGAACTTCGGACTGGAATGTAGTTGAGACCGCATTAAACCGTCACAACAATTCAGTTATAGTCGCACTTCTTACGCCTCTTGAATCCCAGCAGGACTCTACGCAATGGATTCCCTTAGTTGACTTCCTTTACATCCTAAGAGTTTCTTCAACTTAATTGAAGACTTTAAACCAACCTGCCTCCCACGGATAAGACTATATGTGACTTACGCTACAGACTCTAGCCTACTATCAGAACTTCGGACTGGAATGTAGTTGAGACCGAATTAAACCGTCACAACAATTCAGTTATAGTCGCGCTTCTTACGCCTCTTGAATCCCAGCAGGACTCTGCGCAATTGATTCCCTTAGTTGACTTCCTTTACAGCTTAAGAGTTGCTTCAACTTAATTGAAGACTTTAAACCAACCTGCCTCCCACGGATAAGACTATATGTGATTTACGTTCTGATCAAAGATCAAGGTGAGATAGGAAACCGATTGCAATAGACAAAGTCTATCAAACCTCAAAATCTGGTCTTATGACTCCCAAAGAGCAACCTAGATTGTTATTAACCTCACAGTATGAACTTGTGGAATCACAAATTAAAGTCTAGGACGAAGAAACTTTGTGATTTCTATTTATCTTGTTCGTTGGAGCTAAATGATCAACAATCAAAGCAAGATCATGATACGCAAACTATGAAGATAAAGATAGTTTGACCTGGCTTCACGAATCCCTAGGCGAAGTCTTTTTAGTCGCTAAACCTAAAAAGTTTTAAAGGAGAGGACGACTCTAGTTTACAATTAGGACACACAAGAATGGTTCCAGGGATTCAAAGATCCCAGTTGTTTGAGGTTGACTTCCAAGATCAAGGTTGTTTTAGATTTAAGCTAAGGTAGCTTTGGAATCAAGCAATCAATAATCATCGTTAATGAAAAAATTGACTTGAGATTAACATAACAAAATATACACTATGGTTAGGATGAACTGTAACCGAATCGTGTATAGTGACTTGTTCATAAAAGGTTAGCCAAAAATAGCCGATTAAACGATAAGATTAACCATTTTCATATAACACTTTAAGAATTTAATCTTGAGTCACAAATGTGATCAAACATGTCCATATAGTGTTTTTAGAGAGTTATTCAAATGCATATGTTCTCATAGAAATAATTATGATGCCGAAAATATTCGAAAGGGTAAGTACGTGTACATATATGTATTATACTTGTTCGTGAATATTTTTGTCATAGTACGTGTACCGGGTATGTATACCCTTAAGACAAAAACAGGTTTAAAAACACACATATTTTTATGGTTTGCATATTGGGTATGCGTACCTTTCGTTTTAGAAACCAACAGATCTTTTCTGGTTTGCACACTAGCTAGGTATGTGTGCCTTTCTGGTTCACGAGTCAACAGACTTTTTATGGTATGGATATCGGTTATACGTGCCAAAAAGTCGTTGCCGAACTATAGCTACGCCTGTACGTGTACTGGGTACATTTATAGCGGCTCCGTACTTATAACAGTTCACCAGTATGTGAACTGGTATGCATATTTTCATGTGTGGGGATTTTACAGTAGTTCTATATCTCTCTAATAACCGATTTGAAACATTCCTGAATAACATCAATGATACATATCACTGTTCCAGGCTATTTTCAAATGATTAAATCTTGAACCATAATTTAGATCATAAACAGTAAAAAATTTCTTAATCAAATTCATCAAGTGTGAACAAATGTTCTTAAGCTTAGCATATTTCGAGAACGATTATCAAGATAAACTTGTCTCGAAATTTCTATTATGTATGTAATGTATAATTTAGTCATGCGACAAGGTATCATAGATAGAAAGGTGAAAACTTGAGAAATAGGTGGTTCAATCTTCACTTACCTTTTATTTAAGAAGTTCTCCAAAGCTTCTGTTGGCCTTCGCTTTCAAAAGGTAGAACGCAATGATATCAGATACTCAACTACACACGTCTATCCTAATCTGAGACTTGAGTAAATGTATACTAGAAATCAAGATATAATTTTGAGCAACTATATTTTACAACAAGCTTGAGATAGAAACACTTGTGAGTTCGACCGAGCAATGCTCTAACAACATACTTAATCTTTAAGCTATAAAGCTTGGTAGGTGAAACATATATGATGTGAAGGCATCAGTATGCAGTTTTTCTTACTCGAGAGAGATTCATGATGCACATCCCCACGATGATGCATTCTGCAAGAAAGGTCAATGATGCATATTTTTGTGCGTGATTTGCGAAGGACCCTTTGGCCTATAAGGATTAGAATTTTCTTGGATTTGGCATTGCAACACGAATTGGATTTAGTTGCTACTTCTGACATGAATAAACTACGATCTGTGTTTGATCTCTTCAAGCTACAAAGTAGGTTACGTAGGAAGCCGCAATTAGTTGCAGTATTAATTTTTGGTCCTGCACCTTGTCGCTCATATTGTCTAATTGCGAGGTGGTTGCGATATTTTTGTAACTCATATCATGTGGCTCGGAAATGTGATACAAGATACGATGGTTTTGATACTTGATGAGGTAGTTGCAGTTCATTCAGTGGATGCTCATACTTCCTATCAAGCTACACGAGGTAGGCATGCACCAATTGCGGATCGGGCATAGCCAGGAAAGGAAACTAAACTGATATGCAAGTTATGGGAGACTGCATAAGACATTTGCATTATAGAAATGATACAAGGAAAGAAAGACAAAATCCTGATTCATGCGCCCTTGGAACGATCAAGATCAGTGCATGCTTTCATCTTAATGATAAAACAAAGTAAAGAAGCTGGAACATAGGATTATAACGGCATGTGTGCAAGTCCAAGAAATTATTATGCCTAAACATAACTCAGGAGTCAGTGATGCAAAGTTCATCAACATTAGCCTTTATATCCTTGCATGAAAAAAGGATAAGGATGTGAAAGCTACGTTTAAAACATCATGCTTGTGAAATACTTTTGCACTTATAAATCGACGTGTATATTCCTAGTGAGATTTTAATCTCTACATCCCAGTCACTACGTTAACAAAGGCACTCCGATAATTTTGGCTTGCGCGGCTTGGTGCTAGAGACTTAATTTTCCATTCTGTCACAATCAAACTACACATTATTCACAAACTAACAAAGGTTAGGTTTAAGCTCATTCTGAACCCTATTAGTAAAAACACAATAAATTACTATCACCACTGAAGGGAATTTAGTGTTCCACACATTCTATAAAATCTAGATAGCCAACTAATCACTGGTAGGAAAGCTGTTTTTTAAACATTTCCACAAGAAATGCAACATTCTTGGAGGTAAGGCAGTTCTTCAATAATGATTCCAAGCTATATCATGATTGTTATTTAATGACTTATTAGGTTGACTTTTCTGTTAAAGAGCATTGTAGACAAAGTTAGCATAAAAGTTTCCATTGTGCCATGTTTCCACCTAATATAGTCAGTCTCGTTAAATGGTATTCTAATCTCTAAGAAATTTGCAATAATATCAGCGCCAAAGAGAGTGCGCGTTCAAAATAACCAACTTCCAAGACTTATTTCATCAATCAATAGAGAAACTTTTTTCATATTAATTAGTGAAGGAAAATTGGGAGTTGAACAACTTTTTATGGATAAATGGGACCCATTCATCCTGCCATATGTTGGTAAATTCTTCATCACCCACCTCTCAACAATGAAATATCCTAACATTACTTAAGCCAAGAACCATTTTCACCCCAGCATCAATTGGAGGATTGATATCATGGAAATACTTACCTTTAAGGAGTTTTACCAAAATAGCATCAGGACAATAAATTAATCTCCAAGAAAGCATAGCTAGCAGAATCCAATTTAAAATAACAATTTTTTTGGCGAAGAGAAAAACCAATTCCAGCGACCATCAACCGCTCAGATTTACTGGATTTTATGGATGCTAGTATATCTGGGAAGTAACATTAAACTTTAGTTTCCTTTTAATTTAGTTCTTCATAGATTAGTTATGGTTTAGTTTACTTAAGGTTTATGTTCTTCGGTTGCTGTCCGGCAAGATTTTTGCACTTTTATAGTGCTTTTATCTTCACTTCTTTGGTGATTCTTGTTGCCTTTAATGGGTGTTCATAGTTATATTTGTTGGGTTCGAAGCTCGCCGACGAAGATTTTCGGTCATCGGAATCTCCATCTATCAATTGAAGAGCAAAAATTGGGCAAATCACTCCTTTGGAGCATCTCTTCCTCATGAAGACAAATAATCAAATGGTTGGATTATATTCTGAAGAAACTATTACTTCTCTGATTCAATTGGATCTCTCATGTATGTATTTGATAATATCTGGTACTCTTTTTCTTTCTCTTGTCGGAATTCTCGGCATCAATCGATTACAATATGTTTCTTTGTTATTTCTTGAAATTTTCTTCAACTCATTGTAACCTTTGATTTCCTACCAACGGAAAAAAAAAAAAGTTTAAAATAGCAGTTTCTTGGAGTAATAATCAGAAAAGAGAGAAATAACAACTTTCTATTAGCCAGAGTGGGAACCATATTACAAAAGTATAGCATTCTATTTATACAAGAGAAGGGAAAACCCTAGTATTCTAATGGACGC
Source organism: Papaver somniferum (assembly GCF_003573695.1). Lineage (NCBI taxonomy): Eukaryota > Viridiplantae > Streptophyta > Magnoliopsida > Ranunculales > Papaveraceae > Papaver > Papaver somniferum. Next base: position 2,804,855 of record NC_039365.1, on the reverse strand, counting down.
ACATCCATGGAACATAGGACCTATAACACTCCCCCTTGTGCGGTTCAGTAACAAAACTTAATACATAGTGCTTCACATATAATGCTTTGAATGTAGTTCTTCGAATGTCGTTCTTTCCTTGATGACTTGTGCCGAAATCAATTGCCTGACTAAAACTTTGACAAAGAAAAACCCAGTGGGATAAAACCTTGGTACAATTCTTCACATGTAGTACTTCACATGTTGACTCGTAATTTACATTTAGTTCCTCACATGCAATACGATCTTCAAAGACCGACAAGTCTAAGTTAGTTGTCTCGTTAAAACTTCGTCAGGCTAACCCAGAGGGATAAAACCTGCTAAAGAAAAAGAGTACAGTATTAATTAAACTTATAACATAGTTAGACTTGAATATGTTTCCTCACTAAAACCTTGACAAGGAAAATCCAGTGGGACAAAACCTTGTCGAAGGGAAAAATAGTACAACGTTGCAGATAATCACTTTGCTCTGTTCAAGTTGATTAGTTGCTTCACAACTCCTAAGGAATAAAATCCTTGTATTAAATACAATAGCCTTAGTTGGGAAATTACTTCCCGGTGTTTTTTGTTGTCTCATTAAAAACCTTTCCGAGTAACAAAACCCTATGAGAAAAAGACACCTCGGTGAAGGAAAATAGTTCAACACACCATTAGATGATCCCCCTGATGTTAGACAAGTTTCATTAGTATAATGCAGTCAAAAGGAGTTTATCACACTTTACTTTGGTGACTTGAATGTTTATAAGACCATGTTGTTGATCATAGAAGTTACGTTGCTTAACAGACTATCGCGTTTCATTTCTTTGATTCAGATATTTTCAGTAATATCAACGTAATATTTATGTCTTCAATGTTCAACATACTTGATGTTTTTAGTGTTGTCTCGCTAAAAACCTTGTCGTGTAACAAAACCCTTTGGGAAAAAACTATTCTTGATCAAAGGGAAAAAGAGTACAACACAACTTCAGTTTCGAATTAAAATATGTTGACATCATATCCTTGGATCCTCCCCATAATGTCGGTATCTTCCCATGATTATTTTATGATTTGTTTCAGACAGTTCCTTTAGTCATGTACTTTTTGAAACTGGATATAAGTAGTGACTTAGAAAATAGTCTACCATATCCCCCCCTGATTACTTTCGTTGGAGAATAGATTATTGTTCCTTCATAATCAACAACCTTTGGATTGAGTTCCTTTAGCATTCCTTCTTATGTCTTTGCAGGGATAAAACAAAATCATGTCAATGGTTACTTTTAAGTACATGATTACATTCAATGTACCATTCCAACGACGTTGCGTTGGCGCTGAGCTATATCTAGCTAACAATTTCCCTGAGGATGTAAAATTTAATCGAGTATATTAATTACTGTACTAAGTACAACAATGCGTATATTGTACTTAGATATGGGAATTTCATCCCCAACAAATCTTCGTCATCTTCCTGTAGACGAAATGGTCACTTACTTACATTTGAACCTCGACTAATCATGCGAGTTCTATCAGGATGCATGTCTTTATTAAATTTCCTGACAACTTTAGACATATTCAAACTGGTGGAATAATGTACCACAATCTCAGTATTCGGTCGAGCTTTCCCCAGATTTTGTCATCGCAAATTTGGATTTCAAATAGCTTTTAAGGTGTCTTCTTACATCAAGAGTACCCATCATGTATGTACTATCGACATAGATAGCTACCATTCCAAATCAGGAATTTTTGTGAATACGCAAGGAAAAATAACTTACTTGTTTATCCCCTCCAAATTTAAATAGTCACTTAGACGGGTATACCACATCTGCCTGATTGCTTCTGTCTATAAGTGAGTATTTTATCTAACTGTAAACGCACTCTGTGGTTTAGAGTCACTTGAGTTGGGTAACAAAAGGTTATCAAGTACTTTTGTAAATATCTTTTATCTCTTGGTTCTTTCAGAGATACGTAACAACCACATACATATGTTGCATTTCAAGTCCTTTTGAAATTACCAAGCTAACTGAGTAGCAGAACACTATGAAGTTCATTACAAGAGAATAATTCCAGGGCTTTGTGAGAAACCTCACCCCACAAGGAGAGTCTTTATACTTTAAGACTGCTTTCTTCTCATTATGCTTTGTGACAAATTAATCATGTATGTCCAATAGGCTTTACACTTGGTTGGTTAGCACTACCACAACAAATACTTGTATATTTGTCAAAGAACCAAGTTCTACCTGGATTGTATAGGCCAAATATTCTCTTCGTTGAAATTAAGCAACAAGGAGCTTGGTTCGATCTCATCTTGCTCTATTTCCTTAAGTAAGTGTATATGAAATTAATCATCAATATGCTCGCATGATCTTTCCATTGACTCGTGCGCATTCTCATAATCCACTTGGGATGTCATTGTTCTCTGGAACCATTAAACTTCGAAATGCCCTCCAGTTTGATTCATGGACGTATTCAGAGACAATCTTATGAGATGATTTCTGATGATATAAATAAGGTGTGCCTTCCTCGCCTACTTTCTTTATAGGTGAGGATTGATCGAACCAAGTGGTCTCTCCAACTTCCTTTATGGAGCCACGACCTCAACCACACTTCGACTAAGTGTAGTTTCCACACTTTAGTCTATGGTGTATATCCCTTATTGAGGATTTGTAACCTTGCAGGCAGGTTTGCAGCTGGTATGTGTGATTTCATCACTTTAGCAACATCAGTGTGTATTCTGAAAATCGATTATTCTTTGTCACTTCATATTACATTTGTGGAGTACAAGAATCAATATGAGATACAGTGGGAACGCACCATGACAATTCCTGTCGTTCCCTTAGAAAATACTTTTTCTTATCTCCCCCTAACGACGGGAAGACTGTCTCATTAAAATGACAACCCGCAAATCTAGCGGTAAGAGATCTCCTTCCAAAGTTTTAAAATGCGGATAATTGTTGGGAGTAAATATCTAACAAACTACTTAATCGATTTTGTGACCCATCATAGTACGATGTGGACTCGTAATGGCACATATGTAGTGCAACCAAAAATACGTAAGAACACGAATGTCAGGCTTATATCCAGTTACCAACTGGTATGCAGAAATGTCAGGTACCATTGTGGTGAGTAAAGGATGTACACATATCATATCTTTGTTAGTGTTTAGTAAATAAAATTAATAGTTAACTATCTTAATTAGTAGTAAATGTAATTAGTAATGAGTGGTTGAGATGTAACCATCTAGAGTGTTAGTAACCGTTAGATGTTTGTGGGAATGCCTAGCTTTATAAGGAGGGTTTGTAATGAGAAATGTAATCCAATTTTAATCAAAAAAAATCGTTATTTCGATTTTAGGCTGCGTTCACAAGAACCAGAGAAACTTGATTCTCTGAATCAAGTGGTTATTATCCAAATCTTGTCACTGTACTTCCAGGTACATGATAAAAAGGTTGATTAATATTGGGTTATAAAAAGAATTAAGTAAAGATGCGTTAATATTGCATATTCCCCAAGCGGTTAAAGGTAGGTTTGTACATATAACCATGCCATAGGCACCATCTATAACCTTTGATAATAACCTTTGCGATACCATGGAGTATAGGATGATCTGCATTGATCCTATTAAACGTGTGTTTGATGGTGAAAACAGTTTCTGCTGATTTTGGTAATTTCGAATGTGTGGGTGAGAAACGAGTCTAAATCCTAAACAATGTACTGCAAGGGAGTACTTTGGTTCGAGAGATCAATCTGTACAAATCCGGCCTAAACCAAGAAATGGCTGTTCCAGACTTGCTTCGGTCACAAAGTGAAGGAGAAGGGTTGGTCTTGTTCGGCTAAGATCTGCATCTCATATGGAAGGGTAGACGTTGATTGTTGCAACCTTTCGTTTGGCAGCCAGCGGCATGGTGGTAGGGCCGCATGGCTTTGGCATGTTTTAGGAGTGGCCAAAATTAGGGTTTTGGCATAAACCTTGATGTTTATCCTTGGTCCGGAAGTTTACATGCGTTAGGTGGCGAACTTGTACGGCTGAGATCTACATCTCAGATGGAAGGGTAGCCGTTGATTGTTGCAACCCTTCGTTTGGCAGCCAGCGGCATGGTGGTAGGGCCGCATGGCTTTGGCATGTTTCAGGCGCGGCCAAAATTAGGGTTCTGGCATAAACCGTGATGTTTGTCCTTGGGCCGGAAGTTGTCATGCGTTAGGTGGTGAACTTGTACGGCTGAGATATGCTTCTCAGATGGAAGGGTAGACGTTGATTGTTGCAACCCTTCGTTTGGCATCCAGCGGCATGGTGGTAGGGTCGCATGGCTTTGGCATGTTTTAGGCGCCGCCAAAATTAGGGTTTTGGAATAAACCGTGATGTTTGGACTTGGGCTGGAAGTTTCCATACGTTAGGTGGCGAACTTGTACGGCTGAAATCTGCATCTTAGATGGAAGGGTAGTCGTTGATTGTTGCAACCCTTCGTTTGGCAACCAGCGGCATGGTGGTAGGGACGCATGGCTTTGGCATGTTTTAGGCGCGGCCAAAATTAGGGTTTTGGCATAAACCTAATGTTTGGCCTTGGGCTGGAAGTTGCCATGTGTTAGGTGGCGAACTTGTACGGCTGAGATCTGCATCTCATAGGGAAGGGTAGCCGTTGATTGTTGCAACCCTTCGTTTGCCAGCTAGCGGCATGGTCGTAGGGCCGCATGGCTTTGGCATTTTTTAGGCGCCGCCAAAATTAGGGTTTTGGCATAAACCGTGATGTTTGGATTTGGGCCGGAAGTTGCCATGCGTTAGGTGGCGAACTTGTACGGCTGAGATCTGCATCTCAGATGGAAAGGTAGTCGTTGATTATTGCAACCCTCCGTTTGGCAGCCAGCGGCATGGTGGTAGGGTCGCATGGATTTGGCATGGTTAGCATGCCTTGGTGCGGTGATGTGGCTGGCATGTGTAGAGATGATGCCAGATTGCCAGTCAGTACCGAGGGCTCTGCCGTGGAGCATGGCATATACATAAAAAAGGTACCCCGGTAATTTTACGCATTTATGTTGAATGGTTTAATAAATGTGCTAGTGGCGACATTATTACTCAAGTACAATGTCACTATTTGACTAAGGTTTTACGATTTTAACCCTAAGCTAAAAACCACCATCAACAACGTGCAATAACCATCAAGTCCTTTTGATGTACACTCGCTAGCATTAACAAGGGGTGGTGATCCCTTACATGTAAACTATGTGCTAGTAGTTTTTAACACGCAAATTTTTTGGAAACTATAGCTAGTCCAAAATGTCAAAACATTCACCAGAGCCATAAATCACTTTAATGGTCCGCATTCTGCATGAATATTTTTCTAAATTTCACCTCGTTTTCTTTGTAATATAGGTTGTTTACCATTTGTATCTTCGGATGGTCTCAATCCTTTTTACAATAGACTTTGTAAAAATGAGTGACGTGTTTCCTCATTTTAAAAGCATAATGGAAACTGGGGGTGGTGCATCTAATATTTTAGAAAACACTTATTGTGAGATATGCCGCCACTTCGCATTATGTCAATCTTTTTCCCATTGTATCGTTCACTCAAATAAAGTGATGTTTGTGAGAGTTATTTTAAAACAAAACATCATGTCACAACCAAAGTGTCGTTATGGTTATGTCAAAGCCTGTATGAGTCAATTCCCAACATTTCATCGTTGGAGTCAATATGGATTCAATAATCCAAATACTATAGTGATTTACATTTCACTAGATTGACTCATTATTTTCTCTAAAATTTGTTTTCTTCCAAATATATTAGAGACTATAAAAAATGCAGTCAATTACATTCTCATCACGGTGAGTTTCCATATGATATCCACTTGCATGGGTTTCTTTGGAATTCAACAAGGTGATTAGCTCTCGGTACATATAAAGCATTCGTGACTTTTAATCTTTGTTCCATCCTTGAAACAAAATTTGAGCACTGCTTCGCTCGATGATCCAATCATCGTAGTCACATTATAAGGAACTAGTTGAACAACTAGTGTATATTCCTTAAATTAGTGGGAGAAAAACCACTATCAGTTAGACATTGAGTCTTGAGAGATTTAATAAGTGGTGTAGCTTTATTACGTAACAAAAGTGGGATTCAACTCAAGTAATTTAGAGTGAATATATGTTACGTTTCAGAGGGGATGATATATTTTTCATCCAGATATATCTCTAGTTCTTTAGAGAATTTATGCCTCATGGGAATGATGTACTTTTCATTCCATAAGCACAGACATTATATTTAGTTCAATTAAATAATCAATTTGCCGGGCAAAGTTCTTTTTTGTCATTAAAGTTGATATCTAAAGTATGATCTTCCTATGGAAATTGGTTGCTATTATGGTACCCGCATTACATTGCTTGTACCAATACCGGTAAGAAGATTCATTCCCAACTCTTTGGTGAGAGCTAGAATTACATCTTAGCTTCATCCCATGTTCAATTGATACATGTACTTTGGTGTCATTACTGCTGGGGAAGAGAAATACATCTTTGTCTCATGATACATATGTCCCTTTTCACATGCTTTATATGAGTCTGTACGTCTAACCCTCATTACTTCGGGGTTCTTTCCATTTTCGATTTTGTTATATTTAGCTTAATTTGAGAAACTACTTTATCTCAACAGGCCAAGAGAATCTCACTGTACATGTCAACCACTTACTTTAGGTTGAATAGATTACTAAAGATAGTTCTTATGTTGTTATACTTCAACATATACTGGTTGTTAGTATCATAGATGAAGTAGAGAAATGGAAACTTTCTAACTCATATCACCTTTTATGAGTTCTTCCACGAAAATTAGAATATATGTGATTTTATTTGCAACTTATCTTTTGAAATTACCGACTCCTTAATAGTCGAGCAAGTAAATTACATCACACGAAACATTCAAATTTGGGGAACAAAATATCAAGTATGCAGTAATGGTGCTCAAGTACTTCTAAACCTCAAATACATACATTTGAATCGAGACGGTACAACCAATTGTACAAAAGACATTATTCAACTATAGCCAATAAATATCATATTCAAGAGAACTAAATAACACTAACGAAAATTCTTAATGAACGAGGTCAACAGTCATAATTTAAATTGACCTTTTATATGATATGGACTTATCTTAAGGGGAATTAAAAAAAAAAACAGAACTAAGCATATTCTTGAACACAGTTAAATAAGCCCAACGAAAATTCGATGTAAAGACCGTACATTAGTTACATACCTCACATTCCATTTTGGTTCCCGCCGTATATAGACAAAACTGGAATAGTCTTAGTCGCGCGCGGTCAGAAACAGGACCTGGTTGGAGGGATCAGACCTGGTTTGACCTGGTTGGACCGGGTTGGCTAGTTGGACCGGGTTGGCTGGAACAGACCTGGTTGGACCGGGTCAGATGGGACCGGACCAGGCAGGATCGGACCGGACCGGACCGGGCAGGAACGGACTTGGGATTTTCAAAGAGATCAGATTTCCTTTGCCGTTCCATCTTTTTCCTTTGGCGTTACTGCATAAAAATAAAACAGATTTAGTTTCGTTTACGCGGCCAGATTTAGATTTTCGTGGGCGTTCCTACAAATCATACAGATTTTCTTCCCCCTATTAATCAAACCAACATTTCTGCCCCAATTAATCAAATCAAGTGATTTCCATCGTCCCCATTAATTTAAATCAAATTTAAGAATTTAATTAAAAATTAAATTAAATCAAATCAAATCTGCCACAATCAAAGAAACAGAAACACTTAGCTTGATGATGATTCCATAACTGCGACGATGTAAATCCAAACACCATATTTTTTTCCCAATAACTTGTGTTTATCATCCATGTAGAAAAAAAAAATCAACCAATTTCGTTCTGCGATATAGCATCGTGCATGATAATGTCTTGAAGTAATAATCAGAAAAGAGAGATAACAACTTTCTATTAGCCAGAGTGGGAACCATATTGCACAAGTATAACATTCTTTTTATACAAGAGAAGGGAAAACCCTAGTATTCTAATGGACCGCACATCCATGGACCATAGGCCGTATAACAGTTTGTTTATTATAACAAATTGGGTAAATTAATTATATACCCCTAGTTTTGACACCCAATAAATATACCCTTATACAACAATAAATATACTCATACCATTTGAAAACCTTATCTATTTGAAAAAAGATTACTTTAATATAGTATTTATTTTTATTTCAAAATACAATAAATTTCTTTCCCTACCACTTCACGGTGACCACTACCACCATTCCACCACCATTAGCACCACCACATATCCACCACCACCACAAAAATTAAACTACCATTCCACCACCACTGCTCAACGAACGCTACCTACTAACTGCCACCACCACTCCACCACCGAAACACCACCACTGGAACATCGCCACTGCCTCCGCTGCCACCACTGCTGCCGCTGTCACCACCACCGCTTGTGCCACCACTCGGTTGTGTCAACAACCAAAGTTGACCCCCAAAACAAATATCTGAAATAAGAAGAAAAAAAATATGGCGTCAACAACCGAAGTTGATATCTAATATATGGGTCAACAACCGAAGTTGATCCCAAAACAAAAATGAGAAAATAAAAAAAAAATAATAATAATAATAATAATATGGTATCAACAACCGAAAATTAGAAATAAGAAGAAAAAAAATATGGTGTCAACAATCGAAGTTGATCCCAAAAATATAGTACCAACAACCGAGTTGATCCCAAAACAAAAATCAGAAAATAAAGTAAATAAATAATATGTTGTCAACAACCGAATTTGATCCCCAAAATTAAAAATTCAGATAATATCATATTATTTATGGTATCAACAACCCAAGTTGACCCCAAAATCTAGTATCAACAACCCAAGTTGACCCCAAAATCTAGTATCAACAACCCAAGTTGATCCCACAAAACGTGAATCGAACACGTATCTTCTGACATGAAGTCAGTGTGCTACCATTACACCATAGGTTCGTCTAATATACAAACTTTAATATTTCTACAATTCAGTTTTATACTATTTAAGCAAATAAAATTGTTGAATCAAGAAATAAAGGTTACTCACAAAAATACAGACGAAGAAACGGCGATGATTAGTTTTGTGCAGTAGAGAAGATAGAAGAGCTAACATCAGTCACCTGCTTACTGAGAAGTTGAATTTCATTTTCCTCTTTTGACTCGTCTTTTTCCAAGGTTTTACTAATAGATTACGGCAAGGTGTTACTCTGCAATAACAAAAATGATTAATTACGAAAAAATTAATACCAAAGTAACGAGAAGTTGAATCTCATTTTCCTTGACCATAAGCATACACTATGAAGAGATAGTACTGTAAAGTTAAACTTAAAGCCACAGAGAGGAGGGCATAAGCATGACCAAAGCAAAAAAACGACGAACACACAAAATATTAACAAGCTAGTAATAGTTCAGGTCCAACTTTAAACTCCCTTTGCTGCATGCAACAAATTTAAAGATGCCGAATTACCCACCTAGATGAAACAAGAACCCCTTGTTCTATTTGAAGACAACTCACCACCATCTCTATTGTTCGCCCTAAACTACAACTCACCACCCCCATTTCCAGTACCTAATCCATACTAATACTAATCAACTCCACCATGCATATCCAGTACCTGCTCCTCACCGCATACAACTATATCACGACCAGTCCTTGCCATCTTCATATCACCAGTTCCACCGCAGTTTACAATACCAGCCTCAAAACCACCAAAACTCCCCCAACATCACCTCCACTGCTACATATCATAACTGCTAGTGCATCAAAAATGTTTTTGTGAATTCTTTTTGTACATAAACGAAGTTGACAAAGACTGGTGATATAGTGTGGATTTTACTTTAAAATTAGTAAGAAAACAAATTAAGAGAAAGAATGACATGAAATGGGTGCCTCATTGTCTAATAAACACACAATTAGTTAAGACTCGATGTATAAAGATTGTTGAACTTAAATTAGGACAGAAATCAAAGCCTAAACAAAATGATATAGACACATATAGTAAACAAAAATTGCGTCTAACAGATTAGTTACTAGGTTTTAATTAAACAAAATTGAAAATTTCATATTCTCCTTACCGGAATTTCTATAATCAAATCCTAAAATGTAGTATCCATTGAATTTTCATCTGGAGCTTGGAAATCTTTCTTAAAACCGAAAAGAAAAGGATGAACGACTCATGATAATGATTTTCTCCGGATCTGATCAGTTGATTATTCGACTGATTTCGAGAAAAAATTATTTCTAGATGATTATTCCGCTCTCTCTCAAATGAAATTAGGTTACAAATTAGGTTACTACTTGAATGTTTGAAGGTGGACTAAGAGGTGGTGTTGGAGCTGATGATGGATGTGGCGGAGTTGTTGGTGGTGGCGGAGTTGTTTGTGAAGCTCATTAAAAGAAGGGTTAATTAGAGCAAGTCTTATGGTGGAAGAGTTCCATCTTCCACGCCACCTTAGTATTTGGAATTGTGGATGGAAGTGCAAGTGTAGTGGTGGAATAGTGAAAACACTATTCTTAATAGCACTAAAAAAACGCTATTAAGAATAGCGCTTTTTTCTCAGCCGTTAGATTTCAACAACTCATTCTAAATCTACGGATAAAAAAAAACGCTATTCTTAATAGCGCTTTTTTTAGTGCTATTTTTATTAGCGTTTAGCGTTATTTTTATTGGCGTTCAAATGGATTCCACGAAACCGTGGAACCCTCCTTGGATTTTTTCTGTGGAAGACCCCAACTTGGAAGCCACTAGACTTGACATTCCATGGTTTTTCCACACTTGGAATAGGTTGGATTCCACCATAAGACTTGCTCTTATACTAGTACAACCGCTGCCACGGTGGGAGGGCCGATCGAAGAAAAATCTGAAGATGGGGTATGTCTGCGACTGTTTTCGTCCCCGTTTCAAAAAAAATAATATTTTCACCTTATTTCAGAAAAAGTGATACTTTCGCTCAGTTTCAGAAAAAATGATACTTCCCCCCGTTTAAGAAAAAATGATACTTTCACCTTGTTTCAGAAAAAGTGATACTCTCACCCCGTATCAGAAACAGAACGAAAGTATCACTTTTGCTCAAACGGAGTGAAAATATCACTTTTTCTAAAACGGAATGTGAATGTATCACTTTTCCAGAAACGGAAAATTAGTCGATCCATAAATCAAAATATGTTTGCATGATGTGTTATGCATCCTTTGTGGTGGTTTGCATAATGACTATGTATTAATTTTTCGAAAATTGTGTCTAAAGTGAAAATTATCACTTTTCTTGAAACGGAGGGAGTAAGCATGTACATACATTTTATTAGTTGCAATAGAAAATTAGTTGATGTATAAATCATAATATGGCTACATAAAAGTATTATGTATTCTTTATGGTGGTTTGCATAATGGATATATATTTAATTTTCTAAAATTGTGCCTAAAATGATAAACACTTCCGAATTTGTCTTAAAAACTCTAAATTTGATATTGTTGTTTGTGCTCATTGCGTATATTTTTTTATAACCTTTCCAATGAGACTAAATTTGTAAAATTCTAGATATCTTATGTTAAAGTTTGTAAAAAATTTAAAAGGCACGGGTTTTTAGATATGTTATATTAAAGTTTGTTTTCCAATTATATCCCTAAAAGAATAGGATACATAATGAAAACTAGGATACATAAGGCATTATGTGAAAAGGTTTCACCAAAAAAAGCCTCACCAAATTCAATCTTTTTAACAAATTGAACATTTTTGTTAGGCCATAAAAGGGACTCCCTACCTTGGGGTCCTTTGGGCCCTCCGGTCCGTCGGCCCAATAATTACCACTTGATTTAAATTCATTTGGAAACTGCCCCCGTGCCGCACGTCTGTGAAGTAGTCATAATAGTCCACTTCAACATTTGAATGTGTGCTGGGTAAAGTGGGCTAACTCCTTCTGGCACTCGGCCCTTGGTAAGTTTAAGCATTTCGGCATTTCAACCCTCTCTTTCCAAAATACTATCAGAACTTCGGCTTCATCGTCATAACCCACTGCTATAATCAAACCCTGTAATCTAGTTCTCCTACATTATGATTGCTGCTAATCCGGCTTAAGAGAAGAAGGTATGTTGTTATTTGCTCAATCAAATATTGTATTTTTTATTGTCAAACTTTTTTTGAAAAAATTAAAACCCTAACTTAATGAGTTGTTGTCAAATGAAAACCTACAACTAAACGCTATGTCAATTACAACTTATGGTACAAACCCAGTTACAAGTTGATTATAAAAATGATGGTTAGCAGTAATCGAATTTCAGTTTTCTATTGTAAAGTTTTCTTTAATTTGCATCCAACTTTCAATTAGATAACTTGGGAAACAGAATTTTTGATTGCAATGCAAGTGAACTATTCTATCTACTGACTGTATGTATTGCTTTTCATGAAGATCATCAAAGTCATGGTTAAGAAAAAGAAACTACTAGAGGGAATAGATAAAATGATGGTCGGGGTAGAGGAGGAGGAGGATAGGATTAGCAAATTATCTGATCCCCTCCTTCGCCATTTCCTATCTTTCCTTCCTTTCAAGCGTATCGTTGCTACCAGTGTTTTAGCTAAACGTTGGAGGTTTGTATGGAATTCAGTTCCTATTCTGAAAATTCAACATCTGCTATCCTCTGATCCAGCCAAAGACAGCGATTTACATATCAAGCAGTTTGTGAATTTCATGGATAGAATGTTCATTCTTCGTGATTTGTCAACTATAAAGTACTTTTCTCTCCTTACTTACATTGAAGATGAATATAATATTAATTCGTGGATATCCGCTGTTATAAAACGTAAAGTAGAAGAGATAGATCTGTTGTTGTTGCCAAATTCGGATGTATATTATTATTCACCCTTTCTAATTCCCTCAAGTCTTTTTACTAGCGAGTCACTGATTAAGTTAAGTATGGTAGTGCGTGTTGTTCTCAATCTTCCTAAATATGTGCATTTTCCTAAACTCAAGCTCCTTAGACTTATGGGTGCCAGAATTAATGATAAGTACTTTATCGAGCGACTTCTGTCTAATTGTCCAGTTCTTGAAGACTTAAGCCTAGATTCATGCACATGGGACGGTATTGATGATTTATGTGTTTCTTCTCCTACGTTAAAGCGTTTATGCATCGATGGACCTCTGATGCTTCCCTGCGGAGAGATTAAGATTAATGCACCCTTATTAGAGTATTTAAGTTATACCCATTTTCTTGTAAAGAAACATGTTCTGCAGAGCTTTCCAGTGCTAGTTCGTGCACAAATTCACCCGGCAGCTGTAACTTCTGAAAGTAGTATTCCAGAACAAGGTTCTAGTTTAATTAAACTTCTTGGAGAGATTTTCAATGTGAAGCATCTCTATGTTCATGATAGACTGTTCAAGGTATGTTTTTCTTTTTTTTTTACTACCCAATTATCTGTTAACACGGTGTAAATTATGACTATTAACTTCTTGCTGTTTTGCTACTATGGATAACAGAATGGCTTACAACTGATATTTTCTTTACTCTGCCTTATGATTAGGCACTAGCTCTTACAGATGGAGGTCTCTTACTGAAGCTGCCTATGTTTCATAATTTAAGCCACTTGGTAGTGATTTGGAGTTATCCTTCTTCAATTGACATAGCACTATTGAGGTTGCTCCAAATCTCGCCTAAGCTGGAATCACTTGTCTTCCATAATGTAAGTAACCTTCTTTCGAAACATATATTCTTTGTATGCTAATCAAAATATTGAAGGATGCTAGGAGAGGGATAAATATTGTTTTTTAGGCTTTGCATCACTAATAAGTCTCCTTGGAATAACTATTATTTAGGGAAATGATTATCAATCTAACAAGGATGATAGCTGGAAGCTAAATATTGTGCCAGAGGGTTCGAATATTGTGTCTGGGTTGGAGCATCTCAAGGTGCTTGAATTCCTGGAATTTTGTGGAGACCCATGGGAGATGTATGTGATAGAAATGTTTTTGAAAAATGCAAGATTTTTGCAAAGGTTAACCGTCAAAACTTCTTATAGGAGTACTTTATTAAGAAAAAACAGATTGCAAAGTACTACAGAGTTACTAATGCTTCCAAGAGCTTCATCCAGTTGCGTGATTAAATTCTCCTAAAACATCTTCAACTAAGATTACGTCTATTCCTTGGATTTTTGGGCTAATCTACTGATTCCTTCCAGAGTTCTGGATATGCTTCCAGGATCAAATTGTTTCTTTGGCTTTGTCAACAACATATGTTTATGGCAGGGGTGAAGGAAAATTGACAAGATTACAGATCTCATGTCAGAAAAGGACAGTTGCTTGTAGAGTTGCTGCGGTTGGATACCACCAATGAATTTCGAACTTGAGACTACTTTTAAACTATTGGTGTCTGCATCAGCCATGAATTTACTTGGGAGGTTAAATTTCATACTAGTATAAAGCCTGTTGAACTAGCGCATGTATGTTTCCTAAGCTGGATTCAAATGTCGCCTTATTTTTCTTAAATTTCGTACTACTTTTAAACTATTGGTTGCCGTGCTTTACCCTTATTTTTACGAACATGTAACTTTTTGGATTCAATCTAGCGCATGTATGTTTCTTATTTCTTTGTCCATGAGTGATGATGTTTTGGGAAGCAAATGGAGGGGTCTGGATTCCTTGTTGTCACCGGAATCACCCTCAATAGGTCTCTCAGTTCATGTGATAGAGTATCCATTCCTGGCCTCATCGACATACCAGAGCAACCTCATGAACTATTTAATACACTTTACCTCTTTTTAACTGTTATCATAAGGGGTTAAATAACGAAAGATCTTATTGACGAAAATGGCGAGGCAAGTCTTGCCGAAGTACAATTGATCTTTCTGCATTAAAGCATACAATAACATCTAGACACTTCATCCCCTAGAAAATCAGGTGTTTCCATTCACGAAGACCAATTTTTGTGGATACACGACTTGGTAGGAGTTGGTCCTTCTTCAGAGAGGCGGCAGGAGTAAACTCTAGAGTAGTACCATGATGAGCCATGAGGTAGTGGAATGTTGGAGGATAACGACCACCCTGCTCCACTGGATACCCTGATCAATAGAGAGAGCCATGAGCCATGGCTTGGTCATTCTATTATCGGGCTTAAGCCTAAGGTTCTCATGTTTAGTGGGCTTTAGACACTCTAGTCCTGTCATCTTAAGCCTAATACTAGAAGGTTCAAATTCATCAAATCCTGAACGAGTTGATCCTTTTAATAACAATTTAGTCCAAAGCGCTTCTTTTGTATGACAAAAATACCCATCATGCGGGATATGATTTGTTGGTCATTCAATTTCCATTCTTCTTTTTCATTTCATGGAATCAGGGAGCGTAGAGAAAATCGAGAAATCTAATCTCGTCGTGTTAATGGAAGTTCAATCTCCACGCCTAAATATGATAATCAAACAAACACTCCATTCAGCTTCAAAAATTGAAATCGTCATCAACAATTCATCTTCTTAAGGATTAACTCAAAATTTGGAGGAAAAATCAATAAGATTTAGATGCAGATTTCATGATTGAAGGCGATTTGCAAGATAAGTTGAATCTGTTCTTATTATTTGATATTATCGCCACTATTTGATTTGTTGATTTTGAAATCGATTTCAAAAAATTTTTAACGGTTTCAAAAAACTAATTACTTCAAGTTGGCACCAGATCGATAATAAAATTTATGTATAGATCAGATTTGAAGGAGATGATACAAAACTTCTATAGGTGATAATTACTTTTCATTTGATCTATTTTTTTTATTGATAGCAAAAGTGATGAAAATGTTTCCTATTCAATTGTAGTTGGTTGCACGAAATAATCTACGGAAATTTAATAACTCATTTTCGTAAAATTCGTTTTCATAAGAATCCATTCAAGAAACTTCCCATAGATTTCTGAATTTTGGATTAATTTTATCATTATCATAACCGTGTAATTTTTGAATTGTACTTTGCAGAAACCTGGAGCGATTGTTATCAACGGCGATATGAGAGTTTCAGTTGTATAATAACATGACTGGGCAAAAGGAGATCTTTATACGTAAAGAAACAAGATAATTTCGGATGTATGCAAGAAGTTTTTTGACTAGAAACCTCATTCAACTCATCTCCCTCGGTAATATGGTTCGTACAGACTATTTGATATGACCTTTGTCATGTTTAGTTGATGTTAGCCTTGATTGATTTGATAGTGGAAACATAAGAGACTTATGTACTCCTATTGTCATGTAGGTGAACATGGTATCAAATGAGGGTTACTATGAAGGATTTCTTTTGTCGTTCGCTATTTGTAAGAAATTTCATTTATATTCTACTGCAACATCTAATAACACATCTTCTTTACATTTAACTAAAGTTAGTTATCATTAATAGAGTGTGTACTTAGATTATTGACGGATTCATCTTTGGAACAATATATGTTGTTCTTTGAGGGTGAAAACAGTTTCTGCTGATTTTGGTAATTCAAGTGTGTGGGTGAGAAACGGGTCTAAATCCTAAACAATGTACTGCAAAGGAGTACTTTGATTCGAGAGATCAATCTGTAAAAATCCGTCCTAAACCAAGAAATGGTCGTTCCAAACTTGCTTCGGTCACAAAGTGAAGGAGAAGGGTTGGTCTAGGGAGGGAAGCGAAGAGAGTGTTGAGACCAGAATAGTTGATTCGGGAAGAGTAGTTGATTGACGACTTGTATCAAAAAGTGGAAAGCTAACAGATGGGAAAGCTAACAAGTGATTCTGAGTGTTGTATCTCCTAACCCAAACCTGTCCTTTGGTGTAAATAGATGAGACCTATTTATACAAGTCGCAACAAAAACGTACCCTGGTCTCGTAATAGGTTGAAATGGTTGAGTAAATGGAAGAAAGCGGTAACGGGTAACGCCTGGAATTGATGTTTCCATAATGAAGGAAACGTTTCACCATTACTTCTTTAATTTACTAACCGCCTCACTCTTATGACACTTTCTTGTAATGGGCATAGTGTACGCCGCACGCTGTAAACCGCCAGATCAATACCCTGATGAGCATCCCCCATTTTGTGACATGTGTTTGATGTCTCGAGTGTTTTCGTGGAAAACGTGTAGCATGTTGCTATTGTTTGGCAAGTTAACATTGCGAGGCTTGCCGGTTCGGTGGTGACTTTCGACGGCCGAGATTTCGCATCTTAAGAGGAAGGTTAGCCGTTGATCGTGGTTACCTTCCGTTGGTGGCCGGTGGCGTGGCCACGGTGCTGGCATGGCTTGCGCATGCTCTTGGCGTGGATAATTAGGGTTTGGTGCCGTGACCAAAGAATTGGCATAGCTAAGTATGTGCCGTGGCCAAAGAGACCTCATAAGATGTTCATTATCCAAAGGGGAAATCAAAGTAGGGATTAGATTAACAATGTCATCATTTATTATAGGACTAGAAGTAGTGAGGAGAGTTTCAAAGTGATGATTAAGACAAAAAGAAATATTATCCCTACCTTCAACCCAAGTATTATTTCTATCATATAAACCATCAATGTTGTTTCTCTTTTGTCTTATTATGGCATTTTGGTGAAAGTAGTGAGAGTATTTATATCTCCTAAGAGAGTAATATTTTCTATACCTTTAATTTTCCATAGTTCTTCTTCATAACAATGGAGTTTTTGGATTTCAGCCTTAGTTTCTAAAAGGAATTGGTCATTTGGTCTAACATTAGGATTAGTCATTATTTGGTCTAACTGATTGTTCATCCTATTAAAATTATGCTTGATTTTACCAAAATCATTCCTATTCCACTTACTGACTACTTTGTTCACAACATCTAATCTATTAACCAGAACAAAAGCCTTAGAACCCTGAAAGTTGGTTTCCCAGGAGAACTTGATAATGTCTCTACATTTTTGTTCCCCCTGGAAGAGACCAAAAAATTTAAATGGCTTAAAGCCATCATGGCTGGGAATAATGGTATTTAGAAGAATGGAGGAGTGATCAGATCCTAAATGGTTTAAATGTCTAAGACTAGCATTGGGGAATAGAGCAAACGAAAAGGAGTTAGACATACCTCTATCTAATCTCTCCTCAATATGGCAATTACCATCCTGGTGGTTAGACCAGGTGAAAGGAAAACCAAGATACCCTATATCTAGAAGACCAGCATTGTTAAGCAGAGAAGAGTACTTTCTGATATCAGAACTATTAGCAGGGTTACCTCGTCTTTTTTCATGTTCATGCAGGATTATGTTGAAATCTCCTAGGACAAGCCAAGGTTTGGTCATAGTAACACCCATTTTTTTAACTAACTTCCATGATTCATCCTTTCTATTATCTTTATAAGGGCTACCATACATACAGGTTAATATCCACTCAGACTTAGATTTTTCATCCCACACACTAAAATTTATCTTATTATCATCTTTATGAAGCGCAGTTAGTTTAACAGTTTTATCCCAAGCTACAGCTAAATCACTAGTGGAATATGGAAGTTAAACAACTGTCCAGACATGAGGTAATATCACTAAAAACGACTGTGTTCATCAGCTCTAATATTGAAGTGGTTTTTTCCGAAACGACTGTGTCTCACAAACGTGCAATTCTTTAAAACAACCACTTTTGCCGGCAGTTATATACTGTAAAACTGATGACCACAGTTGTTTATTTCTATTATATATAATAAAAAAAAGGATTTGATTCTGCTGATTCTAAGCTGATTCAAGTGAATCTAAGCTGGAATCATAAGTGACAGCAAAACTAAAATTAAAAAGGAAACCAAGTAAAGATTCATATTGAAAGATGGATTCAATTTACAAATTCAATCATTAAAATCACCCAAGTTTAAAATGTGAAAATTTCAATACTAAGAACAATGTTAAACGTGAGTCTCATTCACAAACCTAACAACCAAAAACTTCAACAATCTCATACACAGTTTAATATATTTAACCCGCAAGACTGTACCATCTATACCAAGTAATATGAGAGAATTAAAACCAAAGATAGGTACCCAAGAGACTTGAGAAATTGGATAAGTTCCACTTTGCAGCTAACCACCATGGATCATTGTCTTCCTAAGTTTTCAAGAGGTCCCTCTTAGCATTACAATCCACAACTAGTTTGGTAGATTCTCATCCATCGGTGATTAGAGAACAGAACCATAGTAAGTTTTAACAATTAAATAACCAAGAAAACAGAACCATAGTAGTACCTTGATGAGTTTCTTCATTAGTGACGGAAATGCAGCAAAGAATATGGTCGAAGATCTTAGACGGGTTAGAGCGAATGCAAGTATCTTAGAGTCAGTAACGTGGTCGAGAAAGATAATTGTACTACTCAGATAAGACTGAATCAGAGGCTCTGAGTCTTTCCATTTTTGAGTTTTCTTCAACCTCAGAACAGTATGCTTCTCGCAGTCAAACCCGGGATTTCTAAATGTGTTCGAAATATGTTATCGGCTTCACGAAGGGAAAAGTTCACTATCTTAACAAATATCTTGCTACTTTGAATTCTCTATGAGATCGCATCGATGGCATCACCAGATCCATATTGACAGGCAGCTCGGTATGCATTCAACAGATTAGGAAGAACAGACAAGATCCTTACCTCTACAATCAGTCGACACCAGGAATCAATTATTGCAGTATTCAAAGGCTTGCCAATGCTGGAATCAGCTTCCACCATATCCTGGTCACTAGTTTCGGCTTCTTCATCAGAATCCTGCAACAATCAAACCCAAAAATATTGGGAAAAAAACTCTAATGAGGAAAATACAGATTTCATAACTCTCGCTGGTGAAGCAAAACAAGTAACAGATTACATATAACCCCAGCAATTTATTATAAAAAAAAGTTTTGGTAGAATTCTCATTCCAAATAACTCTAAGATTAGCACAATACAAAGAAGGTATGAAGCTCAAAAAACTTACACTATATACTATCTTGCTCAAGTTCATCAGCATGAGCTTCCAAAAATTCTGCAAATTCTGGATACTGAATAAAAAAATTAAAACACGGAAATCAAACATCAATAGGCTGAAACAGACACGTGAGAACCAGTACTGCAGGAAGTAATGACCCTCCGCAGGCAAACAGATTCCTAGATGCACAAGTGAGCAAACAATCAATGTCAGGAAACAAAGATATTCAATGTATGTACATCTAAATCCAGTATCTAAAATCGAAAATGAAAATAAAGTTATTGAAATTTCAACTACTATAGCAAACACTGATGTTATATGAATCTTACAATGTCCTACTAGGTCAGTTGGTTGCCAACAAAATCTACATCAATTTCTAGATACGGGAATTGAACCTGCGCGTGGTGGATTCACAATCCACTGCCTTGATCCACTTGGCTACATTCGCCCCCTAATATTTAATGGGACGACCATTTATCTGAGGCCCAAAGATGAACATTAGATACTCCTTAGTTTTTACTCACATAATTCTCAAACCAACAGGATAACCAAATCGACAATGCTCCAAGAGATAAGCTGATGGAAATACCATAGTGGATACGTAGTGCATCAGACAGAATCCCACATACATCGACAATAATACAGATTGTAGACTATAATATTAACTTATAGCATACCAACTACAGATACAAACTCTAGGGTGCAAATACCGCATTAAGGTTCATAAAAATTATACTCGCAGTGGCAAGGATTAATAATATACTGCAGCTTTAAGGAACACTCTGTCCAGAAATAATATCTAATCACCATAATCTACTGAATTCAATGTGTCTACGAACCCTATCCAATATCAACTCCCTTGTACTTGTTAGTCAATGAATGCCAAATCATTTCCATTTCATTTTAGGGTGATTTTGTACTCAAGCACTCATATATTACAAGTCCTAACATACTCAGTTCTAATTTTTGGTTGTTGCCACATGAAACATTCCCTTCAATATTTTTTACATATAAAACCTACTCACTCTTATCTTATTTTCACTACTTTGCTCTAATTTCACAATTACAGCAAAAGCATCAAATATTATCATTATTGGTAGGTTTCAGATTCTCAAACAAACTCACACTACTCTTAAAGTTACTCGTTGCAGTTATTTACAGTAATGCACCATTACCTTTTCGATCAGGCGGTCCAATTTCTTCTTTTGCTTGGCAAGTTCCAAACGAAGTTCCTTGTTCTGCGCCTGTAAAGGCCTATCATTGCCCTCATCTTCAAAAAACCATTCTCTCTTTAATAACTTACAAACCTAAAAATCACTAATTCACTTACACACAACAAATTCAACTGCTAGATTTTCCAAATTTTACGGGAGACTAATTGAACCTCGTAGTGACTAGTAGCACTAAGCTCAAGGATTCACCATCTTCACAAAAAAAAAAAAAAAACACAGTTAAATGACTTAAGGAAGACATGGTATGATATTTGAATCCAGCAAAATAAATAAAACGAATTAGTGCAAGACCTTTACCAGCTACGTTGTAAGCTGCAGCCATTTGTTCTTCCTCTTCAACTTCTTGTTCTCCTGCACATCATCACGTAAATGTATTTAGATACCTGACCATCATATCCTCATAAAACTGAAAACATATGTAAGCAAAATTTGGGACAGTAAGTTTCGATCTTTGATATGAGAGTGAGATTCATCTTCAATTTCTAACTTTGATTTCTAATTATTGAGAAACGAACTGGATTTTGAATCTAGGGTTCTTGGAGTTTGTGTTGAATTTGATTAATGGAACAAAATAATAATAAAACTTGTTAAGATTGAGTTGTCGGTGGTGATGAAAGTGAAGAGTTTATGATTTGGGGACATGATATGTGGATGAAGAAGAAGGGGATCTCGTGTGCTGTGAATGAGTTAAGAAACGGGGGAATGAAAAGGTATGTATGGGTATTGTCGTCTGGAACTGGGGCTATAGAAAGTAGTTGCTTCTACAGTTGTTCTTATACTCGATAAGAGAGCCATGTTTTATTATAAAAATACCACCCAATATAACCACTGTGGCTGAAACTTGTTTAATTTTTATCAGAAAAGCTACTTTTTCTCACAGCTCATATAAGTACTACCAGTCCATGGAAGTCGTTTCTTTAAAACCTAGGAAGTCGTTAAAAATCCTTTTTCCACTAGTAAACCTCCATCTCTACCTATAGGATCCTGACGAACATGATTATAGTACATGGAGTTGTGTAAAGTGTTTTCGACAAATTCATGCAAATGTTTAGTTTCAGATAGAAAAACAATGTTGGGCTCATGTGATGATATAAATTTTCTAATTTGTTGTCTAGTATGTAATGGTCCTAGACCTTGGAAGTTCCATGATATTATCTTAACAAATTGCCAAAAATAAGAAACATTTGGATAAACCAAATTCATGAAATTATTGGGGAGGATGAAGAAATTCATAGGTTTTTCATGGAAAATTTTCATGATTGAGGACGTCAAAATACTACTAAAAGTAAAGTTTGTAAAATGACACACCTGACTAGCTAAGTTTCCCATATGTTTATCAGAAAATGAGCCACCTCTTTCAGCCACTTTATGAAGGGTCTTCGGAGTGGTTCTCTTTCCTACTGCATCCTTGGGAGCCTTTCGAGACTTAATGGATTTTTTGCTAGTGCCAATCGATGAAGGGTTTCTAATAGATCCAGAGTGAAAGGTTTGAGGATCAAAATCAGGGAGATTGAAAGTGGGAGGATTCAAGTAATTAGGGTTTTGAATTTGATTCAAGATTTGTTTGTATTTTTTGTGCTTAGGGTAAGGATGATGGTCTTCCTTGTGTTTTTGGCTATTTGAATCAAGATTAACAGTGCTATCAGGGCTGGGAGAGATTGGGGAGCATTTCTGATTTTTCTTTATGGACCACTTTCTAGACGAGGAAGAAGAAAGGTTGTTTTGAATCGATGTAGTGTTGGAGTAGTTTGGGTGAGGACCAAAACCAGGTGGGTATGACGAATCTGGGTTAACGGCAAGAGGGGCAGTAATCAGATCAACTTTTCGGGCTTTAAACGGATTATAGGAGAAATTGTTTATGTTATGGGCTTGCAACAAAACGGATTTGTTGTTAGCAGATACCAAGTGATGGTCATTTGTAGCAGCAGTAATGATTGTTTGACCACATTGATTAACTGAAGTTTTTTCAGGGATGAAGATCTTTGACGTGCTAGCCTGAGTTGTATCTTTCACTGCATGAGATCCTGAGCATAGCATATCTCCTTCATTCACAGCACCCAATATAGCAAAAGGGTTATGATTAGTGAATTGATTGTTTGTTGGAGGAGAAATTGTAGTAATTGTCACCGATGTACTTCCATGTAAGTTAAGGTTGTGAAAGTTGAACATCGGATTTACGAGATGGGGAGATTTGAGAGCCCTCTGTGCTACTAGAATTTCTCTTCGCTTTGGAGTACGGCTATTCTTAGAATGATCCAGTGACCTGCAGAACTGGAAGAGTTTGAAAGGTTGGAGAGAATAGGAGAATTCAATCCATATCTTGACCCCTTCCACCATAAAGTCTGTACCAAATGGGAGACTATGAGAAACTTAGATTTCCACCATTACCTCCACATTTTTCTCATAGAAGTCTCTACCATACGGATCTCTGAAGAGAATCATTCTTCCAGCAGGAGTCGCAATTTTCTCAAGAGCGCTATAAGTTATGTAATCATTTGGCACCCTTTTCATTGTTATGTTAACAAGAGCTCTGTCAAATTCTCTTCTTTAATCTTGTGTACTCCTTCAAAAGGTATTTGAATAATTGATAGTAATGATTCATGGATGAGCCATGGTTTTGGATAGTTCACTGATAAAATGTATGCAACATGATGGAAACGAAAGTGAAAGAAATTTTTCTTCTTTTGAAAAGTTGAAATTATAACTTCCTTCTTTAGATTCCAGTACCTTCTAGCATAGTTTTGAGCTTCTTGATGGTTGACATTAGCGTTACTATGGAGCTTTCCAACTGCACACCATTTCTCATCTTGGACAGGTTTGGGTTTTAGAGAATCAGAACTTAAACAAACCAGAGACCTGAGAGGATCTGTAGGTATTAGGTTTGCTTTCATTGACTCTGTGATCTCATCCACATAGGATTCTTCTGAAACTATAGACATTTTATATGTTTGAAAGCACTTGATGATTAGTTTAATGGAAAACCAACATCTAACAGTAAAGAAGTGTAGAGGTTTGCTGTGGTCTTTGTGTATGATGGGGTAACACAAATAGAGACTTATTCGAGAAAGCGTATGTTTGCTTTCAAAGAAAACCAGCTCGTGACTTCTGAAGCTTGTAGTACTAAGATTCTCTAAGTACCTCTTGCATGTAGAGAAATTTCTGCTGGCCATTTGTGGAGAGCATAGAGTAGGGACAGGCGCGGCAGGAGGTTCGAGCAAAGACCAATCAATTTTGATTGTATTGTAATGAATGCCTTTTGTTTTAAGGTAATGATACAGGTCCAATCTAATTAGATGATGTGTATTTGTTTGGGTAAGGTATGGTATGACAAAGTACTGTATCTGAAGCCTTTTGCAAAGGAAGAAGAGGTTTGTTTGGTACCTAAGAGAGTGAGCTAGATGGGTAGAAAGCACCAAATTTGTATTAACTTTATTGGTCAAGGTAGTGGGATGTACTTCAGAGATGGGAGGCAACATGATGAGAGGATTAGGCATGATGACAGGTTGAGAGTGACAATAGCTAAACCATATCTCAAAGTCAAAATCCAAGGTGGCTCGGAGAGACTGATTGTACGGAGACCGGACCAAAGTGATCTCCGACGAGAACTCATCGCCTGAAAACTGAAAAGAACCAAAGATTAGGATGTTATATTTTCCTTTAAGAACCAAGAGAAGATCAAGCGATTTAGTTAAAACCCAAGGTTGAAAATTTGTAAAAAAACAAGTCATACACCATTAAATCAAGGCTATGAATGAAATTCCTTAATAAGAGAGGTTGATGAGTGCCAAATAATGTATATATCTATCCCTTTTTGTTGGCATTTAACTCATCTTTTGTGCAGTAATTCTACATTTTATCCCATATTCTGTATTTTCATTGTTTTCAAGAATAAATATTTTTCTTACTTAATTTTGCATTTTTAGGTAATAAATAAAGTCTGGATAACTTGCGGAGCAGAAAAGAGTTGAAGAGTAGTGAAAAGCCGGAAGAAATTACGCAAGGAAGCCGCAAAGAATGGAGCGCACGTCCAAAAAGCTAGGAATGGGCTCAAGAAGGAAGAATTGTTCTTAAAGAAGATATGGGCTTGGCATACCCAAGGCCCAAAACCCTTACCCAAACCCATTTTCTATATCCAAAACCGCCTCCATTCTCAGCCGTCAGATTGGATCCAACTCATCATCCTACGGTCGCTCATTCATAGAGCATCAAAATCTGAAGTCTCTGCCAAACACCACAGCGCTTAAATTCCAAGCCTTCAGATTAGATTGTAATTGAATCCAACGGTCGCTCCTATGCCTGTGCATCAAAATTAAATACTCCCGCTTTACACTACAGTACCTAACATCATCTAACACCGTTGACTTCGTTGTATTTCACAATCCGACGGTCGAAGTGATTCATCTCTTATATTACCGTTAGATCTACCAACCATATTTGCATCCAACGCTCAACGTTTCTGATCATCATCTCCGATGTACATGCTCCACAGTGAAAATTCCTATACCCTAAAAACCATCGAGAGTTTTTTCTCTCATTCCCCTCTTCTCTTCCGTTCTTCTTCCTCCTCCCTGTTGCCGTACCGCTCCACCGTACCACCATGTCCGCCACCACCAACTCTGCCACAACCACACCACCTACCGCACATGGTAACTTTCAATCAACTTCATCAACATCACACGATTTCAGTGACGTGTGGAATTGATGAGAATGATTGCATGTTATCAATCGAAGCTAGAAAAGGCATGGGAAGGAGCAGTGAAGTCAGAGGAAGGATGGGTCAGCGATTGATTGAAGAAATTGCGCCATCAAAGTAAGATTTTACGAAACCCTAATTTCTCAATTTTTGGGATTTTTATAGAAAACCCTAATTTCTGTTAGGGAGAGCATAGGGAAGCTAGAGTAGGGATATGGGTATGGTTGAATTAGGTGAATTAGGTAAAACCAAACCCTAATTGTACTGTTTTCAATTTGGGGATTTTTTTTTGGGTAGAACCCTAATTGTGCTTGTAAGTATAAATATGACTGTGGGTGTGATGTAAAAATTTTATGCCTGGAATAGCCGGCGTCCAGGACTTTCATGTTCTGTTAATGTTTTTTTCTCTTCAATTTTGTGCTGTTTCATGCACTGCTCCTGTTTAATCATGTATATGTTCTACTCTTAATATCCTGTTGATGTTCATGTGTGTTAGTTTCTTTCCCTGTTTTAATTTCATGTTGATGTTCATGTTTGTTGTGCATGTTCCTATGATGTTTGTGATGTTTGTTCCTTCATTGTTCATTTGTTGTTTCAACTCACTGTCAAGAAGTGATGGAATGTTAGGTTAGAGCTTTGAAGCATTGTTTTGATTGAGCATTGGGGAGAAACTAGTGCTCACTAGTGACTGTGAGCAAACTAGTTCTCTTCCCACTCTAGTAGTATGCCTAGGCTCACCTTCACCATTTCACCTTCACCATCTCCACTGCCCTTGGCTAAAACAGCCTTGGTTTGTTCCATTTCCTCCATTGTTTCCTTGTTACTTTTGTTTTCCTCCACTGTCATTGATGTTCTTTGTTTTGTTTTCTTTGCTATTTTGTTAGTCTTCTTTACTTCATTGTCTTTGCTTCTTTACATTTTATTTATTGCATTGTCTTTGCTCCTGCTACTTCAACTACTCCTTGTTCTGCTGCTGCTGCTGCTTCCATCTTTGGCCTAGAGCCACTGTTTACACTCCTCTTTTGCTACTAAGCCAGAAGCCCTTGTGCAGCTGTTGTGCTGCTGCTGCTTCCATCTTTGCCTTGTGCTGTGCACTGCTTCCCCTACTGCTGCTGTTGCTGTAGTTGCTGTTGCTGCAGCTGCCTTTTTCTTCCTACTGCTGTTGCTGCAGCTGGTTAAGGCCTAAGTCCTGCTGCTTTCTTTGCCTTGTGCTGCTGCTACTTCTTCTCCTGTTGCCTTCACTTCTCCAGCCTTATTTGCTGCTGCTGCTTTCTCTCCTAGGCCCAGCCACAGTTTAGGTTAAGGCAAGCCCAAAGGCCTAGCTAAATCAATCTCAAGTTCAGTCCACTAAAGGCCTAGTTCTCTGTCAAGGGTACTCAAAGCCCATTGACACTCCAAGCCCAAGTTCATTATTAAGGCCCAGTTCAATTCATTTTAAGACCAACTGAGTCCAAGGCTCAGTTCAACTCAAAGGCCCAAGGCCTAAAGCACTTCATCATTACAAACAAACCAACTAAGCCCAATAGCAAATTTAGAACCCAAAATAGCTAGAACACTCCAAAACACACCCAGTCTCTGTGGATCGACCCGTACTTGCACGAGCTACAACTGACGACCGTGCACTTGCGGTATTACTGTAGGCTCGCGTTTTCATTGCGCTTAATTTTATACATATCTCCGGGCCCACCAAGTTTTTGGCCGGGGATAATTTTTAGGACCTTTTAGAAGCCTACCAGAGGTTTGAAAGACAGAGAGAGAGTTAAAATCTTTTTGATGGAAAACTCTAAAAAAGCAGAAACATCCTGCAGAAAAACCATGTTATCTCCAAGTTTCGAACAGATAAGAATCCATAGATATGAATTTAAGCGTAAGTATCGATATTCTGTTCCAATCATTAAAACATGGGTGCCTTCTGAGGAAATATATATTTTAGCACGCTCTGATGGTTTGGTCATACTTGCTCCATGGCCAACTTTTATAACTTCAGAGGTAGGAAGGCAGGAGGTGATAGATGTAAAAGCAGAGGAAGCAGTAGGCTGTACTTCTGCAAACCAAGGAAGGAGGATTAGAGAGGAGGTTTGTTTGGAGGAGAAGGTGATAGAAGAATCACAAGGAGAATTGAAGGGGAAGGGTAAGAGGCGCAAGAATAGGAATTGATTCTGTTTTTCTTTGTATTTTACTTAAATTTTCTTGATTGGATCGAAATTGGTAGAGATGGATTTTAGAATTGGGAGGGTAACAGATTCAGAGATTAAGGTTAGAGTTCTAAGAACTTTGTAGGGTTGTTGTATGTTTTTGAATTCATTGTAGACAAAACCAGAAAGAATTTTGCATCTGGGTTTATGACCATGGTTGTAACTGGTAAATGTTGTTGCATTGTTATGATTGAAAATGGTTGTTATTGAGTATTCTTGGATTGTTATTTTCGTTGCTGAGTTTTCATGAACATATTTGTATGACTCCTCTTTCATCATGAGATTTGCCCCTCATGTAGGAACTCTTTTCTATTTCAGGTTGCATTTAGGATGTTGGGTTGGTTTTCATTCGCCGTAAGAGTGAGTTTTTCCTTATTGTTGGTTCATCGTATTTTTATCTTTTTTTTGCTTATCTCCGCTAAGCTCTTTTATGAAAAAGAATTATCTATGTCGACTGAAAATAAAGATTGGAAAAGTAAAATCATTCATCCGAAATGCATTTTCGGTCTATTATCCAAAGGCTTGGACATGATTCCATACAGTGTATTACTCCAAACTATTGGCCTAAAGTCATCCGGAGCTTTTGGACTTTTAATTAACTTTGGGTGTAAGAATAGGAAAGTTTCATTTTGTTTAGGATTAATCTTTTTTTTTTTCTTTTTTAAAAATATCTTGAATGATTCTCACTAAAGTGAAGTCCCATCCCACTGATTCCCAATTATCCATATATTTTGAACCGAGAAGGTTATTAAAGGTTCAAAACATCTGTACGGCCCAAGTTATATTTGCATTGCCGCATTGCCAACTGAGAAATTTTACAGTGGCTGGCCACTGTGGTTATGGACAAAATGAGAAGTTCGGTGGTCACATTGCGGATGTCACTGTTGGATTAACTTTAACATAGAAGTCACTAACAAGCTGGTTAGGACAAGATTAGGAAATTGATGTACTCCTAAAGGAATTAGAAGTCATCTAGTTCTAAGAAAAGGAAAGACATGTAATAAGGTAATAGGACTAGAAAAAGGAATTCATAGTTCTATATATATACGATCACCAAAGTTGTGGTTGATCATATGAGCAAGATTAGAGCTTGTGTTTAGTTTTGAGAGATTTTCTAAACATCAATAAAGAGAGTTGTCTTTATATAAGCTAAGTTTCATCTTGCAGTTTCCATTAATTGGTATCAGAGCTTGTCTACACCGAGCCATGGGAGACGAGAGCACCATCATACGTACAAGATTTTTCACAAGCACAGTTGAAGCTTAACGGGAAGAATGTTGGATTAACTTCAACATAGAAGTCACTAACAAGCTGGTTAGGACAAGATTAGGAAATTGATGTACTCCCAAGGGAATTAGAAGTCATCTAGTTTTATGAAAAGGAAAGACATGTAATAAGGTAATAGAACTAGGAAAAGGAATTCATAGTTCTATATATATATGATCACCAAAGTTTTGGTTGATCATATGAACAAAATTAGAGCTTATGTTTAGTTTTGAGAGATTTTCTAAACATCAATAAAGAGAATTGTCTTTATATAAACTAAATTTCATCTTCCAGTTGCCATTAGTCAGACATGGCTCTTTGATTGAGGGGAGCCTCATCCTTGAGGAAACAGCAAGTCAAGTTCGTGGTTTATGTAAAAACCACATTATTAGCAATTAATTGATGCCTACTTCTTATCTAAATACGTTCATCCTACTACTAATAAGACAACATATCTGTCTTGTTTCTTTGGTTGGTATTCATATATCTCTGCACTTTATGATGATGATGCTGGCTAAGACCAAGATAGTGAAAGTTGTCGGGCCAAAGTAAATATGTTCAAAATCATTTTGCATTTGAAGCAATGAATTCGTTAGGAAGATATTAGCAGAGTTAAGGACTTTTCTCAGTAGTGCATCGTATTTCATTTTATGTGGCAAATTGTTAAAACCGACTGTTACAGAAATTATCAAATTTCACGAAAATTACTGATACTAGCTGTTGGACTGTTAGTAACTCCATAATCCATCCGATTGGTTTGGATAAGCAATAACTAGTGGCGCAAGGCACGGTCAAATTATTAAGCCAGTTCAGTTATGGCGCGTGTACGTATAATTGTACACATTCTGATCCTTGATAATGGTCAAAGACACAGTCTTCAGTGGGGCCCTCTCTGGTGTAAATAAAGATCACTCTTATTGATCTGGTTTTTGCAGATTTTGTGGGTCCCACTTTTTATTTCTTTTCATCATTATGAAGAGCAGCATCTTCGTAAATGTACCTACAGCACTGTACAGTGAATTTAATTTTTTTTTGTAACGAAACCCTAGTTATTATGAATCAATCCACCACCAACATTTTGGATGGACACAGACTCAGTCAGTCACCCAGCAGCCAGTGACGACGGACGAATCGAGTTTTTTTAACCTGTGTCGTTGCTGTGCAGGCAGGAAGATGAATAGTCATTTGCGTATCTGGATAATGGAGAAGATACTCTGCAATTGTATACTCTTTTTGCAAGACATGCCATCCATTTGTTGTCCCATAAGTAAATAGTAGATTCTCTCAACTTCAAATTTCTTTCTCGACTTATGTTTCTCTTTTCTGATGGCTGTTGGTCTGTGGGAAAAGTTCTCTTTTTTTCGTGTGGTGGATGTCCAGAGTCCGAAACCACTTGGATGACAATCTAAAATGTTAAGATTTCTTGAATAGTAGGATTGGTAGTAATGTCAGAAATTATAGCTTAGATTGCAGTCAATAATGAAAACCCGATAAGATAATTGTTTTTTTTTTTTTTTTTTTTTTTTTTTGATGAACATGCAACATGCTTGACATATTAAGACAAATATGTTAAAAATACTTATATATCCCTTCATAATCGTTAGTTTAGTTTTTTTTTTTATCTACCGATTGTGGATATGTTCTTCTCTTCTTTGGGAAATCCAAAATTCCATTGGTTTTGAAAATTTTGAACTTGGACTACTACCACAATCGGTAGATAAATAACATCACGATAGACAATAAACATCACGATAGATAATAAACATCACGAGACTACCGATTGTGCAAATAGAGAAATTCAAAATTCCATTGGTTTTTGAAAATTTCGAATTTGGGACAACTACCATAATCGGTAGATAAATGAACATCACGAGACAATCGATTGTACACTCGGTAGATAATGAACATCACAAGCATACCGATTGTGCAAATAGAGAAATTCAAAATTCCATTTGTTTTTGAAAATTTTGAATTTGGGACGACTACCACAATCGGTAGATAAATGAACCTCACCAGACTACCGATTGTACAATCGGTAAATATTGAACATCACAAGACTACCGATTGTGCAAATAGAGAAATTCAAAATTCCATTGGTTTTTGAAAATTTCGAATTTGGGACAACTACCACAATCGGTAGATAAATGAACATCACCAGACTACCGATTGTACAATCGGTAGATAATAAACATCACCAAACTATCGACTGCGCAAATAAAGAAATTAAAATTCCATTGGTTTTTGAAAATTTCGAATTTGGGACAACCACCACAATCGGTAGATAAATGAACATCACCAGACTAACGATTGTTCAAATAGAGCAATTCAAAATTCCATTGGTTTTTGAAAAATTTGAATTTGGGGTTGCTATCATAATCGGTAGAAAATTAACATCACGAAATAACTATAACTACCGATTATAATTTTCGTAACACAAACCAACATACATCAATATAAACTACCGATTGTCTACCGATTATGGAGGACATTTTAGACATTTCAAAAAATTTGAGATAAGAGGTGGCTTTATTTTAGTTTTGGGTGACCATATTTTGTCTTATTAATCTCCCCTAATTCTTTCAGGGTTGCCCCTAATGACGCCAGGATCAAATACTATCTCTAGCAAAAAAAAATAAAAAATCATCATCTTAATATTAAGAGAATAAAGTCATGGTAACATCTTCTAAACCTCATGTTTCCTTTCCATTAAATGAGTTTTCACTATATCTATAGGCTATAGCGGCAGCATAGCCCTTATGTACAAATGGGTAGGTAAAAATCTTGCATGCCCATGCCACAAGGCTAAGTGGGCAGTTATTTCAATTGACAACCAAAATTTTTATTTCCAGAAGTCATAAATAATTTGCTTCACGAAGAGTATAAGTTTTGTACTTTTAGAAATCATTTTGAAATTTCATTTTTAGATAAACTAATAATTTTTTGAGTAGGTATTTCTTGAGGCGTATATAAACACTCACATGCAAGAGCGTTCATGAAAACGGTCATCACATGAAACTTATTTAACAAAATACGTAATTGATAAACTGAATGACCGCAGGTTGAATCTTCGTTGAGTCACTAACAATTGGGTGAGCTAACTAGCCCACGGTGGGCAGATTGCCGAACTGAACTCGCGGTCAATCAAAAATTTCCCAACATAATAAACTGATCATTTGGTCCCTATTTAGCAGTTCGGTGTGCGCCGAAAATTCGAGAAGGCAAATGTATGAATATTATTCGGTTAGGTAAATTCCGAACTCAGTCAACGTTTCATGATACAAAAGTAATTCAGAATGATATAAACACGTCTATAATTCGCTTTTAGAAGTATGAATTTGGAAAGATTAATTCGGCATACATTAACCTGTAAAATATATCATTTTTAATATCATTCACTCTTGGTTGCTATAATTAATAATTTTTTAATGAGGCACATTGGTATTTATGACCACGGTTCATATCGTTAAAATATGATCGAAAACAATAATGTGGTGATGATGTGATACAATATTATACGGAGAATTCAGTTCTGTTTGTACTAGAAAATACTTTCAGGTACAAAACACGATTGATTGGTGATGATGATGTAAAACATGTTTAATAACATGAAATAAACGTAAATAAGAAAATCACGAATTTAACGTGGTTTGGCAAGTTTTGTCTACATCCACGAACGAATCCCCACAAGGAGAGATATTTTATTGATCCATCAATTACAATGATTTCTGATCCCATTTAGGATTTGCTCGTGTATTCTCGTCTATCAGGGCGTGTCTATTTAGGGTCGAGATTTCCCTTTATTTATATAGTTGAATATATGGTTATACCGTACTTTCGAGATAAATTTCATATGCAAGTAATTTGGCGAGCAAGACATCTGGAATGTTCCAGAACTTTCTCCGCAGCGACTTGGTTAACAAGTATTTCAGAAACTTCTAAAACTTTCCTGACGGATTATGGCACTGGATCGGTGGAAGCGGTCCAAACTGACATGGACCAGCGGATTGACTGGCGGGCCTTGACTTTGACCGATGGGTTGACTTTTTGAATTTAACTGGATGTTAACTACGACTATCGATGTCTGTCTGGAAGGACTTGCTGGAAGACTGGTTGACAAGCATAATGAGTCGATAGTATGGATGGAGGACTGGTTCATAATGATCAAAAATAGATCTTGATCGATTGATGTTGACTTCCACTGTTGACCGACAGTTGACTTTGATCATTGATTGAAATTTGACTTCATGGCAGACTGGGTAGATTAGTGGGCTGCGTCGGTTGGTTGGATATCAGATTTGGATAGTAGATGAATGGTGGTCTAAACAACATTCTGGCCTAATATGTGGTAACTATATCATGGTACAAACAAGTTCGTTAACTCACAATCACGTGTATAATTCGATTTAGACTGAAAATTCGGTAAACTAAATCGGGATTGGGTGATTCGGAAAAATTTGGAGAATTGTTAACTAGCCTTGACCCTAGCAGTTAATAAATGGGAGTTGGGAGCCATGACTCACGAGACATGATAGATGATTGTATATCCACAAACAAATTTACTGTCATTCGGTTAAAACTCCAAGCTTTTACAGCTTGCACCACTTATCCATTTCTGTTTGACATTTGTTTCAAATTCAATCATGATTGAAAACAAACGAAAGTAACAACAAAAGAACAAAAACCAAATCCCTATTTTATCCTTCCGGAATTAAAAAACATTATAAACTAACAAAAAAATATTTTCTTTTTCAAGTCCATGATCCAATACATCCTGCACTCACCCAATTTTAAAATACTTCCCTAGTCCCTCTCTATTGGATTTAGATATATCCATATCCATTAAATATCTCTCATTTCTGTTTTGTTTGTTTCTTCTGCAACTCTCTCCTCTCACTTTTAAAGCAATCACCAATTCTCTCTCAAAAACTCTGTTCATCATCAGGAGAGAAAAGTAAAGTAAGTTTCCCAGTGCGAGCTCACTGCCCTATAAATGTAGAGAGAGATTGAAAGAGACCCTCTTGTTTTAGTCCACTAGTACTACTACTGCTACTGTACACACCTCTATCTTCTATCTCTAATGGTATAAATTTTGTTCAGAGAGAAAGTCAGCAATTTACGGCCTTGACTGGTAACAACACAACAATAACTCGTCCGGATCTCTCTTTAATTTATCTTTTTTTGAAAAAACAACCCTTTTTTCATCACTATTCAAACTCCCCACTTTCATCACTCATTTGTTTTGTTTGGGTTCTGCATTTTCATGGAGTTTTTGAGGGTTTCAGCTGTGTTTTAGAGTACCCATTTGTGGGTTTTATTTAGGGTTTTCTGTTGATGGTGATGAGGGGTTGCTAAAGGTGTGAGCTTTTTCTTTTTTTTGGTTGTTTTTCTCTTTTGCTTTGGGTCTTTTCTCTGTTTATGTGTCTTCCCATTGAAGATTTCTGAGTTTGAGGAGGTGTGTGGGTATGAACTGAGAAAAGGGTTAGCTTCATCTTCAGTTTTTTTTTTGTTTTCTTTTAGGATTTTCAGTGATTTTTCAGTTAGTGTTGATGTGGGTTTAGTTGGAAAGCTCTCAGTAACTCTGGGTTCTGCTCAATTTCTACAAAATCTCTAGATTTTGAATCTAGGGTTTTGTTCTTCACTCCTCTGTGGGTTCATCAAGTGCATTGCAACTTCAATTTGTACTTTGTTTGCTTAGGGTTTTGATCTGCGAAGTGGAAATTTGGTACCTTGATAGAGTTTTGGGTACATAAATTGGTTGAATTGGAAGCATTTTGTGATCAATTAACAAGTAAATGCATGGATGGGAGAGAAGCCATGTCGTTACCAGGGGCACCTTCATATTATATGCAACATGGACCATCGGGTTTTCGCCCATTAGCTAGTCACCAACCGCAGCAGCACATACCAGTTCAATCCCATCTAGGAGGAAATTCTGTAGGATCATCACCATTTCCTCCTCAAGTTGAGTCAACTTCAGGGATTTCATCACATGGTGGTGGTGGTGTCAATGCTGCCATTCCACAAGGGGAAAGTGTAAAGAGGAAAAGAGGAAGACCTAGAAAGTACGGAACCGATGGAAGCGTATCACTGGCATTGTCGCCCATCTCATCTCCTCCTTCAGCATCAGCCTCCTCGCTGTCGCCAAGCCAGAAAAGGGGTAGAGGCCGGCCACCTGGAACTGGCAGGAAACAACAATTGGCCTCACTTGGTAAGATTTTTCTTAATAATTTATATTGTTTAGTATGATACTTCATTTGATTAATGTTCACTTTTGGTATGAGTTGGACAGGAATAAGTTTCACCCATGATGCAATTAAGCATTATGAACCCCATTAGCTTTTATTTGATTATGCACTTATCTGTCAAAGAGAATTATTCAATTAGGAGGGTCCATCACAACGACTTCTTTAAGCTATTAAAAGATTGGTATGTTGAAATAGCCATTTAAAAATCAATTACAAGTTGGGTTTATTGACTTGCTTAGATTTTGCTTCTAGTATAAAGAACTTTCAGGGTGCGAATGTCTGAATTTCTCTATACACTTTTGTTAAGCTTATCCAATTTTTAGCAGATATGAAAATTTTACCCTTTTATTGGTTAACTACGGAACTACCCATTCAAAGTTTGATTGCAGTATACTAGTATTTTTGATAGCTGCGGTTAAAGCTAATTCCGTGCTCCCTTTCCAAAAGTGCCTTTATTGATTTTTCTTCCATTAGCATCCATCTTACTTCTTTTACTGGTTGGTTAACTAATTTAGTATATTCTTCGTTGAAAAAAATGTCTAGAGGGTGTTTTTCTTGTTTGTATGTTTTACGCATCATGACTCTTGCCAAACTTCCATGCTAGGTGAATGGATCTCAGGTTCAGCTGGGAATGGTTTTACCCCACATATAATCACAATTGCAGTAGGAGAGGTTTGCTTCATACCTGTCCATTTTCTATTCGCCCTTCTATGTTTCAAATCTGTTGCTTGCACTCTTTCAATTACATCAAGTGAAGGGTTCATATTAATTTGAAGGAAATATTTCCATTGTTTCATTATGAGTGTTTCAATGCTTTGAGATTATTATACTGCTACTGTTTACTAGGCATGGAGCATTGAATTCCATGGATAGTCATGTGCACGCCAATAATTTCCTCACTATTAGAAAGTGAAATTAGTCCATTATTGTCCTTATAGTGGTAGTGGATATAGTTATGTTTATGATTTGCTCGATTTGGCAATGTAGTAGAATGTGCGAATGGATGATCCATAGTGATCTGATAGTAAATTGATGGGTTATGGTAACACCCAGTTCAATGGATTAGAACAATGTTAAAAAAACGGAATGTAAGATTCTCGAAATAAAGGAGTAGAAAATTTCGAATGCTGAATCAGCTGAACTTTGATATTCTAGATAACATTAGCTTCATCCCTTATGGAGGAACTTCCTGTCTTCCTCAGCAAAATGTTATTGCCATTTGATTATTATTTGGAATGTAGCACTTTCTCATGTTACCATTGAATTACTGAAGGCCCTAATTGACTCATGAAACCTTCCTAAATGTTAATCTATTCTGGGTTGCCTTCAGATGCAAATCGTATTAGTTCATTAGTGTCTCCGTATAACTTGATTCTTGTTCCTTCATGTGCAGGATATTGCTTCAAAAATAATGTCATTTTCACAGCAGGGCCCAAGAGCTGTCTGCATCCTCTCAGCTAACGGGGCTGTGTCCACAGTGACACTTCAACAGCCTGCGTCTTCTGGTGGCTCCGTCACATATGAGGTTCGTCTTTAACAGAACCGAAGTTTGTTTTTTGTACTCTGGCCGCAATATATAGGAAAAGGTTAGAACATGGATTAGCAGTATATAAGATGTCTAATTCCATTTAGTAGTGAAATGTTATGGACGTACAAGTTGATTCGTGATATCTCTTGCAAATATTTATGGCATATTCAAGGACTGAGGGTTTGCATGTTGGTGTCTGAACTTTTGTTTGTTGGTACTGTAGTCTTAAATGACTTCATGAGTGAGGGTTCCCGTCCTGAATTTTGTTACAGAATATCCTGCTGCCTCTCCCAAGTGTTAAGGAAGTTAAGGAACTTTTGTTGAAATGGTTGGTTCTTACTATACCAGGAGTTAGCTTTTAACTGAAAGACGCTATTATTTGCAACAGTTAGCTCTTGTTTTGCAAAATACCTTACCACTCTCTCCGAGTGTTTTTCATCTCCCATTACAGTTTTCAATGTTCTCAATTTTGTCGATTATCAGCTTAACTGAGGAAAAAACATCTGTTTAATTTGCTAACTGAATGTTGTTACTTTAACTTGCACAGGGGCGGTTCGAGATACTATGCTTGTCAGGCACTTACTTGCTGACTGATAATGGTGGGTCTCGCGGCCGATCTGGTGCCCTCAGTATCTCCCTTTCTAGTCCAGATGGCCGAGTGATTGGTGGCGGAGTTGGGGGAACTCTCATCGCAGCAACCCCTGTCCAGGTAATCAATTTGGTCTGAACCCTCATGCTCTCAGTTTGTCCTTTTTTCAGATGAATGTATTGCACAATTACTCTGCATTTCAAGGGATAGATTTTATTAGATTCGCCAATTCCTATCCTCTATACACCAGAAAATTATTGATAGAAAGAAAGCCATGCCTCTTTATGGGTCTCTGTTATTTATACATGACTGATGAATAACCACCTTATTACAGGTGATCGTGGGGAGTTTTATACACAATACGAAGACAAAGATCAAAACAGAAGATGTTACTGGCTCTGGCTTGCATTCTGACATTCAACTTACTGACGGTGGTGATAAACTTGCCAGTCCACCTACCAGCAACACACAACACCAGAATATGACTCCAAGTACAACCATGTCCATGACTATGAACGCGGGCTGGCCAGGATCACGGTCAGCAGACATGAGGGGTGGTTCCACGCACTTTGATATCGACTTAACCCGTGGATGATGATGCATCTGAAACTAGAATCTGCTGCTCTCTAAGTAAAGAGATGGATTTTCTTTTACTAACATTATTTGTCAGAATTAGCAACTCAGTAGTATATACTCGTAGCTCGTGAAAATTCTTCGTTAGCTCTTAACTGCATTTGGCCTTCCATTATTATGACTCAGGGATTGTGTTTCCCAAACAGGTTCAGATACAAAATTATGGGTTCTATTTATTATATCTGCTTAGTGGCTTCAAACTGTATACTCAATGGATCAATCAAAATTTTAGTTAGAATCACACTAGGTTCCGTTACTTCCGTCTACTCCTCACTGTTTTCGTGTCCTGAGGTTTTTCTGTTTCTGGTGGCTTTTGTATGTATCAAAGAGAGATCCAAGGTTGTATATAGTAGTGAATCACCCAAACTGGCAGGGTCTGTGAGCCTGGAACATGTCGCGTCTCCAGGTGCTACATGTGATGGAGTGTGTGAGCCTTGAACATGTCATGCAAAGGTGGGACTGGTGAATGGATTGTTGGACTTGGTTAGTTTCGGTTTGATGTTTGGATACACTTTGGAAAAGTAACTTTACGATTTGACAAAGTCAGAGGTCAACTTGACCGACATAATTTTCAATTACAAAGCAAAATATGTTTTCCCTCTAACTCCTGGAATTTATTTGTGCTTTTGATTGGAGATTGGATTGTGCCTCTGGAAAAGCAGAAGCACATATACTGAGAAAAAAATTGGGGTATAACATATAACCAGAAATCTTGTAATAGTGTCATCCGCAAGATGCTTCAAAAAAAAAAAAAAAAAAAAAAAAAAGTCATCCTAATAATACTTAGATAGCCCCTATAAACAAAAAGATCAATAAATTATCTTGCTTTTAGAAAACCCATAATACCATCCATGAAGAAATATGGAAATAGAATCCCAAGATAATTGTTAGATTCAGTTTGCTCCACAAGATGGTGATGTAGGAAGATCTAAGATTTTCTCTAGCTACCACGAAAGTTATCAAAGAAATTACGAAGACACTTCTCTTATTAATAAATTTTTAAATGTTTGTTTTAGTAAATTTTAGGGTGATTCACAGCAGCGGAACTCAAAATCTCAAAATATCAATACTTTTCACCGGGCTTAAGCCCAAGTTTTAGGCATGTTTATGGGCCAAAATATCAAAATTTGGAATAGGTAGTAAGAAAAATGCATTTTAGGAATTTTTATTTAACCCTCATTGGGGGCATACATGCAAATTTTGGGGCATACAGACTTATTATGCCATCCAATGCAAGATGATAAGGGGTGTTTTAATGATGCTTAAGTTACTATAATAACCTTACATAGTTAAATTACATGACTACCTTTTCACTTAATTAAATTCTAATCCTAAAACTCTCCCATTAATTAACCCATCCCTAATTAACTATCCTTCCACTAATTAACCGTTATCAACTAATTAACCCACTAATTAATTGTTACTTAACATTTTTTAAAAAAAAACTTTAAAAAACCCAAAACTCTTCTCTTTCCCTCTTCTTCTCCAAAAACAACAACCAAATTCTGAAAATTTCATTTTTCGATTCAGTTCTTGATTAAACACATATATGACACCTCGTATTAAGCGATGCCCCTAGAAATACGGTGCCGAATCCTGGTGTTGCTTATGTAGCATCTCAATCTAGGGTTTTTGGAAAAGGTGGAGATGAAGAGGTTAGTAGATTGATTGGTGTTGGAGAGCGAGAAATAGACCCCGATTCCATAAAATTGCACATATAAAGGTATTTCCCACAAACTCATTGCTTGTTTTTTCGTATTTCATTGATTTCGTGACATGTAATCGATGATTCCTCGAGGTTTTGGTAGTTTCTGAGTAGTGATCGGCTTACATTTATTAGCCGAACTTTTTTTTTCTACAGACGAAAAACAGTCCGGCTGAAAACATGTTATGTTCTGAATATCGAATAAGCCGAACCTATATGTT
This sequence comes from Papaver somniferum, assembly GCF_003573695.1. Classification (NCBI taxonomy): domain Eukaryota; kingdom Viridiplantae; phylum Streptophyta; class Magnoliopsida; order Ranunculales; family Papaveraceae; genus Papaver; species Papaver somniferum. Next base: position 2,764,670 of record NC_039365.1, on the reverse strand, counting down.
CAGCTTATAATTATTTTTTTATAATAATCATCCGAACTTGGATACGATTACTTAATAATCCATCTTACACTGTTCGGCACATTGTTCGGCTCATTTTGATAAATATCGAATGTGCCGAACTTTACTCGGTGTATGGCTAATAGCTTCCTATAAACTTGTCCATTTATAGGTGACTTATCAGATTGTTTAGTAGAATCATATTTATTTATTTTGGAAAATTTATTAAGGTTTATCATTTGTTTTAGCACCCATCCAGGAAATTCAAAGATAAGCTTAAAAGGAGAACAATGGAAGTGACTCCTTTTAATTCAAAAAATCCCAAACCTCGAGGTGGTGGCACTAAGAACTTGCATGCAGGGAAAAGGGGAATTGGCACGACTTGCTCTTTGCCTGTACAGCAAGAGGGTGACAGTGATGAAGATAAGGATGACGATGATGAAGAGGAAGAACCATAAGAAGAACTACAACAAGAAACCCAACAAACAAGAGGAAGGGAAGAAGAAAGTTGATACATCAAGCAGACAGGTAAGCACATTCCTAGTGATGATAATGTGATACGTGCTCGCGAGAATGGTTTGCCCTATGGTCTTCCGGAAGATGTTGGAAGAGTGTTGATTGGCTACAAGGAGTCATGGGCGAAGAAAATTTATGAGACTCCGGATCATAGGGGTGCAGTCCGCGTACTGAGACACCGGAGTGCCGCATATTGGGATATTTTCAAAGAGGCTCCGGAGGTGGTGGCTTTAGTACAAGGCTCGGGTTTATGGCCTGCTATTTTCTATGCACAAGAGGAATTTGATGCAGTTACAAACTCAGGCTTTTGTGAGAGATTTTGTCCAGAGACTTACACATTTCATCCCCCTTTGGCGAGATGTCAATTACTCCTGATGATGCACAGAAGATTAGTGGTATTAGAATGAATGGGAAAAATGTGAAATCTGAGGTTTATGAAATGACTTGGGATGAGTTGTATTACTGGCTGAGGAAACTCTAGGTTGGTGATGAGTGCTAAAAAGTGCATATTTATATATATTTTTCTTGGCAATTAACTCATCTTTTGTGCACTAACGCTCCATTCTATCCCATATTCTGTGTTTTCGTTGTTTTCAAGAATAAATATTTTTATTAATTAATTTTGCATTTTTAGGTAATAAATAAAGTTTGGATGAATAGCGGAGCGGAAAAGAGCAGAAAAGCGGTGAAAAGCCGGGAGGAATTACACAAGGAAGCCGCGAAGAATGTTGTGCACAAGACCAAAAGGCTAGAAGTGGGCTTGAAGAGGAAGAATTGTTCTTAAAGAATATATGGGCTTGGCATACCCAAGGCCCAAAACCCTCACCCAAATCCATTTCATATATCCATACCCGTTTCCCTTTCTAGCCGTCAGATTGGATCATCTCAGCATCCTACGGTCGCAGCATCGTCAGTGCATCAAACTCTGAAGCTCCTGTCTAACACTACAACACCGAACTCCATCTCAGACCGTCAGTTTTGATGTATCCCAGATCCAAAGGTCGCTTCATATCCATTTCCATCGAGCCGTTGGATCATTCTTTCATCTTTTCATCCTACGCCTTTCACCATCCAAACATCAAGACTTGATGAGTCTGCTCAACACCCAAGAACCCAAATCTATTAACCCAACCAAACACCCCCTACTCCAAAAATATCGAACCCATCTTCTTCTCCTCCCTTCTCTGCATAGCAACGCTGTCGCCATCACCACCACCTGCTCCGTCTACCACCACCACATCCACCACCAAAGCCATCATGGCTCCTACCAACTAAACCCATACCCTATATCACGTCCTATATCCCTCTCAACGACTAATTTCACCCATTTTCACACCTCTAATCCCTAGGTGTGGAGTTGGTGAAATAAGTTGATGAGATGGATGTAATTGAAGCATGGGAAGGAGCAGAAGACGATAAGGAAGCATGGGTCGAGACTATTGGGAAGAAATCAGAGCTGTTAGGTGAGTACTTTCGATTCCTATTTCTCAACAGGAAACCCTAATTTTACAAATTGGGGATTCTTAGGAATTGATGATTACAACTAGAAATAGAGGCATGGGTGAGTGTTATTGAGTAGATTCAGTGACATTAGGTAGGATTATTTTGATTTAATTTTGATTTTCACCAAACCCTAGTTTTTCTGATTTGGGAATATTTTGGGGGAATTGTAATTGACTATAAATTAGAGTCTTGGGGAGTTGTAATGGGGATGCCTGGACTAGCCAGTGCTTCACCCAAGAGGACCGGAATAGCCAGTGCCTCAAGGGTTAGTTTTTATTTTAAATGATGTTGTGCATTTCAATTGTTTTTATCCTATCCATGCTTTGATTTTGTTGTGCTTGAATTGTCTAGGATTGAATATCCTTATAGGTTGTTAAAACACTAAGCAAGCTTCTCTGCGGGTAGTTGCAGTGTGAGACCCCAACTATCACAAGGTTTAGAATTCATCTTAGTGCCTTTAGCCTCCTTTCTAGACCAACCCTTAGATGAACAGCCGACTTTGAACCGCAACTGTCATCTAGTTATTCAGAAAGCCTAGAAGCTGACTGATAACTAACAAGGGACAAGAACATAGCTGGAGGACCTGCCTTTGTTTCTTTATCACTGCCCTTGGCTCACAGCCTTGGTTTGTTTATCTTTGTTTCAATGTTTCTTATTCACTGCCACTGAATATCACTTTCTTTGTTCTCTGTCACTGTTACCTCATTGCTTTAGTTACTGCCTTGTTAATTTAGATAACTAGCTTAAAAACTTCAACTATACACCCTAGTCTCTGTGGTTCGACCCTGCCTTGCACACTCACTACAACAGACCCTGTGCACTTGCATGTATCAGTTTGTGACTCTTTTAGAGAGCCACCAAGATTTGGCGCCGCTGCCGGGGAGTTGGGCCTCGACCTTTGGCTATTTAAGAGCCCAAATTTCAAATTGTTACCTGGGCTTGTTTCTGAACTGTGGGCCTGAACCAAAGTTCGAGTGGGCCAAAATTTCAAAATTCCAAAAACCAACAGTGAGCTTTACTCACCAGCAGTGGGCCTGTTTTTCAAAAACGTAGCTGGGCTTCGCAAAACCGAACAATGGGCTTGGTATCCTTATCCCATTAAGAACCAAATGTTTTTCTCCCATAAAAACCAAAGTTTTCCAAATGTTTCCCTAAAAACCAAAATTTTTCTTTTTTCCATCAAAACCAAATGTCTCCCGACAAAACCAAATTTTTCCCAAAAAGTCCAATCCCATTAAAAACCAAATTTTCTTGTATAAAATCTAGTAGATAGTTTCTTAGTTAAATCTTTTGTTTCTTTTGTATATATAGTGCTAATCCAATATGATCTCGGCTAAAAAAATGTTGGATTTTTGCCTTGAATAATGGAGTTCTAATCTTGCTTTCGCCGAAATCGGGTATTCTCTTTCCTTTTTCTCTACTCAGCATAATTCTCTCCATATGTTGTATTATAATTCTTTACATCTTTTGAAACATTTAGGACAATGTTTAGTTTAGGTTTGGGGGTATAGAGTAGATACCATGATAATATGTCATAATTGAAAACAAGAACTCCTTCTTTTTGAATTCTTTTTGAAAAAATTGAAAAATTGAAAAAAAAAAAAAAACTAAAAAATTAAAAAAAAACATAAAATGGAGCTCATTTACCTTGAAATGTTGACTCTTGTGCATGTATGTAAACATAAGGATTCTTAGTCTAGATATTTAGGCACCCCTGATTCTAGCACAATTCACATGTGATAAGAAACTTGCACGCGCACGATCTACCAATACATGTGTAGCCTCGATCTTCAAGGTGTTTGATAGGAAGTTAGATTGCCAATCACTTTAGAATACTGAATGAGGCTTGACTAGCTTGTTCTTTGGTTGGCTGGGATAGAAGTTGGAGGATACGTTAAGAAAAGCAACCATAGAATTTGACCAGATGCATTCGATAAGGGCCACCTCTTGCTAAGAGTCATGTAATTATGTTTTTCTTTTTGTTCATGTATCAAAAGTGTCACTATGTTGTAAAGATCAAAGTTATTTCTTACAAAAAAAAAAATAATAATAATTTCAGAAAAAAAAATTCAAAAAAAAAAATAATCAAGTATTTATTCCATGTTTTGTCATGTTAAAGACAATAGTTCTCTCTTGTTCCAAAAATAAAAGAGAGTAATCAATGTAAATAAGAGTCATGTAAAGAGTCATCTTTTTGTTGTAAATAGTCTTGTAATAAGCAAGGAGGGTGCAGCCATCGATGTATAACGCGGGTAAACTGAAATATCACCAACTCATTGGGTGAACATTCACAATTCTCGTAAAGCCGGACAGCTAGCTTGGCTTAGAATTCGGTTCTTAGCCTAAAAACTATCTCTTGGTGATTAGTAGTCATAAATTCAGGTCATTCTAGAAACATGTGTAGATACGCTTTACACTCTTATCACGTGTCTTTAGTTGTTATCAGTGCTAGGATTGTGCCTTTGATAGCTAGATTGACATCTCCATTTTGCTGTGAGCTTCTACTGTCTTGCACATGTCACATTTCATGGAATCTGAGCTTATATTTTGTCCTAGAACTTTGTAGGTACGTTCTAAGCAAACCTTCACGAGACTTCACTTGTCCACTAGGGACACTTAGTGGTTTAAAAATCTTAGTGCATATGCTAAATGCATTCGAGAGACCAGCGACAGTGGTATAGGTAGGATTTCCTTAGTTTTGTTTTACTTGAGGACAAGTAAAATTCAGGTTTGGGGGTATTTGATGAGTGCTAAAAAGTGCATATTTATATATATTTTTCTTGGCAATTAACTCATCTTTTGTGCACTAACGCTCCATTTTATCCTATATTCTGTGTTTTCGTTGTTTTCAAGAATAAATATTTTTATTAATTAATTTTGCATTTTTAGGTAATAAATAAAGTTTGGATGAATAGCGGAGCGGAAAAGAGCAGAAAAGCGATTAAAAGCCGGGAGGAATTACACAAGGAAGCCGCGAAGAATGTTGTGCACAAGACCAAAAGGCTAGAAGTGGGCTTGAAGAGGAAGAATTGTTCTTAAAGAAGATATGGGCTTGGCATACCCAAGGCCCAAAACCCTCACCCAAATCCATTTCATATATCCATACCCGTTTCCCTTTCTAGCCGTCAGATTGGATCATCTCAGCATCCTACAGTCGCAGCATCGTCAGTGCATCAAATTCTGAAACTCCTGTCTAACACTACAGCACCGAACTCCATCTCAGACCGTCAGTTTTGATGTATCCCAGATCCAAAGGTCGCTTCATATCCATTTCCATCGAGCCGTTGGATCATTCTTTCATCTTTTCATCCTACGCCTTTCACCATCCAAACATCAAGACTTGATGAGTCTGCTCAACACCCAAGAACCCAAATCTATTAACCCAACCAAACACCCCCTACTCCAAAAATATCGAACCCATCTTCTTCTCCTCCCTTCTCTGCACAGCGACGCTGTCGCCATCACCACCACCTGCTCTGTCTGCCACCACCACATCCACCACCAAAGCCATCATGACTCCTACCAACTAAACCCATCCCCTATATCACGTCCTATATCCCTCTCAACGACTAATTTCACCCATTTTCACACCTCTAATCCCTAGCTGTGGAGTTGGTGAAATAAGTTGATGAGATGGATGTAATTGAAGCATGGGAAGGAGCAGAAGACGATAAGGAAGCATGGGTCGAGACTATTGGGAAGAAATCAGAGCTGTTAGGTGAGTAATTTCGATTTCTATTTCTCAACAGGAAACCCTAATTTTACAAATTGGGGATTCTTAGGAATTGATGATTACAACTAGAAATAGAGGCATGGGTGAGTGTTATTGAGTAGATTCAGTGACATTAGGTAGGATTATTTTGATTTGATTTTGGTTTTCACCAAACCCTAGTTTTTTTGATTTGGGAATATTTTGGGGGAATTGTAATTGACTATAAATTAGAGTCTTGGAGAGTTGTAATGGGGATGCCTGGACTAGCCAGTGCTTCACCCAAGAGGACTGGAATAGCCAGTGCCTCAAGGGTTAGTTTTTATTTTAAATGATGTTGTGCATTTCAATTGTTTTTATCCTATCCATGATTTGATCTTGTTGTGCTTGAATTGTCTAGGATTGAATATCCTTATAGGTTGTTAAAACACTAAGAAAGATTCTCTGCGGGTAGTTGCAGTGTGAGAGCCCCAACTATCACAAGGTTTAGAATTCATCTTAGTGCCTTTAGCCTCCTTTCTAGACCAACCCTTAGATGAACAGCCGGCTTTGAACCGCAACTGTCATCTAGTTATTCAGAAAGCCTAGAAGCTGACTGATAACTAACAAGGGACAAGAACATAGCTGGAGGACCTGCCTTTGTTTCTTTATCACTGCCCTTGGCTCACAGCCTTGGTTTGTTTATCTTTGTTTCAATGTTTCTTATTCACTGCCACTGAATTTCACTTTCTTAGTTCTCTGTCACTGTTACCTCATTGCTTTAGTTACTGCCTTGTTAATTTAGATAACTAGCTTAAAAACTTCAACTATACACCCTAGTCTCTGTGGTTCGACCCTGCCTTGCACACTCACTACAACAGACCCTGTTGATGAGTGTTAAAAAGTGCATATTTCTATATATTTTTCTTGGCATTTAACTCATCTTTTGTGCATTAATTCTACATTTTATCCCATATTTTGTATTTTCATTGTTTTCAAGAATAAATATTTTTATTAATTAATTTTGCATTTTTAGGTAATAAATAAAGTTTGGATGAATAGCGGAGCGAAAAGAGCAGAAAAGTAGTGAAAAGCCGGGAGGAATTACACAAGGAAGCCGCGAAGAATGTTGTGCACAAGACCAAAAGGCTAGAAGTGGGCTTGAAGAGGAAGAATTGTTCTTAAAGAAGATATGGGATTGGCATACCCAAGGCCCAAAACCCTCACCCAAAATCCATACCCGTTTTCCCTTTCTAGCCGTCAGATTGGATCATCTCAGCATCCTACAGTCGCAACATCGCCAGTACATCAAAGTCTGAAATTCCTGACCAACACTACAACACCTAACTCCATCTTGAGCCGTCAGTTTTGTTGTATAAGGCATCCGACGGTCGCTCCACATCCATTCAAATCACGTCATTGGATCTTTCCCTCATCCTATCATCCTACGGATTCCCCTCACAAATCATCAAAATCCGCTACACCCGACCAACACTCTAGTACCTAATGCCTATACCTTAACCAAACATACCCTCCATCATTCCCATCGACTTCTTCTCCCCCATTCCTCTGCAGAAACACCTTCTCCCTCGCCAGTTCCATTAGCACCACCATACCTCTGCCACAACCACCAAAAGCCATCATGGCTCTCACCAATCGAAACCCATCATTATCCTACCCTTCTACCTACCTATTTCACCATTCTCTCTTCCTTTTCAGAAACCCTAGAGGAGAGATTAGTGAAATATGTCGAGCTAGAAAGAGAAATTGAAGGCATGGGAAGGAGCAGAGAAGGGAGAAGAAGCATGGGTTGAAGACGGACTCGTCTTATCACGTTTGGTAAGTTCGAAAATCAAAACCCTAGTCTACTGTCAATTTGGGGTTTTTTTGTATATGAACCCTAATTCTGTTGAGAGAGAATTGGGAGGAGGAGAGTGAGTGAAATAGGGTAAGTAATTAAACCATTCCCCTAATTTGTCGAAACCATAGGTCCACTGTGTATTTTGGGAATTTGGGGAAAACAGGGTCTGAACCCAAATTGGGATTTTTGGGTATAAATAGAACTGATGTAAGTGTTGTTGGGTATGCCTGGGCTAGCCAGAGCTTCACCCAAGGGGCCTGGAATATCCAGTGCTTCCAAGTTGTTTTCAGTTCATGTTTTGAAGTCAATATAATTTCAATTTCAAATGTTAATTATGTTTATCATGTTCTAATTTCATGTGCTAGGGTTTAGATGAAACTCTTGATTGTATGTTAAGATAGTTAGTAATCCTGTCACTGTTCTTGTAGTGCTGAAACTAAGTAGGATTGATAATTAGCTAGTTGAGTGAATGCATCTGTGATCAGCTGTGCTGTAAGAAGACAGCTGATTCTAGGGGTGTAAGAGTGAGAGTAGCTAAGGATTCAGTCCATTTGAAGGGCTATGCTTAATTGAAGTAGGGAAGTTAGTAAACTTAGTGATCAAATGCACCTGTGATTGAGTGTGCTGTAAGAAGACACTCAATGCTAGGGGTGATCTAGAGAACTTAGGGGATTAACCTTCCACTAATACGGATTGCTAGATGACTGGTTGAGCAAACAAGCCTGTGATCAGCTGTACTGTGAGAAGACAGTTGATGCTAGGGGTAAGTTAGTAAGATTAGTTAAGTAAATCATCCACAATCTTCCCTGAGATGAAACAAGAACATGATTGATTAGGATCTGCCTTAGTTTAGGATCAAGAAGTAGATTCAAAGACCCTAGTACCTTCATTCTATACTTCACTGCCTTTGGCTCATTGCCACTGCCACTGTCACTGCCACTGTCACTGCCACTGTCACTTACTGTCACTGCTTAGCTTAGGAAACTTCAATTACACACACAAGTCCCTGTGGATTCGACCCGTTCTTGCACAAACTACAACCGACACCGTGCACTTGCGGTTTAACAAGTAGGCTTTCTTTTACTCTTATTTTCTACATCTTTAAGAGCCTACCAAGTTTTTGGCGCCGCTGCCGGGGACTTGGCTGCCGTGTTTTTGAAGTTTTTCTTGCTGTTCTTTGCATACTCATACCTGCTGTGTAGTTCTGATAAGCATCTTAGTGTACTCATCTTGCATATTGCATCTGTAGCTGTAACTTAGTACCACCTGTAGTTCTGCACCATTGTAGTTCAGCATCATTCCTGTCACTTTGCTGATTTTTACTTCATTCCTGTACCTATTTGTTTCAGCTGTAAATTGTAGTTCTTTACTGCATCTTAGTTTGTTCACTGCATAGGCAGCTGTAGCTCATCTTGCATTCTCAGCTGCATTCTCATACCAGCTGCATTCTTTGCTTGCTTCTCATAATCAGCTGTGTAGCTTGCTGTAGATTACCTGCCATTTTGTAGTTGTTAACCTAGCATCACTGCATTTTCATTTTCACTGTCCCTGCATTCCATTTTCATCTGTAACTTCTATAACTACATGTTAGTTTTCCGTTTGTAGCTGCACCTACATCATTGTCCTGTCCATTCCTGGCTTGGGTTGTTGCTTTACCCATTTGTTTCAGAGATCTGAACTTCTTATCTGAGCTGCCAGGTGCCTGAGCTTGTGGTGTTGCTGATAAACAAGCCTGCAAACTGCCTGTTGCTGTTGTTGAGCTGTGCTGCTAGCCTGAACTGCTGTTGTGGAGCTGGTGTTGCACTATTGTTGCTAGAACTTGTGCTCCTGCTGGTGCTCCTGCTGGTGCCAGGCCAAGTCTGCTGCAACCCCTGCTGTCTGGTGCTAAATTGAGCCATCAAGCCCAACTGGGCCTGCTGAAGTTGCTGCCAAGCTTAACAAGTAGAGCCAAGCCCAACTGGGCCTGAACAAAGACAAAAGCTTAGGATGATCCAAAGCCCAACTGGGCTTTTGCAACCAAACTGAACAGCTGGGCTGTGCTTCAAAGGTAAGCCTAAACCCATTAAGAGAACCCAACCTGTGGGCTTCCGTTTTTAATTTGTGGGCTTGTAATAATTTTTTCCATTTTTTTGTTGGGCTTGTAATTTAAGTTAACTTTTGGGTTTGTATTTGAGCTTAACTGTGGGATTGTCCCTATCAAAATTTTGGGTTTCAAAAACCCAACAAACAACCTAAACAAGGTTAACTGAACCTACCAACTCAGCTGGGCTTCATTAGTTTCTGGGCTTGCTGAAGTCGTTAGTGGGCCGTGTACCCAAACTCTAGCCCGAAAGTTGGGCTCTGTTTCACAACATTTCCCAAAACCCATTGCCTCACCAAAGCACAACCAAAACAGTGGGCTTATCCCAATAAGAACCAAACTTTTAATCCCATAAAAACCAAAGTTTTCAAAACCATAAAAACCAAATGTTTCCCATCAAAAACCAAATGTTTTTCATTCCCATCAAAACCAAAATTTTCCCATAAAAAACCAAAATTTTGAAAACCCATTAAAACCAAATAGTGGGCTTTGTATCTTTTCAATATGGGCCAACCTCGTGCTCTCCATGAATACATGTATCCCACAATAAAAATTCCATTATCATGTATCGTCTTACCTCAAACCAATAACCCTTTTAAAATAAATGCAAGCATGATACAAATACTTCCTATATTTCGAGGGTTCGTTTCTGAGAACCCCTACACTCATGTAAGAGAGTTTGAACACATTTGTCGGATTATGCAACCTGAACATATGTCCGAAGACTCTCTGAAATTGCGTTTGTTTGCATTTTCTCTAAAGGAAAGGGCCAAAACATGGTTTTACGGTTTGAGACCACAATCAATCAACACTTGGGACCAACTCACAGATCTATTTTTTAAAAAATTCTTTCCACATCATAAGACCATCGCTATTCGTCAAAGTATCAATTGTTTTGTCCAATTGGATGAGGAAACTGTTTTTGACTATTTTGAACGTTTTAATGATTTGTTGAGCGAATGTCCACACCATGGATTTGAGAAGTGGAGACTTGTCGCTATCCTCTATGAGGGACTAGACTTTAAATCTCGAGCCATGGTTGAGTGTATGTGTAATGGTGAATTTCTTGATAAAACTGTGGATGATGCATGGAAATTTTTAGCTGAGATTGCGGAGAAAACCCGTCAATGGGAATCCATTAGGGAAACTGAGACACTATCACATGATATAGGTGGTAATGAATTGAACTTTGAAAATAGCATGTCTAGTCCTTCTCATGTGTATGATATTGAATATGAACCTAATCTAGAGGAACATGAGTTGACTAATGACACCACAACTGCTAATAGGGACAAGTATGCATATTACTATGATGATGATGATAATGTTATGTTAGAAGAACATGTCTATGCTGAAAATGTTGTGGAACCTTTGGTTTCAAATACAATAGGCTTTTCTGCCCCGACCTTCATGAATGATATTTCTTCTAATATTCCATATGCATGTGATGTTGATACTGATTTAGATATTGTGCAATTATCCTGTGAAGAGCATGACTTAGGTAAATCTTCTGTTGACACTAATGATCCTATGCATGAAAACATAGTTGATGTGTCTGATTCCATACTTAAGCCACAATATATTGCTTCTGTTGATGATAATTTGAATATATCGGATAACCATGATTCTGAATTAGGACTTGTGCAAATTTTTTGTGATGATGAGCATGCTACACATCTTGAGTGTGACTTAGATAATGCTGATGTGACTGATAATATTGATACTGTTGATCTCATGCATGTGAGACACTTAGATGTCACTTTCTTGCCTAAGTCACAATCTGATAGCCTTCCACCCAACCTAGAGTTGGTTTGTACCCATATTGTCAAACCAATTTTTCTGAGAGTCCCTAATCTAGGTTTGGAACTGTGTGCTTCCCAAGTCCTTTTGGACTATTTTGCATCTAAGTATAATATCTTTGAGGAACCACAGTTGGAATTAGCATGTGTACCCGTCCCTAGCGAAGTTCATTTCGAATTAGACCTTGTGCATGATGAACCCCAAAAACTGCGAGATTTTGTTTTCAAAATTTTATCTGTTGAAAAATCCAGGTTTGGGTAGCTCATTTTGTTTCACAGCTTCACTTGCATGCCTATCATATTATTATTGTGTGAAGCTGTTGAAACCTCTACACTTTGTCTTTTGGGTTGATCCTCAACTCTTTAGATTGTTAGTGTATGGTGAATTTTTGTATATAATCCAGTAGATAAAATTTCTTAAAAACCTTTTGTTCCTTTTGTATATATTTTGCTAATCCAATATGATCTCGGCTGACATATGTTGGATTCTTGCCTTGAATAACGGAGTTCTAATATTGCTTTCGCCGAAATCGGGTATTCTCTTTCCTTTTTCTCTACTCAACATGATCCTCTTCATATGTTGTATTATAATTTTGTTCATATTTTGAAACATTGAGGACAATGTTTAGTTTAGGTTTGGGGGTGAAAAGTAGATACTTTGATAATATGCCATAATTGAAAACAAGAACTCCTTCTTTTTGAAAAAAATGAAAAATGAAAATAAAAAATGAAAAATTGAAAAAAAACATAAAAATGGAGCTCATTTACCTTGAAATGTTGACTCTTGTGCAAATATGTAATTAGGAGTCTTAGTCTAGATATTTAGGCACCCTGATTCTAGCACAATTCACATAGTGATAAGAAATTTGCACGCGCACGATCTACCAATACATGATAGCCTCGATCTTCAAGGTGTTTGATAGGAAGTCAGATTGCCAATCACTTTAGAATACTGAACGAACTTGACTAGCTTGTTCTTTGGTTGGTTGGGATAGAAGGTGGAGGTTACATTAAGAAAAACAACCATCGAATTTAACTGGGTGCATCAAAAAGGGCCCTCTTGCGAAGTGTCATGTAATTTTTTGTTTCTTTTTCCTTTGTATCAAAAGTGTTTCCTTGTTCCAAAAAAAAAAAGCGATGTATATTTCAAAAAAAAATCAGAAAACAAAAAATAAAAAAAATACAAAAAAAAAATAAAAAAAAATAAAAAAAATCAAGTATTCAATTCCATTTTTGTCATGTAAAGAAATAGTTCTCTCTTATCCAAAAATAAAAGAGAGTAGTCAATGTAAATAAGAGTCATGTAAAGAGTCATCTTTTGTTTTATTGTAATAAGCAAGGAAGGGTGTATGCCATTGATGTACAACGCGAGTAATTGTGAAATACCTCCAACTCATTCACAATTCTCGTAAAGTCCGGACAGCTAGCTAGATTTCGACCTCAGTTCTTAGCCTGAGAAACTATCTCTTGGTGATTAGTAGTCATAAATTCAGGTCATTCTAGAAACATGTGTAGATACGCTTTACACTCTTATCACGTGTCTTTAGTTGTTATCAGTGCTAGGATTGTGCCTTTGATAGCTAGATTGACATCTCCATTTTGCTGTGAGCTTCTACTGTCTTGCACATGTCACATTTCATGGAATCTGAGCTTATATTTTGTCCTAGAACTTTGTAGGTACGTTCTAAGCAAACCTTCACGAGACTTCACTTGTCCACTAGGGACACTTAGTGGTTTAAAAATCTTAGTGCATATGCTAAATGCATTCGAGAGACCAGCGACAGTGGTATAGGTAGGATTTCCTTAGTTTTGTTTTACTTGAGGACAAGTAAAATTCAGGTTTGGGGGTATTTGATGAGTGCTAAAAAGTGCATATTTCTATATATTTTTCTTGGCATTTAACCCATCTTTTGTGCATTAATTCTACATTTTATCCCATATTCTGTATTTTCATTGTTTTCAAGAATAAATATTTTTATTAATTAATTTTGCATTTTTAGGTAATAAATAAAGTTTGGATGAATAGCGGAGCGAAAAGAGCAGAAAAGTAGTGAAAAGCCGGGAGGAATTACACAAGGAAGCCGCGAAGAATGTTGTGCACAAGACCAAAAGGCTAGAAGTGGGCTTGAAGAGGAAGAATTGTTCTTAAAGAAGATATGGGATTGGCATACCCAAGGCCCAAAACCCTCACCCAAAATCCATACCCGTTTTCCCTTTCTAGCCGTCAGATTGGATCATCTCAGCATCCTACGGTCGCAGCATCGCCAGTACATCAAAGTCTGAAATTCCTGACCAACACTACAGCACCTAACTCCATCTTGAGCCGTCAGTTTTGTTGTATCAGGCATCCGACGGTCGCTCCACATCCATTCACATCACGTCATTGGATCTTTCCCTCATCCTATCATCCTACGGATTCCCCTCACAAATCATCAAAATCCGCTACACCCGACCAACACTCTAGTACCTAATGCCTATACCTTAACCAAACATACCCTCCATCATTCTCATCGACTTCTTCTCCCCCATTCCTCTGCAGAAACACCTTCTCCCTCGCCAGTTCCATTAGCACCACCATACCTCTGCCACAACCACCAAAAGCCATCATGGCTCTCACCAATCGAAACCCATCATTATCCTACCCTTCTACCTACCTATTTCACCATTCTCTCTTCCTTTTCAGAAACCCTAGAGGAGAGATTAGTGAAATATGTCGAGCTAGAAAGAGAAATTGAAGGCATGGGAAGGAGAAGAGAAGGGAGAAGAAGCATGGGTTGAAGACGGACTCGTCTTATCACGTTTGGTAAGTTCGAAAATCAAAACCCTAGTCTACTGTCAATTTGGGGTTTTTTTGTATATGAACCCTAATTCTGTTGAGAGAGAATTGGGAGGAGGAGAGTGAGTGAAATAGGGTAAGTAATTAAACCATTCCCCTAATTTGTCGAAACCCTAGGTCCACTGTGTATTTTGGGAATTTGGGGAAAACAGGGTCTGAACCCAAATTGGGATTTTTGGGTATAAATAGAACTGATGTAAGTGTTGTTGGGTATGCCTGGGCTAGCCAGAGCTTCACCCAAGGGGCCTGGAATAGCCAGTGCTTCCAAGTTGTTTTCAGTTCATGTTTTGAAGTCAATATAATTTCAATTTCAAATGTTAATTATGTTTATCATGTTCTAATTTCATGTGCTAGGGTTTAGATGAAACTCTTGATTGTATGTTAAGATAGTTAGTAATCCTGTCACTGTTCTTGTAGTGCTGAAACTAAGTAGGATTGATAATTAGCTAGTTGAGTGAATGCATCTGTGATCAGCTGTGCTGTAAGAAGACAGCTGATTCTAGGGGTGTAAGAGTGAGAGTAGCTAAGGATTCAGTCCATTTGAAGGGCTATGCTTAATTGAAGTAGGGAAGTTAGTAAACTTAGTGATCAAATGCACCTGTGATTGAGTGTGCTGTAAGAAGACACTCAATGCTAGGGGTGATCTAGAGAACTTAGGGGATTAACCTTCCACTAATACGGATTGCTAGATGACTGGTTGAGCAAACAAGCCTGTGATCAGCTGTACTGTGAGAAGACAGTTGATGCTAGGGGTAAGTTAGTAAGATTAGTTAAGTAAATCATCCACAATCTTCCCTGAGATGAAACAAGAACATGATTGATTAGGATCTGCCTTAGTTTAGGATCAAGAAGTAGATTCAAAGACCCTAGTACCTTCATTCTATACTTCACTGCCTTTGGCTCATTGCCATTGTAACTGTCACTGCCACTGTCACTGCCACTGTCATTTACTGTCACTGCTTAGCTTAGGAAACTTCAACTACACACACAAGTCCCTGTGGATTCGACCCGTTCTTGCACAAACTACAACCGACACCGTGCACTTGCGGTTTAACAAGTAGGCTTTCTTTTACTCTTATTTTCTACATCTTTAAGAGCCTACCACCTGTGCACTTGCAGGTATCAGTTTGTGACTCTTTTAGAGAACCACCAGTTGGCCAAAAGACAAGACAGAATTGGAGTTTGCCTGCACTGCTAAAAAGGTGAAGTTTGTGGATTCTAGCACAAAGAAGTTGAAGAAAATCAAGTTCACCGCTTTGAAAAAGTATTTTGGAGACGCAAATGAAAAAATTTCAAAGGGAGAGTTGGTTATGGACGAGGTCACAGCTAAGCGCACTGCTACCGCGTATTTGTTGTATACTTTAGGAAGTGTTATATTTCCCGATAACACTGGGAACAAGGTTAATGCTCAATACCTTCAATTGTAAAGGGATTTGAAAAGCTTCCACAAGTACTCTTGGGGAACCGAGACCCTTTCTTTCCTATTCGAGCAACTTGCAACTGCCTCTAGGTTAACAAGTAAAAATATTGTAGGTTATTTCACCATGCTTCAGGTAAGTTTAGACACTGTAGTTCTATTTTCATGATTAAATTCGGCTCAATATTAGCTTTTATTTTTATGTCGAACCTAATTTTAATAAGGTTCGGTTATTGCGATTTTAATTGTTTAAGCCGAACCTGATAATATGACACTATATTTGATCAACTTATTTGGTTCGGCTTATTTTGGACTAATATTATAATATGAACCATTGGACTTGTGTTTTATCAAAACAATAATAATATGTTCGGCTGGAACACATGTGAGCCGAACATTACACTGTAAATCATAAATATTTTTATATATGGTTCGGCTTATATTAGCACATCCTCTTCAAGCCGAACCTTGGAATTTATTTGGCGCGAAAATATTTCTATGACAGTACGGCTTATAAAGAATTCAATCGTGCAAACCGAACTGTTCTTATTTGTCAAGGTTCGGCATACAAATTATCTGCCGAACCTAACTATGTTGCGCCGAACTACATATAAAAATCAAAACTTTTGGTGAACTCAATCTACAAAACGGACATTAAACAACGTCTACAACCATATTTGTGTATTATTATCATTAGGTTCCTCATCCATGTACTCATCTTCGGGATTTGGCTCCAAAAAGTCATCATCTTGATCTTGAGAAAAAAGTTGAGTTTGAGATTGAGTTTGGCTAAAATAATATTCATAATCTAACAAATAAGCCATCTCCGGATCTCCATCGTAATTGATATGTATTTTCTTAGCTTTACGTGATGAAGATTCACCTCCCTCACTCGAATTTGGATCACACATCTATCAACAATCACAAATATCTCAAAGAAAAAAATATATTTCTCTACTCCTCCTCCTCTTCTTCTTCTAAATTAACTCACTCACTCTCTTTAAAAATAAAATTATTACCCTAAATTAATACTAACCTAACTACAATCATTAACAACTAATTAATAAAATTAACACTAATTAAACACTAATCATTCAAGGGTATTTTCGCATTTATGAAAAATGATTGGATAAGGGATACCCTAGAAACACTGTTTTCAACTCTGTTTTTGTCTTATTAAAGAGGCTCCAAAATTTTCATGTATGCCCTAAATGAGGGTTCTTTTTTATTAAGGGTGAACATGAATGGTCCAACACGCCAATCCGACCTAATCCACCTGTAATTTGGTGGGTGATCATCCAACCCACTTAATGCTTATGGGTGGATTGGACTTTGATCCACTCTTGAAAATACATTAAATATTGGATTGGAAGCCGGTACATATCCAGATTAGTAATTCGATGAACTATTCGTGAATGATTCGCGAACATATCCGAATCAACCGAACACGAATCATACAGATGAATAATCCAAACTCCGTCCTAGGTATGCACAAGGTTTTTAAACTCGTAAGAGTCACACGTTGACTTGTACGATTCGAGTCATGTAATCCCAAATCGAGTTGAATCGTCTCTCTGAATCGAAACACCACATACTCGCATTTTTTGACTTTTTCCTGCATCTTTGACCAAATCTGCCTATTCGTTTCCATTGAAAATTTAGAAATTAATGTTAGTAAAACCTCAAAGGTTGGATAGAATCGAACCCGAACCCTCGAGCTTGTAAGTGCGAACCTTTTCCACTGAACCATGTTGGCTGTTGGTGATTACGCCGAACGTATTTTCTTTTATAAGATCAAAGGTCAGAACTTATAAGTTTTACCAAGCATTTTCTTTAGTTCAGTAATATTTACAGGCATACATATTAAAATATAGTGATTCAATAATCAACCACGAATCTACGATTCACGATTCAATATACGATTCGGTACATGAAAATAAAAAAACGATTCACGATTCAATTTACGATTTAAAAATCTTAGATACGCGGATTATATGGGTATTCCGAATTGTGCGCGAATTATTCGTGTCGTATCATAATTCGGCGCATCAATTCGCATTTGCTTTAACCGAAGCCCAAATAAGAATCTCAAGCCCAATTCCCATTCCCGGTCCAACTGGCCATTTCCCGGTCCAGCTAGCTTGGACTAGCTCTAAACCACCAGACCAACCGTTGTTGGTGGATATGAACGGATAATATTAGTATATATATTACATTTTTAGCACAAACTATGACACCCTTCCCTAAAATTCTAAAATTCCACCATTTAATAATAATGAATTTTGAATACCAAACTCATATTCTTAAAACGAATTATACGCGTACCTATCCATCCCGAACTACTTCTCGTATCCCGAATTACTAACTAGGGTCTAGATTTTCATTGGACACATATACCCGCTAGGTTAAGGATATTTATAGACTCGTATTATATCTACTTGATAATATTTTACCTATGGAGGTTTTAGCTTTACACATTACTGGCTAGGTTAAGGATATTTATAGACTCGTATTATATCTACTTGATAATATTTTACCTATGGAGGTTTTAGCTTTACACATTACTGGTAGAGAGGCGTAGAGGATTTCATTAAGCATGTGGGGATATTTTTCAAAGGATGATTTATGATATTGTAAATCATTAATTAAAGTAATGTTTTTATTAATTTTTCTCTCATCTTACTTAAATAGAATTTTTCATACTAATCCACGGATCTACCGGGTCGCATCCAACCCATCCATCCGCTCTCCAGTGGATTATAGATCCGCGAGTGATGGATTGGACGAGGATAGAATTCTAACACCTGTCAATTATGATGGATTTGGATGTGTGTGGGACCAAATCCACAAATTTTACCCTTTGTTCACCAAAAATAATTAGTCCGGTCTTAAAGTTACAATTTAGATACGCCTATTGTGATTTTAAAAATTATGAAACCTCATATAGGAGTTTATGGAAATACTAGAACAACTGCTCAAGTAAAACAAAATAGGATCACTAGTTAGTAAAATCAAAAAACTTATATCCAAAATATTTTCATAATAAATTGTCCATGTTTAATTAGTAGTAACTGATAGATTATATCAATGAACTTTCTTTTTATAATTAGTGATTAAAAAGTCAGGTTAAGTTTGTTGGTTTGGTGGGAACAAAAAGTAGAAGAAAAAAAATAATTTTTTGGAGATTTTTATCAAAACCCTATATTTTGATTCACCCAACCAAAATGAGTGATTTTAGTGGAAAATTTGAGGTGGATGAACCCTTATATGATAGATAAACCAAATTTTACGTACCTCATTATGGAGAACGTGATTCACCCAACCAAAGATTAAATATTTTAACTTTTCAGACATGTTACGGTTGGTTTCTATTCGTAGTCAACCGTAAGACTAATATAGGGTCAGGTTATGATATCAATATCTAAGGCATTCGATAGAGTCGAATGATTATTTCTCATCGATGTCCTCAAGTCCTTTGGATTTTCGGAACATTGGTGTGCGCTTATCCGTCAGTGCATAAGTACTACACGTATTTCCATCATGTTAGATGACAACCCATGTAAAGATTTTTCGTATCTTTTCGTTGTTTGCATGGAGTTTCATTCCAAGTACCTCATCCATGCAAAAATTGCAACCTAATCTATGGATTTAAGGTCACTAAAGATGCTCCAAGCATTAGTTATTTTCTTTTCACAAACGACTATCTTATATTTGTTAAAGATTCTCATACTGATGCTGAGAATCTTATATGCCCGATTAAAGATTTTAGTGTTATTTCTGGTCAGGTCATCAAGTTTGAGAAGTCAGGTTGTTTTTTCAGTCATAATGTTGACCATAGCCTTGTTGTCTCTCTTATCGGAACATTGAATGTCAAGAATATTTCCCTAAATGAAAAATACTTGGGCATTCCTTTTTTCATCTCCAAGTCCAGAACTTATTCTTTTGTCCACCTTGTAGTAATTTAGATAAGAGAGTAGCAAATTGTCAGGTAAAAACATTAACCAAGTAGGCAGGTTTGTTCTAGTTGAGCATGTGCTTAAGGCCTCTCCGGTCTATCACATGAACACTTTTTCAATTCTATATACAATGTTATTCACCATATGGAACAATCCGTCCCAAAGGGATTTCTTGTGGGGAAAAACAAGACTTGGTGGTCTCTACTTGAAAAAAGGGAGAAAAGTTTGTACTCAAAAGCTTCAAGGGGGGCTTGGATTTAAAAATCTCAAACATGTTAATTTAGCTCAACTCGCTAAAACGACATGAAATTTAATTCACTCCCAGCGGGATCTCGGTTTTAATATTTTGAAATATAAGTATTTCAAAAATTGTTCTCCTCCCTATTACACTAAGAGCAAAGATTGTTCTTGGGTATGGAGAAGTATTTCTACAGGGATATATCTGATTTTGCATAATGTTATCTGAAAGGTTAGGGACGACAATAACATACTACCTTTTTGAGGTAATTGGATTCCTAACAGTGCTCAACCCTTATTTTTGGCATATCCAAGTCCAAAATGTTTAGTTTCTGAATTGATTGATAAAGATACTAATCACTGGAATATGGATTGGGTTAATTGGTAGGCTTTTAAGAGTGTAAAATAAGAGCAAGAAAGAAGCCTACTTGTTATACCTGCAAGTGCACAGGGTCTGTTGTAGTAGATGTGTGCAAGTTAGGGTCGAACCACAGAGACTAGGTGTGTGTGATTGAAGGTTTCCTAGCTAAGCTAGATCTCTAAGTGTAGCAGTGGCAGTGAGCTAATGAAACAAAGGCAATGAGCCTAAGGCAGTGAAGTGACAGCAAAGAAGTAAAGGGAATCAAATAAAAACAAGAAACAGTGAAGGAAAGAGGGATTTTGGGTGAAGACTAGGGATTAGATTCCACCATTTCACCTAGACTAAGTTATCCTAGTTCCACATAAATCTTGTCCCTTGTATAGTTATCAGTGAGCTTCTTGGCTCAACTGACTAACTAGATGGCAGTGGAGGTTCTATGCCTGCTGCTCATCAAAGGGTTGGGTTAGAAAGGAGGCTAAAGGCACTAAGATAATTCTAAACCTTGTAGTAGTTGGGGCTCTCACACTGCAACTACCCACAGAGAAGCCACTTAGGTGTTTTAACAACCTAAAGGATGTTCTAATCACAACTAAAGTATTCATCCTAAGTACTAATTGTCTGATTTAGAGTACAACTAGTCAGAGGATTCATAACAGACAATTAAGCATGAGCTGTAGCACAATCACATAGTGGTGTTCTAACTACAATGCATACATGATATGCAATGTGATAGCAAAATGTAAAGTGCTTTGATTAAGACTATCCTAAACATTTCAAGCACAACAAGAATTATGTTTATAACTGAATGAAACTTAGCAATGGCTCAAAGGGTTTCCTCATCACCTTAGCTATGAAATTAGAACATGGAAATTACACTTGAAACAACATTGCATTCAAACAAAACATGAACTGAAGATAACACAGTTGAGGAACTGGCTAGTCCAGTCCTCTTGAGTGAAGCTCTGGCTAGCCCAGGAATAATTCTACACACACCCACATCAAGCTACTTATAGTTACAATTTATCTCAAGGAAATCCCTAATTTCAGAATTAGGGTTTTGGAAATTTATGTCAAAACAATCTCACCATACTTCTCTGAATTGTTGTCCCCTCTGCAAATTGACGCCAACCTATGCTCTGAATTTGTCTCCTCTGTCGAACCCATCTCTCTTCTGCTATTGTATGCTCGATCAACTCCTCGATTTGGGTCTCCTCTTCAACTATGATGAAACCCTAGTTTCATCTCTCTCTTGATTGTAGCACCTAGGGTGTGTGGGTGCTAATAACGAGAAAGAGAGGCAACTAGGGAATGGGTTTATGGGGTTTTTGGTGATGGATAGGGTATGGAGATGGTGGCGCAGAGGGTGAGGGGTGAAGAGATGGAGTTGCAGAGCTCTGGTCGGGGAGAAAATAGTTTTGGGAGAAAGGGAGAGTTTGGATCGACTGGTGTAGAAGATATTTGATGATTCGGTGTTGAGCGGTACATCGGAGTCTGATGCACAGCGAACGAACGACGCTGGATGATCAGTTTTGGATGTAATTGAACGGCACGATGGGATGAAGCTTGGAGCGACCGTTGGATGATGAGATGCAACGAAACTGACGGCTCAAGATGGGGTTATGTACTATGGTGTTTGACAGGAGCTTTGGATTTTGATGCACAATGATGAGGTGGCCGTTGGATGATGAGATGGATCCAATCTGACGGCTCTCATGGAAATGGGTATGGATAATGGAAATGGATTTGGGTAAGGGTTTTGGGCCTTGGATATGCCAAGCCCATATCTTCTTTAAGAACAATTCTTCCTCTTTAATCCCACTTCTAATTGATCCGACTCTTGCAAACATCATTCTTCGCTTCCTCCTAGCGGGAGTCTTTGCCGTTCCTTTGATCTTTTCGCTCCGTGAGATAACCAGGCTTTATTTAGTACCTAAAAAAGCAAAATTAATTAAGAAAAGTATTTATTCTTGAAAACAACGAAAACACAGAATATGGGATAAAATGTAGAATTAATGCACAAAAGATGAGTTAAATGCCAAGAAAAATATATAGAAATATGCACTTTTTAGCACTCATCATTAATTCTTACTTCACTCCTTATAATGCGCAACTTATTCATAGTATTATGATTCCCCTTTCGGGTCATGATAGACTAATCTGACCATTGTCTAAGAATGACCAATTTTCGGGTCAATTTGAGCATATTCATAATCCTCAAAATATAAGCCCTTTCTATAATTAAGTCTCTTTTGGAAGCTTCCAATGTTTCCCAAGCTCGAAATATTTACTTGGAAATGCTAGGAGAATATTTTGCTGGTGAAAGCTATCATTTGTAGATATAATAATTCTCATGATATATGTAAACTGCAACTTGTGTGGGACCGTAGTTCCCAAAAACTCCTGAGCATCTCATCTTACGCTGGCCTTTTTCTCAAGCAGCGTGGTCGATAACACATTTTTTCTATCATGAAGTTACTCAGGTTAGGGATTCAACTCTGAATCAAAAACATTGGGTTGGACACTGGTTATCTTTCAATGCCCTTAAATACAAGATTGTTGTTGTTTTCTCTATAGGTTGGAGTATATGGAAGGATATATGATCCTTAAATTTTCAGGGCAAAAACCTAAATCCTGACACTACTGCGAGATTAACACTTAAGCTTGTGAATGACACAGATTCCTACCTTATGACTGATCCTATTGTTCACATATCTATCAACCTTCCAATAGATGGATATAACTTAAACTCTGTTGTTTCTTCCTTGCTAGAGAGCTATATTATTGTTTACAGTGATGCGTCTTTTGACGTTAATACTAACCTTCCTGAATCTGGTTTGATTATGAATGACACAACATGCAACTACATTGGTTGTAAAATATTTGCAGAAATAGTTAGAAATGCTGAAGAAGCTGAATGCTTGGCCTTGCTGGAAGCTTGCATTTGGACGAAAGAAAAAAATAAGAGTAAAATATGATTTATTATCGATGTACAATTAATAGTAGGTTCTCTTAATTCTAACAACAACCAACTCTTATGGTATAATAACTCTATATTAGATGATTGCAAGTTTGTTTGTTTTTTTGAGGAAAAAACGGATATATTAAAAAGAAAAAGGTATATACAAAATTTACAGGAAAAAATAAATCAAAAGACTTAAAAACCTAAGAAAAGAATCCAAAAAAAAAAGAACGTGCGATTGGGGGATATAGGAAAAGGACAAAAACATGATCCAAATATCAAATCAGGGTCACCCCTTATCTAAGTATTTTATGTAATTCCTAATCTACCCCTCACTAACCGGGATTAGTGATTAATAATAATTAGTAAAATCTTAAGATTTTTGATAAATGATTAGTGCGTGTTTTTATTTGTGTTTGGGTGAGATTAGAAGGAGGGAAAGAAAATTTGAGAGGGAAATTATTTTGGTGAAAATGGAAGATGATTGTGAAGAGAGAATTGTTGTTGCTGAATCTTTAGCTCAACTACAACAAGGAGCATATCTTCAGCCAATGATAACAACTCACAATTGCAAGCTTTTGTGGAACCAACACCTTTGGAACATGAATTTTTTGAGCATGAAGTGTTTCGTGAAGAACCAATCCAAGAGAGTAAACTAGCTCAATATATAAGCACTCCCAATACTCAGGTAAAGCTGCGAATAGGTTGAAAATTTTATTTTTTTATTTGAATCCACCATTGGTGCTACTGTAAAATCTCGGTATCGGCATGGTCAAAGTATGAATACCATGCTGGAACCACAAATACTGGCATAGTATTCATACTACGACCATGCCGGAACCTTGATATCCCCCATTTTGAAACTAAAACCGGCATAGCATGCAACCAAATTACTATGCCGGTATAAAAGTTACTTTTTACCTACCACAGAATATTCTACGGAATATGCTACCGGCATGCCGGAACTTCTGCCGGCGTTGTTCAATTTTAACGTTACCATGCCGGTACCTACAAGAAAACATACAGGAAGGAGTGTTTTCCAAAGCTAAATACCGGTATGGTATATTAAGTATGTGCCACGCCGGAACCTCCTACCGGCGTGGTCACTTAGAGTACGAGCATGTCGGAACCTATATTTCCGGTGTTGCTTTCAAATATATTGAGAATGCCGGAAGCGTCTCAAAATTGGTCTTCAGTTTCGGTTCAGTTCGACTATGCCGGGAATGTGATCGAGCATACCGGAACTGCGTACAAGCATAGTATTAAATTTTTATTTTCTGGAACTAATTAATATATTTTTTTTTTCGTTCGATCCTTAGGTTGTGGCATATATTGATCCAACAAATGCAAAACTGCTCGGTCGGGATATGTCAGAATACTATAAAATGCCTCCGGTATGTTACCAAAGATTTCTTTTCACCTAGTATCTTGAATATTACCAATGGATTGCTTGTAATGAACCTTATAATCTCCCATTGTTGTCCTTATGTAGGGAATAAAATATCCAAAGGAAGCAATTGCTTGGGAGAAAGAGACTGCTCTTAAGAACATGTATGTATTGGTGAGGAATACCCAAGGTTCCAAAAGCCGTTTTGAGATGGTTTGCAAGAGAAGTGGGCAATACAAGGAGAAGAATAGACACAAGAGAAAGGTTTATGTATACCCAAAGAAGAATAATAGGGTATATAAAACTCATATGAGGAAGGATAATTGCCCCTTTAAGCTTGTATTCCGTTTAAATGAGAAGAACAATGAATGAGATTGTGAGGTTTCGTTCGACACCAAAAAGAACTCCTCAGAGTTGGTCTTCTCACACATAATCTTTCTCCACAAGGATGTTTTTTCTACACAATACCTCCCATGCCATTTAGCAAGTAAAAACCTGTTGGTCTGTCTTAACTTCTAATACCCAACCCTCCCTTCTTTCTAGGCTTGCAAATCTTTTTCCAAGACACCCAACTCATTTTTTTTTTCTTCATCATCTTCTCCCCATAAAAACTTCCTCATAATACTGTTTAGCTTTTTTTCCACCCACTGACACAGGCAGGTAATACATAGACAAGAAATAAGTTGCAATGTTTTTTTTTTTTGCTTCATCATCTTAATTAAAGTCACTCTACCAGCTTTATTGAGAAACTTTCTTTTCCATAGGGCTAGACTTTTCTTAATTCTTTCAATCACCACATCCCAGATTGCCACACTTCTTTTACTAGCATCAATGAGTATACCCAAATAAGTAAAAGGTAAAGTTTCAAACTTACAACCCAAATCCATATCCAATTCTTGCACCAACTCATCAACACCAATACTTATCATGGAGCTTTTCTCCAGATTTAGCTTCAAACCAGTCAGCACCTCAAATAAAACTAAGATGATTATAAGTCTCCTTATTTCCAATTTAGAAGCATTAATCATGATAATAGTATCATCTGCAAACTGGAGGTGAGAAACCATTGTTCCACCTTCAGTCACATGGAAGTCACCAATTCTACTGCCAGCCACTGCTTCTTTCAGTAACATGGAGAGAACTTCCACCACTAAAATAAAGAGAAAAGGTGACAAGGGATCACATTGTCTAATTCCGTTAGAAGGTTTAATGATGTTAGTAGCCTCTCCATTAACTAAGATTGAGAACTGAGCTCCTGTTACACACCATTCTATCCATTTCTCACTAAAACCATTTTTCCTAAGAATGTTAAATAGCGATGGACAATTGAAATTGTCAAATGCCTTCTCCATATCTATTTTGAAAAAGATTCTTGATTTTTTCTTCCTTAGTCTATTATCAATTCACTCATTATCTATGAGAATTCCACCTAGAATTTTCTCACCCTTTACAAAAGCACCTTGAGCATCTGAAATAAGATTAGGCATAACAGTCTTAATTCTCTATGTTAGCAACTTAGAAATAATATTATAAAAGCTGCTGATAAAACTTAATGGACTGAAGTCCTTTATTGTTGCCGAGTCTTCCTTTTTTTGGTATTAGTTTCATGAATTCCATGTTTAATCTCAGTCAAGCTTTTCTTTAAAGTGAAACTCTTTTATAGATGCCATTATATCCTTCTTTAAGAAGCCCCAAACTGCCTTAAAGAATTCCAGATCATAACCATCTGTCCCTAGTGCTTTATTAGCACCACATCTCCTTATAGATGGTAACACTTCCTCCTCCTCAAATGGTCTCTCCAACCAAGCCTGCTGCACTGACTTAATACTTCTGAAGTTCATATTATCAAAGGATGGGTTGACTGGAGAAGCTGCTGTAAAAAGATTAGTTTAGTACTGTTGAATCTCCTTTTTTATCACATCATGATTAAACACATCGACTCTTTCCCCCTCCAGTTTAGTAATACATTTCCTTCTTCTTTTAGCATTTTCTATCTTATGATTTTTTTCTATCACCCTCCTTGAATCCATTGACTTTAGCTCTTTGATGGGCCATTCTAGCTCTAGTTACTTTTACCGAGTTAAGATTGACCAGAAAATTATCCCTTTCTTCAATCTGTGAAGTAGAAAGACTTGCAGTTTCTTCAGCTAGATTCTTCTCAGTTAATTCCTACTCCTCTTTTCTTGCATTACCGAATGTATCCTTGCTCCATTTTTTGATGAAATTTTTAAGTTTTGCAGCTTCTTGAACAAGATATAATTTGGTGAACCTACAAAGTCCATAGCACTCCACCATTTCTCTACTAACTTCATAAAGTTTGGATGCTTGATCCAGTGATTCTCTATCTTAAAGTCTGGATGCTTCATAAATACTGCATGTTGATTCAAACTTTATTTTCATTTTCTAAAATTGAGTTTCTTTAAAGAAGTTTCTTTAAACCAATTTTTGCACTGGTTCTCCAAATTTAAATTGTGTTTCTTTCTTCAGCTAGATTCTTCTCAGTTAATTCCTAATCCTCTTTTCTTGCATTACTAAATGTATCCTTGCTCCATCTTTTGATGAAATTTTTTAAGTTCTGCAGCTTCTTGAACAAGATATAATCTGGTGAACCTACAAAGTCCATAGCACTCCACCATTTCTCTACTAACTTCATAAAGTCTGGATGCTTGATCCAGTGATTCTCTATCTTAAAGTCTGGATGCTTCATAAAGACTGCATGTTCATTCAAACTTTATTTTCATTTTCTAAAATTGAGTTTCTTTAAAGAAATTTCAATACCATGACCTACATTGCGGCTGAGCATCGTAGTGCAGGGAGAACGTTGGGGTCTCATCCAACTTTCCTGTCACAACATATGTAATTCCTTTGGTTGAATACCTATCTTTTTCTTAGATTAAGAAAAGAAAAAAAAATACGGGCACCTAGCTGAGCTGGTCATCCCCGTTTCCCAAAGTTTCATGCGCTCCAGGAGGTCCTAGGTTCGAGCCCCCAATGGCGTAATATTGCAGGAATTAACATGGAAGGTAGAGTTAGCTTGTCCCCCTTGTGACACAATCTCAGCCCCCCATCCGCTTCGACTTCCTTGACTAGGTTACTCATGAGGCCCGCTCGTAGGTTAGCACAACAACCTGTTCAATTAATGTAGTAGTACGTTGTTGGAGCTTAGCTTGTTAGGCTTCCAACTAGTTAATGTAATACTCTTTTATCTATAAATAAAATAAAATTCAGTAAAAAAAACGAAGAAGAAAGTCTTTGGGTTCGTGGCTTCGTGCCTTCGTTG
This sequence comes from Papaver somniferum, assembly GCF_003573695.1. Lineage (NCBI taxonomy): Eukaryota > Viridiplantae > Streptophyta > Magnoliopsida > Ranunculales > Papaveraceae > Papaver > Papaver somniferum. The sequence goes on along the minus strand of NC_039365.1, from coordinate 2,736,793 downwards.
TTTCCAATGTACCAGAACTAGGCCCTTAAGTGAGTCCTTGACCATGCCACCCCAGGACACCCCGGCAGATTTAGGCTACACTCGGATCATCTTGTTTCTTTCGACTCTTTGTTAAACCCTTGTCTCTCTCTCTCTGAAACCCTCAGTTTCTCATCGATCTAAAGGAGAACCCTAACATTTTATCAAATCAGGTATCTTTCCTCTGTCTCTAATCATTCTTTCCCATTGATTTCTCTTTTCTGAATTCCATTAATCTTTTTTGCTTTTGATTTATAAATCTCTTGATTGATTGGTATTTTTATCATTTTTATGTTTTGATTATTAGGTTATCAAAAAAAAAAAAAAAAAACTCATTGATTAAGTATTTCTTGTTATTGAAATTAGGGTTAATGTTAGCTTGTGCCATGTTTGGTTCAGTTTCAAACAAATCAAATAAAATCAGAAAACTAAGGTCATTGGTGCTTTTTAAGTGATGGTTTGTGGGATTAATAAAATGTTATTTCTAGGTTAGAAGGTAGTGGAAATTGATTTTTCATTTTTAGGCGTATATAGTGATCTGTGAAAAACATTAGAGTGGGTGTTCATTATCTTGGGGGATGCTTGAACCCCTACTGCTTTAGTTCTGTGCCGTATAGTAAGGGAATGTAGTTTAGTTGTACAAATTACGTGGTACAAAATTTTAATTCTAGGCGTTGATTGAATGTAGTTTAGTTGTAAGGGAATTTGATTATTCATTTTAGGGTAAAATCGGTGTTCTGCGTAAAACGTCAGTTAGGTATTCTTTAGGTCTTGTCAAAGTTGAGATTCTGACAATTCGTTATCTTGGGGGATGCAGGAAACTAGGAAAGCTTAATGTTTGAACCCCTTCTATACTGTCGCCGCGCTTCCATGGCCCTGCGGCGAAGGAATTGTTGTTTTAGGAGTATACTTTTTGTGGTACCTTCAGTATCTCGTGTGTATGTTTCTAGAACATATGTGTATTCCTGTTCCTTACCTTTTCTAGTGCCTCCAAGTTCTAGTGCCAGACATTACCACTTTGTACAAGATCCTATAGGTAGTCGAGAAACACAGGATTCGGAGTCTTATCTAGGTTTACTAATTTCTAGAGTACGAGTTGGAAACAATGAGGATGAGGTTTTCCAGTCCCTTCTGCAAGATCACAGATGCGTTAGTATTTGTTTGTCGAAAATCCTGGTTGAAAGACTACTTAGGAGATTTGAGGATGATTGGAAGTCTGCTTTGGGATTTTTCCGATGGGCAGGGATGCAAGCTGATTACAGCCACACTCAAGAAGCCTATGATAAGATGGTGGACATATTGGGTAAAGCAAAGCAATTGGAAACGATGTATCTATTGGTTGAGGAAATGAAGGAGAAGAATTATGTCACGTTGAATACAATTGCAAAACTCATGAGAAGGTTTGCTGGTGCAGGGAAACATAAAGATGCAGTTAAGATGTTTGATGACTTGGGAAGATTCGGTTTGGAAAAGGATACCGAGTCCATGAACTTATTGCTTGATACCCTTTGCAAAGAAAAGAGAGTTGAGCATGCCCGTGGGATATTTTTGGAACTAAAGAAACATATCTCCCCGAATGCTCACACCTTTAACATTTTTATTCACGGCTGGTGCAGTGCCAATAGGGTTGATGAGGCAATTTGGACCATCCAAGAGATGAAAGGGCATGGCTGTCTCCCCTGTGTCATTAGTCATTCAACAGTTATCCAGGCTTATTGTAAGCAATCCAACTTTAGTAAGGTTTATGAGTTACTGGATGAGATGGACACTCAGGGTTGCTCCCCGAATGTCGTCACTTACACCACTATCATTCATTATCTTGATAAGGCAAAAAGATTTGATGAAGCCTTGCAAGTTCGTGAGCGAATGAAACTGACTGGATGTAAACCAGATACGCTTTTTTACAATACGTTGATCCACGTGTTGGGAAGAGTAGGTCTGTTACAAGAGGCGACTCGTGTTTTTGAAGTTGAGATGCCCATGAACAGCATTATTCCAAATGCTTCTACCTATAATACTATGATCACTATGTTCTGCCATCACTCTCAAGAACAAGCTGCTCTGAATGTTCTTAACAATATGGAGAAGTCAGCGCTCTGTAAGCCTGATCTTCGTACATTTAATCCATTATTAAAAATGTACTTCAGAGATGGAAAAACAGATTGTAGTTTGAATGCGTTATTGGATGATATGACCAATAAACACTATCTAGGTCTTGATCTTTCTACTTCCACACTCTTAATTCATGGATTCTGCAGAGCAAACAAACTTGAGAGAGCTTATCAAATCTTTGAGGACATGATAAAACAAGAAATTACACCTCGGTATCAAACATGCCGTTTGCTTCTTGATGAACTGAAGCAAAAAGACATGCATGATACTTCTGACAGAATAGAGAGTCTTATGAGGCAAATGAAGAAATCCAATTAAGAAATGTGATGATTTGCTTGGGAAGACTTGAGTGCTCATGTAATTATATTGTTAACGTTAGTACTTTTCTGTTTTAAAGCATCATCATATGATTAGGTTTTTTCACTGTTTTCCACTGACAGATTCTTCTGCATCTTTGAACCAACAGTCCTGCTGATGCTGCAAGGATAAAAATATGGCGATGAATTGCAGCAGATCTCTCAGAAGCCTCATCCTCACAAAGGAGGCAATTGGGATTGTTGGTCAGAGAACATTCGCCGCAGGTGCTAAAGCCAAGAAGAGTGGAAAAGGAGGTGGTGCAGGTGATGCTCCCAAGGCTTCAAGCCTTTCCAAAGAAATTAAATCTACTACGGTATTTTGTGGCAACATTCTCAAGGAAGGAACAGATCCTAAGATTCTAGCTGACTCTGAATACCCTGATTGGCTGGGACACCTGCTGGACAAGAAACCTGCATTGAGTGAACTACGCAGGAAGAACATAGAGACTCTCCCATATGATGATCTCAAACGATTAGTTAAGCTGGATAATCGTGCACGAATCAAGGAAAACAACTCTGTCAAGGCCAAGCATTGAACAAGATCTGTAAGACGTATTTTCTTTCCTCCGTATTTGATACTTGACAGTATTGCACGTCCTGGCAGTCATTTTATAGATTTTATCGTTTTGAGATTTATGTTATGTTACACTGCTTTGCCATTCTGGAATATGGTCAGCATTAATTGAGAAAAACTGTAGACAAAATCTCTTCTGATTGTTACAAAGAAGACGATAAATTGTCTTTGTGAATTACTTCTGAAATGGTTTCTGCAGCGCCTAAATAACATCCTCTGTGTGTTTTTTGTTTTGTTTTCCTGTTAGTTTTGCACCTGGTAAGTTATGGCCCTATAATTTATCTTCAAACTGTGTACCCAATGGATCAATTGCACTGTGTTCCGTATATTATCTCAGTTGATCTCCACGCTGGAAGACTGGATCAAAGGGTTGATCACTTTTGATTGGTGGTGCTCCACAAATTCCACGGTCAACTCAGATGTTCTACGGGGCCATTGTGCACGATAGGGGTCATATTCATAGCATTTTGCATTTCTCGACAAATTCAATCTGTTTCGCGGAAGGAAGAACAGTGACGCGATAAAGGCCTTTTAAGTTAAACCCGACAACCCGAGCCCGGGTTGGATATGGTCAATCAGGAGGGGAAGATATCTTCAGCTGGCCACTAGACAACCATGAATAGAAAAATGAAAGCCGACCACACAAAAAGAAAAAGATAAACAAAGCAAAGAAAGATGAGATTGACATAAAGAAATATTGATGCTGCATCACACAAAAATATCCAGACTAAAGTACCCTCCCAACACTTGCTTTAAAAATCCAAAAAGTTAAGATATTAGTTGAGTACTCTTTTCAAACTCGCTTTTTTTGATTTTTGACTTCCTACTAGAAGAAAAACCATAAGCTAGTTTGAGAGCAAAATTGGAAAATGACTTCTAGAAACACTATAATATTTAAAGTCTTCATGAAGTAATTTCATTTTTGTTTCTGATTTCTGAAATTGATTTTGCCTTTTAATATTGAAAGAACTTAATCAAGTCGAAAAATTAGGAGTTAGTTCGTGAAATCACTTGGCCGGTATGCTAGAAATTACTTTTCGATTTTTGAAAATGAAAACGTTAATTTGGGAACACAATTTCCGAATAACTTTTAGAAATATCCCCTTAAATCCATTAATAAAGTCTAATGGCTTTTAAGTCATTCGAAGTTGAAAAATTAAAAATAAAACAAAAATAATAATAATGAAGAATATTAGGTTTGCAGTAGGTGAAGGAAGACAGCTCAGACTAATCAATCACTTGACCCAATCCTATTCCACATAGACGTGAATCATATCTCCAGTACCCTAGTATTTCTAAGCAACATCCTCGTAACACCTCCACCGTCCATCCCACCCACTAGGTCCTCCATTCACATCCAACGATCAACAATCCCTTTCAATGTGGTCCCCACATCCAAAACGCGCAAAGGCCAAGAAAACAAACACCGTTTAAACTAATAAACATTTTCCGTTACTTTAAAGCTAGGATCGAAATAATCAAACGAATAGAATCTAGACACATGTCGAGCTGCCGAAGAAGACTGTTATCTTTTTTTTCTCTCTTTTGAATTTTTCTGAATTGATAATAAAATGGCCATTGGAACCTCCAAAGAAATGAAGGAAAAACAGCAGAGCAATAAGAAAAAAAAACATCTTTAAAGAGGAAGAAGAAGAAGAAACAGGGTTCATAATTCAATTCAGAATACACCATTAGAAAACCCTTTCTTCCTTTCTCTCTGTTTTCTAGACAGACATCTCTGCAAATTTTGTATAGAAAATATATATTTTTTACTTTTTTTCATTTTCTTAGATTATTATCAAGAAAGATGGGAACAGAGATTTTAAGACCTCAAGATTGTTTGATGAGAGTACCATCATCCACAGCATCAATTGTCATACCTCGTAGTAGAAAACCATCGTCTAATTCTTATTATTATTCTTCAAATCCTAACCCAAAGTTTTACAGGAAAACAGAACAGAGGAAACAACCCCAACAACAACACCACAGATATTTTTCTCAATCTGAAACATCTGTGGTTAAAAATGGGGTTCGATCATCATCATCATCGCCAAAACTAACTCCATCAACATCACCTGCAACAACAACAGGAAAATCTGTTGTTAAAAATGAATTAACAGCCTCTGTGACTATATTGAAAAGAGGTGAATCTTTAGATAATATTAACAGTAAGAAAAAAACAGAGAAATTGAAAATCAAAAGGTCAGTTTCTGGAGATTTGAGCAGTGGGTTTTCTTCATCTTCTTCTTCATCATCAGGATCAGAATCTTCATCAGATTCAGAAAGAGGGGTAGTTAGATCAGAAGTTTATGCTGGTAATGCTTTTTATTTATCTCCTGCACCTAGTTCATTACCATTACCAACTTTTTTTTCAATTAAGAAGGAAGGTGGTTGTGGTGCTTCAGCAATTATTGATGATTCAGCCACTAAGGATTTGAGACGTCTTCTTCGTCTTGATTAAAATCATCAAAAAAATGAACTAAAATTCTATGATTAGATGATCTAGATCATGGTCAAACATTTAATCTGGTTTTTTCTTTTGAATTTAATGTGTCTGAATTTTCCATGATTTTTTTAAGTGGAAAATAAAAGATGCAAGATTCAAAGAAAATTTATCTTTTATGTTTATAATCTGCTAAGTAAATTTGGAGGAACAACATCTGGGATTTTCATAGAAATTTCATCAAGGAAAATTTTGAGAAAGAAAGGATGAATTTTTCTTAGTTACTGACGATGTTGAAGATGGAAGAAAGATGATGGAAAATATGTAATTGATGGAGTAATTATTAAATGGAATTAAGGGGCTTAAATTCTGTAATTCTGCTCTGTTATCTTATTATTATTATAGGGTTTACTTATGGTACTGTAATTTTGTTTCTTCCCTAAAGTGTTAAGGGGTTAAAGTTTAAGATCAGAAAGAAATCAGGGAAGATGAAGGGGATGATGATGATGGTCTTGTATCTCTGTTTTTTTGCCCTACACATGTATTATTATTAAGTGGTAATTAGTTGATAATAAAATCTTATTTATATTAGAAGGGTTCAATGGAAATATGATGTATCAGAGATTCATAGGAACCTATTATCTGTGCACATAATCTTTAAATCATCTATCAGACCACAAAGAACAACATGATTTTTTCATCGATATTCCTCATTTTACTTTGTTAAAACAGAAAGCATCAACCATTCTTAACAGGCCCTGTTTCTTTTTCTTTTTCTTCAAAAGAAATAAGAACAACACACGCACACATAAAGATCTAGCTTACAGTGTTTTGTTTTCTCTGAAACGAAAGTAGACTCAGAGTTATACTTCTCGAATAAGGAATTTACTTACATGCCAGAATACATGTAGGTGTACAGTGTGTGATCAGTTGCCGCCCCTTCTCTGTTTTGCTCTCTTCCATGACTGCTTTCCCTTAATTTTCCATTTGTCAACCCCAGGGACATTATTCTTTTCCTCAATTTCTCGAACTTTACGTTTCCTGCAAAGGGACATTATAACTCTTATGATACAAGTGTTAAAGTGAAAGGAACATGGTGCATCAGAAGACTCTTGCTAATGGTCTAACCTGTATTTCTTTAAGGCATTATCATGAAGAATTTCTTCTGCAATGCTTCGCTTCCTCTCCTTCTTAGTTAACCTGTCGTAGAACTCCGTTGGAGACTCAACAACTGTACCCAGCTGAGTGGTAGAAATTTTCAAGTTAATATAGTGTATATGTATACGATGGGCAAAAACCATTCACATAAGCTTAACTGGAGGGTTTTATTGAATTGCAGGAGACTACATTTCCTGGTAACATAAGCAAAGAGGAGTTACCTGGAAATATTTGGGAAGCTCCTTCGACTTTGAATCACCTTTCTTGTAGTGCCTCTTAGGATCTAACACATGCCTTAACTGCAATATCCACAACCACAATTGTTAACAATCATACAGGGTTTGCAACTGAAGTGGGACGCTGGTTTGAAGTATTGTCCATATCAGCCATAACAAAAACATCTATAAAAAGTTGCAGATACAGGGAAGCATTTGAATTTCTAAATGGAAGAGAAACAGATGACCAGCACTGCATTTACCCGGGGTTTAGTTAATCTTACAAAAAGTATATCTAGTTGTAGTAGGCACACCAAAGAATTCAACTGCATAGACCTTGATGATCCACAAGAATTTCAATCACTTTTTTTCTGGGTATTAATGTGCGCAGCATAACAATCAAGTCGTTTTAAAGGCTATGGACTGGGAATCTAGGTAACATATACATTGAATCCAGATCCTCGTTACACTACAAATCAGCTCTTTTTCATATTCACAAAGAAACCTAAGCTTATTACAAAGAACAAAAGAACAAAAGAACAAAAGAGCAATCAAACAATGAACAACCACAGTAAAACTTGCAGAAGATATGAAGCAGCTAGTCATTCTAGACCAAATAATGATATCCCCACAATATGCAGAAGTGAGTCTACTGGATAACTTCCCAACAAAAGTTGATCTTGCTGTCTGTAAACTACTAAATAAATCCTGACATGCTAACACTCATATCAAACTTGCAGTAGTACTAATTCATGATATAATTTGCAACACATGATAGTAAAAAAAACAAGTTGTCATGGAGAAGAGTGGCACCTGCAGTTCTATTTAGAGAAACTGGCATATTATTATAATTATCATTATCAAAACCTTTACCACAACAACAGGGCATTTCAAGCTCCTGAGTGACTCCAAACTTTTTAACTTCATGCTAACAGCAGTTACATAACCTGAGACACGTCTGTTGCATTGGTCACCCTAAGCCTAACAGAGAACTTCAGTTGAAGGCTTTCTTGATGCAAGGGGAGCATCAACCCAGTTGAATCAACATTGCTAATAGGGGGTACCAGTTTACTGAGGAGGGAACCGAATCCCATATAAGACGAACAAAATAATGCTTTGGACTATATGAGATTTGGTGCCCTTCCTAATAAACTGGTACCCCCCATTAGTAGCCTTGAATTGAATAGACCACTCATACAAGATGTACATGACATTCTATGAACTTCCACTGTGACTAATAACCCAATAAAAAAGTAAAGCACCCTATACACACTGACATTAGAGTGTTAACAATTGGAACTTAGAACAGCCTCATGTACCACAAAACAATGGTATACCTAGAAGAAGAACTTATGTGCCAGAGAAAATAAGTTCAGTTAAGGCTGATTAGTGACTGTAGCTTGGAGTTACAAGATTTTTCATAGAGGACGACAGTAAGTCCTACTGCAGAGTGAAATAAACCTTTAAACCATATCTAGCACTGAGATTAGAATAGATAATGGCAAGGTTAGAGCCCCATCAAAGTTCATTTAGAGTACACGGAAATTTTGAAATTGCAACAATTCCTCTGTATTGACCACCACCATCTCTTCCAACAAAATGACTAATCCGATATCCCAAACCACGAAGTGGAAATATAGAACTCAAATAGTCATGCTTAGGCAAAATAAAAGCAGACATAACTAAAAATTCTCAAGCCTCAACAAACAAAACTAAACTGGTAGCTAGAAATCAAAATCCTTAATATAGAACTCAAATAGCCATGCCAGTAAAACACCTACACACTATTTATTCTTTCAGAAAAAAGTCTCACACCTTCAATCCAGCAGAACTTGGAGACAACTTTTCTTCTCCTAGTTAGAAAACACAATTTTACAATGACGAAAAGCACGTCACAATGAAGAATATATTCTTTCTCATAAAATGAATATATCAAGCATGTAAACTCTCCTAGTTATTGCATAGATAACCGATGCACTTCAAACTATTCCACAAAAAACAAGTAAGTGTCCTAGAAAGTAGAATTCTCCTTTTGCATCCCGTTGCAATTAAACAAATACAAGGACTCTCTTTTAGTTTAGCATACAATTGTTTGGTTGTCTAGAATGTTATGTTAATTGCAACAGGTGAGAAACTCAACCTTTATCATGACAGAAATGCTAAACGTACCATGGAAAAATCCCACAAAATCTCCCGACTCTCACATACTTGTGGGACCCGCCTCCCAAAAATGTAGCCCCCTGCTAATTCTAGTGGGCGGCAGGGCCTAAAGTCTGTGAGAGTCAGGATTTTTTGAGGGATTTCTGCTCGGTATGCCTATCACTAGTCTTATTACAAAGTCTAAAGTGCTGCTTATAGTTACCTAGATTCTCACTGAGATGACAGATTCACAAACAGATATTCACCCATGATCCAATACTAACTAAACATCAAATGATCTACGAAGATAATCTGTGAATTGCAGAATGTGGCACGTACATGATCCACACTGTTGGACCAGGCATTCACTCCCAAAAGTGTTTCCCATGTGTGAACGCATATGGCGAACTATAAATCAGTTCTCTTTGATCTATGCTAGCTTTAATGATTTATCTAAAGCCATCTATGCAAGAGTATAAAATTGCTAGTAAATCCTAAGATAAAAGTCCAACTGCTACAGCAAGAAGGAAACATCTTGCTTACATGTGACTTAAAAACATGTGAGTAAGGTAATTCCATCTGCTGGAGGAGTTGGTCTTTTATGAACCACATACAACTTAGGATTTGTCATCACAGCTCAATCTGAATATTCACCAACTTAGAATTCTACTTTTACAATCATATTAGGTATAGAGACATTTATTGGGAAAACAGCGACTCCAAGCAGTTTCTGTTTCATAACTTAAAAAAGAAAAACGAACATCGCATACCTTAATAATCTGGAAGTCATTCTTTATCTCAGGTGTGATAGTTTGAGCCGGCATATCAAACCTGCATTTGCACTCAAAACAAACAACCAATTCATTCATTTCTACAACAAAGATACCCCAATTTTACAACGGAGTTTAAAGAAGAGACAATCAACACAACACATACCAGTTTTTACCAGTGGTGTCTTTGAGTGATTTTTTAACCAATTTGTTCCTCAACTTTGGATCAGCAGGTGGAACATATAGTCCATCAATAAGTTCAGTTTTGGGTTTAGGAATTTGTGGCACAGATTTTGTAGAAGAACTAGTTGCAGCACTAGTTCCAGAAGATTTGAACATAGACAGATTAGGTTCCCATGTAAGACCAATTGATGACATTTTTCTGTCCAAAAACCAACCTTGCTTGATAGTGCAAGTATGGAATTCTTCCCTGAAAAGGTAGAGAAGAAGAACAGATTAAGAATTTAGATTTAAGAACAAAAACAAGTCTTAATCGATAAATTAGAAACAGTTAAAGAAGGATTTTATTGTCTCTGTGTACCTTAGTCGTTTTCCTGTATGAATCCGGCAAAGGAAGAAGATGGAGGATTCTCAGGTATCGCCCTTCTTCGTCTAGACAGTACAGAGAGAAAAGATTTAGGGTTTTGGATTTTTAATAATCTTGATATTAGGAATTTTGTAGAAGAAGAGTTATTTGGGCTGGGCCTGACTAACAAAGCTGTATTCGAAAGGCCCGTATTAGGTGAACCGTATGTGATGAAATGATGTTGTCAGTTGATAGTACAGCTCTAAATGGGTTTCAGCAGCTTCCCAGATGATTAAAATTTACAAGAACAGCTCAGTTGCAGGTATTCGGTCTTGAGACATCGGTTGTCGTAAAACGGAGCAAGGTTTAACTATGTTTTCAGCCAAACTCATAGGATTTTCAGGTATGCTAACTTTTGAAAACTTGGAGATAAGAATAATGCCAGGCCTAACGAAATGATCAATGTTATGATGATGGAGACTCAATTGAGTGCAACAGAAATTTATTTTCTTATTCTGGGAGGTTTACTTATGCAAAAAGGATATAAATTATAATTTGTAATTTTACTTTTTAACAAGTAGTCAGCAGTATGGACTGATCTACACAACAACAATTGGTATAGCAGATAAGAACTTGCTAAAATTGCAGTCACCAAACTCTGGCCATCATGAAGAATGCAGTTTCACGTCACCACCCCTTGCATTGCAATTGTTAATATCCTGCAATCCAGATTGAAAAGGCAGTTAAACATACTACTCTTGTTTGATTGCCTTGGGCATTATCTACCCGACGCAAAGGAAAACAATAACTTGGATCAATGAACACCAAAGAATTAGACTCTCTAATCTGAATCACTACTGGAAGATTTGAGGAAATACCTAGCCGTATTGGATCTTGCTGCCAGGATAACAAAGCCTTAAAGTTCTGAGATCGTTGCGCATAAACTGACTCTTTACAATATCATAAGCAAAGCACTTGAGTACTTGACCTTGCCATCCCATGCTGATCGCCAGCCCCTTGCATTACATGCACATGTTCACAGCTGCCACATTTTCTGTTAGACACATCCACAGTTTTGTGCTCAGATATATAATGAATCAAGCAGACACTTGGGAATGACCTTTCACCCAGGAACCATGTGAAGGCAGGAATACAATGATAAAAACATACTAGGGCAAGCCCTTGATCTCATTGACGTAACCAAAAAAGACCAACAAAAGCTACCATGAAAGCACTTCACATCAATGATTGAAATTACATGAGAATCTTAGACTCAACTGATCAGCAGTCTATGTTATAGATGCAAACTTGAAAGTTGGAAAGCCTATGAAAATATAGGTTTGATTGTTACAAAACGCTTAACAAGAAAAACAAAGTATTACTCCCCACAGGCATCTATAAAACTACAAACGATATTCAGTTAGTATCTAGCTCAAAAGGCCAAGTTCTTTCATTTCATCACATAATGGCAGTATGATCTATTGGCGTATTAATTGATAACCTTGCAGATATGTTAGGTTCAAGCACATCATATAAGTCTAGAAATAAAAGTACTTCGATCCTTTGACGAAGCCTGGTATAAAGTAATTTTGTGAAGCAGTCCGTCATGTATTCCCATATAAACAACAAATTATGGGTTCAAATGTGCTGCCTTTTACTTATAGGGATCATTAAAGAACCACAAATTCTATTTTTGTCTTACACAAGGCGCCCAACTAAGGATGGTGACCGACTGAGAGTACCACTATTGGCACCAGCCAATTAGATTCCTTGCTCATAATAGAATTCATTTGGGCACTAGCCATTAAGCATGCTAAGGAACATAGTGTAGAAATTCCTAAGTGTGGGGCTGTTTACAGGTAGATCAAATCTAGGGCGAACTACCTTGAAAGTTGCAAAGGGAAACTCTTGAATGGAAGGAATATTTGAACTATTCACATAGTAAAGTCATTCCATCTCTCTAAACCACATCCACTTCTTTTGTAGCGCCAATGACTCTAATCTCCATAGCTCACAAACACAGTCATGCCGTTTTCAGTCGAAAAGGTCTGGTAACAGTTAGAACGACTAGGAATTCTTACACTCATATCTTAAGAACTATACAAAGAGAACACATAAAAAGCAGATTCTCAACAATTCCATTCTGCGCTCATTGACTCAAAAAAATCATCAATGCATCAAACATCTGAGATCACAGAGAAAAAAAAGCTGTAACAGAAAATTGGCTAACCAGAGAGATTTATAACCAAAGCGCAGGAGCTGTACAGAATCCTTTCCACCCAAAGACATGTCTTCACCAAGTAATAGCTTCACGAATCTCTCTTTCGTCAAATCCACTTCTGCAACAAATTGAGAAAATTCAACAAAATCAGATAAATAAACCAAAATGTGCTTCTGAGTAAACAGTAAGCTCTGCAGAGACTAATCTAAATAACCTTATTACCAGATAAATTAGCTTCGTGATCGTTCGACTTTTCCCTGAAGCTACAACATCTTTACCACCATCCACCAACTACAGGCAACATTATAGCCGGAAAACCATATATCTTGGCAGTACTTAAATTGGACGTTTTGATGATGTTAATAATAGTGAAGAGACAAAAGAACCGGAAGCTCCTTATTCATTACAACGATGATGACAAGAAAACTACTTGAACTTTATGATCCATTGATATCTGCCCTTATACATATCTTCAACTACCTTAGATCCGTTGCCACCCCACCAGCCAGACTAACCTACATCCTCCAACATTATCCCTGCTGGCCTAGTCCCCCCTTTTTGGGCCGCACAAAACCACTCTTTTCCATCTCTGCAAGTTTTGGTATCAGTGTAATTGAGAAGCGTCAACATTCAACCTCGAAAGAATTCAGCAGACATTAGTGGAACTTCCACATGCTGCTCTACTAAAGAGTTGGCATAGCACATCAAGGATCATCAAGCTCCTCATAATTGTTACAGAATGACGAAGATGATTCCTGATTGACAAGCCTATGTAACTTGTGCATTTTCACGACCAACCCTGGCTTCTTCACCAATAACTCTAAGCTCTGCATAAGCTTGCATAGAGGAGGCCATAAACCTCTCCATAGACTCAAAAATCCTTTTCAGCCCTGACTGTAGACTAATAGCATTAGTTGTATCACTTGGTTCTACTATTTCAGGAAGAGAAAGACCATAACCCTGTCCAGACAACAATACCATCTGCTTGTCAACAACCTGTAATGCCTTGTGCATTTTCTGCTCCTCCCTCTCAATAGCCTTCACTCTTCTCTCCAAATCCCGGTTTCCTGTCATCCTCTGACGCAGCTCCACATTGTGTTGCTCACAGAGGTGATGTACACTTGCAGCAAAAACCCTCATGGTATCAAGCACCTCCTTCTCGGAGATTCTCTCCATAGCGCGAAACCACTGGTTACAAATCACAAAAACTGGGGGTGCACCAATCCTACCGGGACTAAAGGGAGCTAATCCATCCTCTGTCTCTTCGGGTTCCTGGAGAAGACATTTAAGAAGCCAACTGTTCAAGGCTTTCACGAAGGCTTTTTGAGCAATAACCCAACTAGAGAAGCGCAAAATCCAGTTAAGAAGCTCCAATTCAAGCTGCACAGAAGCTTCAAGATGATCGTCATTTAGATTTTTGTTAAATGCAATGGCATCTAAATTTTTTGCCTCTGCTATAGCCTGACACTGGTTCCGATGACACTCCAGCATAACTGCCCACATCTTAATTAAGCTGAAAACAACAAACAAACAAATAAATAAATAATTCCAGATTGAACACCATGAAATATGCAACAAGGTTTGTCAATTATAACAAAAGAAACGGAGATTTATATCCGTAATGAACTTATAGAAAAGAAAAAAAATACACTAGCATTACTGATTTAATCATGTTATCACGGCAACAATTCAATAGTTTTATGAATCACAGACGAAGGAGTAAATAAACCTTCTCAGTGAAGTATAGCCTTTGATGTCTAAATATAGCTCTACTAGAGTTCGGCCAAATGGATTTCTTTCACAGTATACAGAACAAATACGATGCACAAAAAGTTTCTGTAAGTATAAAGTTCGGATGATTCTAACAGAAGGATACCAAAAAATGGTCAAGATTGTTTTACGAGAAATATTCAGAGTGGAAGGCAGAAGCAAACACCTCAAACATCCAGGAAATAGAACACATACTGTCTTGTATGATAATTGGGCCAACTTATGACATCAATTTCTATGCTTGTTGTACTTCTGAATGAGCTAATCCGTACACATTAATAGACCATTTTTCTGGCAGTGTATACATGTGCAGTTAAGGAACTGCTTAGCCTTAGAGTTTACCGAAAAAAATGACCGGAACATTTAATCCCACTTAAATTTTGAGAAGTGATTATTTTTAAATAACTGGCATGATTTTCCTTGTTACTAGTCTCAAGCACAACAACAGATCAACATAATTGCAATTATAGAATCATTATCGACATCATACAAAGATCAATCACATACCCATGAATAAGTTGATTAATCTGTGGGCATAACTCTTCATCCCTCAACTTATTTATCTTGACTGATATCTTTTCAACAACCTGAATGGCAATTCGAATTTTTGTGGACAAAGTCTGGACTAGAATCCGTGTTGCATCAACTTTATGAGCCTCGGCACCCTTCTCATCCATACGCTTTAACCGGCGGCTCTTCCTTTCATGGATTAGCCGCATCTTTTCCTCAGCCTGCAAAATCATATTGCTATTTATGAAAGCTGCACTTGATGTAAAGAGAATCAAGTAAAAGAAATTACACAAAGCTAGTAACGAAGGAAAACCAAAACTTGTTCCTAATAAATCTTTTTCATCTAGCTTCTGGAACCTATTGTGCTACAGGTCTTTTCTCCAAAAGACTGGAGCAAACTACCCTCAAATTCATTCGACACCGTAAGAAAATTTATTTCCTTTCAGGTAGGAAAATAGCACAATTTAAAGGTAAGATAGGAAAATATCTTACCTTGACTTCCTCGTAAAGCTTCTTTTCCCAATTGTACAGCTTTTGCAAAGTCGATGAAAGATTCAATAATTTCCTCTGAATATCACCATTAAATTCCAAGAAAACAGAACCATCTCTCTCTAAAGAGGGAGGCGTAGAAGGCTGTGAAGACCCAACCGACATCGAAGGTGTTATTGAGTGCAACATCTTTGAAGACACTGGATACATACAATTCAGAACAGTCAAGTCAACATAAAAGGGAAAATAAATAAATAGATTCAACTCCATTTAACACTGGGTCCACTGGAACTCCATTATTGTGAAAGCAAAACACAATCATAAGTTTAACCTCCAAACAGAAAGATAACTCGGAATTATTTGCCTTAGATTAATAGAGCTATAAATAATAACTAGAGAAACAGGGAATTGCAAGCAGCTGAGGGGACCAAAACTGAAACCAGATCTAAGTTACATATATCAGGTGCAATTTTTCTAATTTCCAGCTTAATGAACCATTAGAAGGTATAGTGGATATAATTTTACCGTGATAAACAGCATTCTTCCGGTTATATGGAAGTTTTCCAGCTTCGAGAATCTTCGCAACCTCAATTCCGGAATCTGAAGCTCTCTCAAACTGAGCCTTAACTTCTCTCACAACCTCGGAAACAGTTGTGAACCGACCCTTAAAAGCAGCCACATTTATCGGTTCTTTAGGCTGTTCCTCTTTAGCAACAAAATTCTTCTCTACCAAATGCACCTCGTATTCGACTCCCTGATTCTTTTCAGGTACAATATTCCTCGTTTGATAAGCATCTTCCCTATCAATTGCCTTCTTCTTCAGCTTCTTCTTCTTCCCATCTTCATTCCTGACATTCTTAGCGAAATTTCCCCCACCACTTTCACCAGACAATCTCTGATTTCCATGAACTTCTTTCACTACTTCATTTTGATAATCCTCATCTTCCAATTCAGGAATCCCTTCTTCTTCTCTAACTTCCCTAGAATCCCGACTCGGTGTCTGCGGTGGATAATATTTCTCAAATGTACTAGTAAATGGGTCTAAGAAGTCCCAAGGTGAAGCTCTTGGCGGAGATGGCGGAGGCGGAGGCGGTTTCGAACCAGAAGACGAAGCCATCGAATAATGTTGCTGCCGTGGAGGTGATGAATAAGATCCATATGGTGCTGATGAACCAAAAAAACCACCACCACCACCCATCCCCATTCCTCCATAATTCGAATAAACAGGTTGAGGAGGATAATTATAAGAACCATAAGAACCGGAATTATAATGATTATTCATGTTATTTTCATAATTAGGATAAGAATAATATGGCTGATGAAACGAAGACGAAGATTCGCCAAAATGAACAGTCTCGGGGCTCATTGGCCTTTGCTCATAAACAACTGACTGAGTAGAGTGATTCCTCATGTAATTCATTGTCATATACCCATTACCATTACCCCCATGTTGATTGAAATGATGCTGATTCTGAAAATGTGAATCATGATGGTCATGGAGGTGGTGGTCATGAGATCCAGAAGACTCATCCCCATCTCCATCCTCATCGGAATCTTCGGAATCAGAGTGAAATTGCAAGTGAGAACCAGAATGAGAATGGGAATGCAAATGTGAACCAGAATTAGAATGTGAATGCAAATGAGACCCAGAATTAGCATTTTGATTAGAAGTAGGAGGAGGATTAGGAAGAGAATCAACAACTTTTCTACCAGAAGGAATTCGAAGTGAAGAAGAAGCAGAAATAGGAATCTTATCATCAAGATCTTGATTACGATTATTAGTATTATCAAAAAATCTATCTAATGAAAAACCAAAACCTTTTAAAGATTGAATATAAGCAGAATGTGAATCAGAGAATGCATACCTCTGCCGGATCGCTTCATCTAAATAATAACAGCGTTCTCGGCAAAGTTTAACGGCAGGTAGATCATCTAACTTTGAGCTTGTACAGCCCATATGTGGAGTATTTTTTGACCCCCAATTTCTGAAAAACCCTAGAAAGAATGAAAAAATTGATTTTTAATTTGTAGATTCAAGTGAGAAAATTCTAAGTGTGGTGGTGGAGTAGAAGAGGGTTTTGTTTTTCTTCTTCACAGACAGTATATAACAAAAGATAAGAAGAAGAGAATCTTGCCAGCAAGGAGTAAATCGTCTGTTTGTTACAGAACCCAGTAAAAAAAATGTGGAATTTTATTTATTGATTTTGGAATTTGGTAGATTTACAGAGAAGGGTAGATGAAGAAGAAGCTTAAAACCTCCTTCCATTGTTGGAATACAGAAGATGAAGTGATGAAATCTAATTTGCAAATGAAGAAAGAAATTAAATTTGAGGGATAGTGAAGGTTTGACTAATTTGGACTGAGATTTTGACTAATTGGGTTTTGGGACCTGATAGAGAAAGGGGAGTTGAGAATTTTGTTTAGATGTAAATAAATTTGGGGTTCAGGGTTCCATTTGAGGTGATAGATTGAGACTGTGTTCCCTAAAAAGGCTAAGATGATGCAATCATTTCTATATTCAGATTTTGGTCTTTTGACCATTTTTCTCCTTTTCTTTTTGAGCTTCTTGTTTATTTTAGTATTTCTTCCTTGCAGTTGAGATTTGGTGATGCTTTTCTTTCTTTTATTTTCTTCTTACTTTTCAATTAACATACCTTGTGGTTGTTTGGGTTTGGGTCTGATTCGCGATTTGTTTTTAACTCGGCCTAAATCAGATGTTAGATTGATTGTTTTTTTTTTCTTCTTCGCATGATCTTACTCCAGGTGTCTGATTAAGTTCAAAGTCAAAATTATTTTGGAAGTCAAATTTATTTTGTACCTGACTCGTTGACCACATATCTAGATTTGAGGTTTAATTCGGTTCATTGTCTGGCTCAGAATATTTAATAATTTTTCGAGTTAGATACAAACGAATTAGTTGAGTAAAGGAAAAACAATTAGCATGTTAATATATATTTTTTAATAAGAATAACTAGTTCAACGAGGATCTCATTTCTAATTTGTATATGAATTGGCCTGAATCAGATGTCAGATTGTTTGTTTTTCTATTTTTCCGATATGTGACTCGAAGTTTGATTCAGAGCTGTTTGAATCGAGTCCATTTTATCCTCACTCATTGGTCACATGTCTAACCGGTTTTAAAAGTATTTTTTCCCTCGTAACTTTACTATTTAATAAATTTTGAGTCACATTATGATATAATGTGTTAGATTCAGGTAAGTCAAGAGAGTTTGAAAAAACAATGAACATGTTTGTTCGGCGAAAAAAATGACCGGTACAAGTACAATCAGAAAATGAAAACAAATAACTTTGTAAATATGGGTTTATAAAGACTTAAGAGCATCCACAATGGACGACTAAACCCAAAATTTTGATCCAGAAACCACACACAATATCGAACGGACTAAAGAATAAAAACCAGACCAAACCCAAATATCAGACTATATTTGGTCTAAATCCCGGACCAAAACCAAATTTGGTCGAGCGAAGTTGAAATGTTCTTTTATTAACAGGCGAGCTTTTAAGTTACGTTTGAGTTGAAGGGGACATATATTTTCCGTCCGTGTAGTGAGGCGTACATATAAGTTACGTCTCAGTGAGGCGCATGTATAAAGTGATCCTGATGATTGATGGGACGGATGTATAAAGTGATCCTGATATATACTTTTCCCAAGCAAACATTATATGTGTGCTCAACCAAAATTACTCTTCCACCCTAGTGTAACACCAGGGACTAAACCAAAATTTTTTAGTTTTTTTTTTCGGTTTTGCAGTTGCTCAAAGGAGCTAGTTGGCAAAGATAGAGCGGTTGCCCTTGCCCACCAGTGCTCTAGGATTATTTAGTAAAATATTGAATTGTAAATGTGGTTATATACTTCATAGCTACTATGCCAATGAAAGAGTGAAGTATTAGATTATCAATGTAGTGATTGTTCTCTAGTACAACAATGACACATTTCTAACATTTTCTGGAAGAGAAAAATATCTTATTCATGGGGCCTTTGTCTAACAAAGAGGTAATCCTTTTTTTGATTCATGGGGTCTCCTTTATCAATGTCTAAAAACACAAGTTGACAATGAAAACAGAATGTAAATAGCGATTGTTTATTTTGGGGAAGAAGATGAAGGCAGTGGCCAGTGGGGGTGCAGCAGAATATAGACAATGAGCACACACAATATTCACATGCACTGATGAAATTTTCATGTGGCTGCAAGGGTGGTTAGGTTAAAAGACAGTGAAACTACAAAAAAACAGAACTCCAATAAGTTTATTTTTCAATAAATTGGATCCCAATCTGGGAATCAAGTAATGTGAAATGGGGACCCTAAAGAGTCTTGAATTTGTAAACAATAATTTAGGTCTCTGCTGAAAATGGATTTCCAAACTATCTATCCCCCCCCACCCTCTCTGTTATAAATGAATGATGAACCAAATTATTATGCATACTGTGGTCCTCAAAAGCTAAAGCACTGTGTACTCTACTCACAGTTTTGCAATTTTTGATCTTACAAAAAATGCATTCAAAGGGAAGAAATCTGCTTCTATACACAGTCTAGTTACATGTAATTCAGATTCACTTATTTGTTCCGGACGATCTATGTCGGTATAGCCTGCTCCACCATGTTTCTTGCATAGGCCGATAATAAAAATATATCAGTGCGCCGATGTCACTTTAGTATAATGGCAATGTCATTGGATGATGATACTAGTGACCTGAGTTTGAAACTCGCCAGCACCTAATTCTTTACGGAACAAAAAAATATGTATATATATATCAGTGCAGTGTGATGATCCATGAAGATATTTTATTTTCTGTAATAAAATTCTATTTACAAAAATAGGTTTTTCTAATTTCAGTTGTTGGAAATCTTGAAAGGACACTAGAGTTTGCCCTTTGCTCTTGCAAGAAAGCTAGTTCATGCATTTAGCTACTTTTAATAGTTGGTGGTTCATCTACTTGACATGTTTTGCGTAAAGGGAAATACTATTATCCCCCACAGTGATGCATATTTCAGCTGAAAAGAAACAATAGACTATGCATGGCAGGCGCCATTGATCTAGAATATACGGGGAAAAAAAAAAAACTTTGTGTTATCGTTATATAAATAACATTAGGGTAAAAGTAGTTCCAAGAATTAAAATTTAGCTTTAAATCTGCATACAGTTAGTCAAAAAATATGATCACAAAATGTCAGATAGTTTGGTGTTGAAGACATTAAAGAAAAAAAGATCGACGAAAACATCAAACTTGTTTTATTTTGGTGTTGAAAACATTTTTCAGGAAGTGGAAATATCAGAGTTGTTTAGTGGTACAAGCATTCTCCAGAAGTAGAAATGTGTGTTTGAAATAATGGACCACTTGAACATGGTGGTTTATCCTTTGCAATGTCATGTTTTATTCTTTGAGTAGGTATGAATAATAACATTCTTTCAAACCTAACTTGGTGATCTCTTTAATAAGTTACGTTCCTTCTGGGGCATGTAATTGCTGTCACAAAACTGTTTTCTTTTCTTTCTTTTGTATTTCATAGGTATGCATGATGCTTGGCTTAGTGCTCAAAGTCGAAATAGAGGATGTAATAAATATGAATTCAGGCAGGTGTCACAGTAATACAGTAGTAAAGTCGCTGGATGATGATACCAATGACCTACATATATCAGTTGCATGGAAATAACAATAACAGTACGTGCTAAACAAACTAAAAGAAAACATAATATTTTGGTGAGTCTCTTCCGGAGATCACCCATCTAGCAGGTTTCTTAGTTGCTACAGACCGACTAAAATCATCGTGACAATTATATTCAATAGTTTCTCCTTCAGGAATGAAGGTTTTGAGAGTACGGAGGTTCTCCGGTTGAGCATGCAGCTGATAATCCATGTACGGGCAGTTGATTTTACGGTAGTAGCGGGAGCCTTTTACCACGTTGAGATGTTTCGTATGCAAGTTGTATAATGCAAGACAAGCCCCATCATACCAATACATTAACACCTGATCGGAAAATGTCAATAGACGCATCGGAGGGGTTATCTTATAAACAGTTTTAGTGTAGCAGCGGAAAGAATCGGGTACTGAAACTTCATCATCCTGCTTGATCCTGAAAGAATCAAAAGTTTCCCCCTTGGTCCATTCTTGCTTGACCTTGTCCTTCAATAAATACAGAACAACTTTACAGCGACAACAAGAATCACAGAATAATGACATGCAGCATGTTAGCATCTTGCTCTCAACATATGCAATGCAAGGATATCCTTTAAACTCCAGAAGATAATGATCAACAACTAAACGTGGGTTCAGCCGCGACCGGGTAGTAGGAGAAGCTATATCTGGGAGTCGAGTAAACTGAATTTTCTCGTGGTGGAGGTCGAACGAGAGCAACATTTCGATCTTACGGTTGTTTTCACCTTCATTAGTTGTCCTCCAATACAGATCACCCCCACAAAGGGTCGCTGAGTTACAAGCTTTTCTCGAAATCTTTGTTACCATTCGATAAAGAAAATGCGGTGAACTGGGTCGTGATGACATTTCAGCAATAGGAGTACTTGTCACTCGCCAATCATCCTTGGTTCCCAAGGTACAGACAGCACAGACAAATTCATCAGTTGTTTTTTGAAGTAAGAATAAATACCACCTTATATTTCCGCGATAACGAATCAAAACCGAAACCATGACACAAGTGTGTGCACCCTCGTTTCTCAGCAAAATTTGGATGGTAGATGCAAAGTTGATCATCTCTGATCGGATTAACCACGATTATCGCAGCCACAAGTGTGTGTCATTTATATCCATGAAACGTTTAAACGGAAAATGAAAGCTCTCTTATCAGTTGCACCTAATGGTTGATTAAGGAGATTAAAGTATAGACTTGGCCTGTTCTGAACAAAATGGGAGGTAGCAAATCGTGCATCATTATAAATTGAATTGTACCATAACTTACTGACGGAACTGCATATGCACAGAGTCTGAGATGGTGATCTCGTCAGAACATGTTTGATTATCATGTCCTCAGGAAGATATGGAAGATCAATATCCAGTTTTTTCACTTTCTTCTTGGTCTGCTGCTCATCGCTTTTCTTCAAACACGCCATAACTTTCAATGAGCAAGGAAAAGCAAGGAAAAACCCTAGATTTTTATTTATATACAGATTGGGACCTGTGGAAATTTTTGTTAATGTCAGCAGATTTTATGCAGAATTTTGGGCAACTGGATCTGGATAGACATTTAAACTGTGGGCCGGCAGAATATTTTCCCCAGTTAGGATCCTGCACTGAAATCTGGATGGATATTGTAGCCCGACTTATGAAGAGGAGAAACTCAGAAACTGCGCATATAATCACTTGCAGTAACTAGAATCTGAAACATCTATGTATATATCCAATTTCGATTAAAAAGTACACATCCATAAGTAAGATTTCAAAGATTTGTACTTGTAAAATTCAGGGATGCATTGAAATAAAACATAAATCTTTAAAACACCAACACATCAAAATACAGGGTATCTCCATGAAAGTATGTAGTCTAATTTATTTGATTGATTTCTCTCTCGTACTTGTAAAAGCCCGACCGCGGATAAATATTTAGGCAGAGACTCCAAGCACTTTCTTTATGTCTTTCTGCAAAACATAACACAAGAACACAAAGAAACAGAGTTAGCCAGGTCGACCAACAACGATGCAAAATGAAATGAATTAGTTGACCATGAAAGGCGCAAAATGAAGTGAATAATTAGTAGGTAGTTGGGGAATGAAGAATAGTACCTCAATGCTGAGAGGGGAGGTTGTGGGTGCATAACGGTCAACAACTTGGCCTTCCTTGTCAATAAGGAACTTGGAGAAGTTCCATTTGATGCTGTCCCCCAAAAACCCACCCTTGCTGGACTTCAAGAACTTGTAAAGTGGTGCAGCGTTTTCTCCATTGACGTCCACCTAACAAAGAAAACAATGACATCAAGAGTTACAAATTGATACTCAAATATATGCATGTTTTGTTTCATAAAAATCTTGTACGAAGATGCAGTCAGAGGTAGCTTCAGTAATCAAATTGCAGTGATGTATGCACGCTCAAATCTAAACCAAAAGAAAGCAAAGGGTAGCAAAAGAGAGAGCGCGTATTTGGGCTAAGGGGGTTGATTATGGGATGTTAAATTTACCTTGTCAAAGATGGGATACTCGGCCTTGAAGCGAGTGCAGGCAAACTCTACAATCTGCTCATTGTTTCCTGGTTCCTGACCCCCAAACTGGTTACATGGGAAAGCCAATATCTCCAGACCTTCGGAAGAAAAGGATAAAGTGTCAAGTTGTTGTTCAACAATCTAGAATGGACATACATTTTCAATATCAGGAGATAAAAAGACAAACAAACCTTGATTCTTGTATTTGTCATACACCTGACTTAGCTCTGTGTAGTTCGAGTTGGTTAATCCACTACAAACATCAAAACCAAAAAAAAAAAGATGAGTTCATACCTTTTGATAAAACTATCTGAACTTAACATAAACCATAACTAAAACCAACCCAATACGAAATTAAAACCTAAGCAACAATTAAAGAACTACAATTCAGTAGATTAGTACATACCATTTAGAAGCAACATTAACAATCAGAAGAGCCTTTCCTTTGTAAGTGCTTAGATCCACATCATTTGCTCTAGCATCCTAGAATTCAGACGCACAAAATAAGAACACCACCTTTATGATGGATCGAAAAAGAATTTTACACAGTAATTGGGGCAGAAATCTATCCAAGAATCCCTACGACCATTCCATTCAATCTACCATACTTCCAAAGACCATCAACAATACAATTTTAGGTTTCTACCAACATCGTTACACCCCCAAGTTTCAAAAACATCTAATAAACCCTTTCAATCACTCAAAATAAGCTAATTTCCACATGCAAATTTAACATTAATTCTACTACAAACAAAAAGAATCTCCACCAAATCAAAAACCCCAATTTCAAACCTCACTTAGTAATTGAACTCCAATATAAACCAATTACTAGTCTGATTTCCACCAATTCAGGTACAATTTCTCAATCTCACAATCGAAACAAGAATTTAACAATAACACATAAACAAATCTTAGACAGAACATGAAAGAGTAGTACTAACCTTGACAGT
The DNA here is from genome assembly GCF_003573695.1 of Papaver somniferum. Lineage (NCBI taxonomy): Eukaryota > Viridiplantae > Streptophyta > Magnoliopsida > Ranunculales > Papaveraceae > Papaver > Papaver somniferum. The sequence continues at coordinate 2,712,371 of NC_039365.1, read as the reverse complement.
AAAATCATAGATCGAACTTTTACTAGATTGACTAGCCATTCCTGAAACTGGTCTTAACGAGAAAAAGGGTACTCTGCTTCTATAACAAGATCCTGAATTTTTAGACGAAGAAAATGGAATTGCTGTGCTGAGTTTAGGGGTTCTGCGACTCAAAATGATTTTGGCTGATGCCGAGGAAAACAACATTCTTTCTTATTATATAAAGATCCGGGTAGAGAAATTAAATTTGGACTTATCTTTAAAAAATCGGGCTATAATGTGGTGGAGTATTGTGCACGTGTAAGTCATATGTGAAACCGCGTGCTTATGATCTACGCGCGGGATTACGCAATCGATTACCGACGCCGACGACGGGTATATGGAGTGTGAGTTATGGATACTCACTTCTATAAGTGAGTGAATTTTGGATCACGGTTTTATAAAAGTGGGTGACTGAAAACTGGGCCACGAGATATCCGTCCGGCGCCCTAAGATTTGTACATGACACAATGACCGGCAATGAGCTGCAATATGAGAGTGGGCAAATTTAACAATTTTTCTCTCCTCTCTCTTTCTCCTCCCTTTCCCAAAAGAAAAAACCAAATCTAAGTTAGAATTCTCTTTTTTTTTTCCGAAGTTTTTGGTAGTAGATAATGAATAAAATATTTATACATCGTTTCTGGTGTCTTTTGCCATATTTCTTTGCCGTTTTGGGGCGATCTTTCTTCGTCGTTGTGGGGTGAGTTCTTCAAATTTTAATGGCTGGTTCTTGGCTTGCTTATTTCGATTCAAAAACATCGACGGTTCATCACTACATCGTTTTCAATCAGCATCTGTGTTTGTATGGATCGACAAATTCATGGGCAAATTACTACTTTGTTTTAGGAGCATCTCTTATCGAAGAAGACTACAATCTGATTAAATGGTCGGAAATCATTTCTGGATACCATCATCTCTCACTTATACATAAGAACAAATTGGATATTTTTGCAGTTTATAGTTCTTTTTCTTCGCGATCTACTTGTAGTTGATGTCCATATTTGTATTAGGGTCTTGTTTATCTTTTATTTTGATGTTTTTTGTTATTTTGTTAGCGAACATGTAATCACTGTTTTGATTTGAATGAACTGAAATAAAAAAAAAAAAAGGGAGTCGAAGTAAGGGTGTACATGGTTGATAAGGAAACTATGATGCATAACACGTGTAAATCCAAGGATAAAAGTGGACTTGCATTCAAAGATCCTGAAAAAAATAAACTTACCCCGTCTCACTGGCCTGGAGAATTTGTAAAGAGTCTAATTTATTATATGTACAAATACTTAAATCCAAATATTTCAAAAATGCTGATATTTTGCATAAGTATAATAATTCTAGTTAATCTAGAGGAATGGGAAAAAGTTTGGCAATTGTGCAACAAAATTACTTCATGGAAGTAACTTATAACACATTGCATTAGACAGGTAGGTAGATAGGTCATCATGATCCTCCTCAACCAGTTTGTAACAATTTTGATTCTTACGTGTTTGTCTCTAAACTTTTTCTACCCGACATGAGTATTTGGAATGTTCTTCTATTAAATAAACATTTTGATATCAATACTTATTTCAAAATAGAGAATAAGTTAACATACCTTTTAAGAGATGATCTGCTTGTGCAGTGTTAGAGCATTGCTCGGTTGAACCCACCAAGCATTGGTATGTCAAGGTTGGTTGTCATATTTTAGTCTCAAAACTCAACTAGAGTCGCTTGATTAAAACTGTAGCACCCCCAAAGCTAGCAGCTGACTAATCCAAGAGATTAACTAAATAAAGAGGCACTAAGAAACCAAATCATAAATTCAAGCATTCAATTAAGAGATCTTCTATAAAACTTAACACAAAACTAGCCCCGCTCAGAATTATATAAATACAAGAACTTATCTCAAATGATACATATATACAATAGTCATTTGGTTAACAAATATAATATGCAACATAATAAACATAGCCGAAGTTAACCAACTAATGAAATCAACTCCTCGAAGCTTTCGCTGCGCAACTATGATCTGTCTCTGAAACTGAAAGTGGGAATGGGTGAGCACATCATCCCTAAAAGGGGTTCCCCGTAGGAATAACATTTAACTTTCATGCAGTCATTGGAAATGATTTGAAAACAATTCTTGTGTTCCTTAAACACTAAACACAACCAATTTCACAGAAGTAAACAATCATGTATATGGAACTAACTCCTTCCAAACAATATATAATATGGTGACTCGTCCCGCACCTAGATAGCTATATGGTGACTCGTCCGCACCTATTAAGCATAACTCGAAAGTGAGTAGTATAAATGAAGGAGCATTATCCTATATACCACAGATGGAAATTCTCATTTCCAAACAATCAAATGGAAATTCTTATTTCCCAAAAAATTCATAAAGACAAACAAAGCATTGTGATTTCTTTCCAAGCAATGGAAAGATTAAAAGAAATAACAGAACTTTCGTAATTCAAAGTTAAACAATGCATGGAAAGCACACCCAGACAATGCATGAATTTTTTAAACATAAACTTTTGTAAAAGAAAACAACAATAATCACAATAGAGTTAAATATAAATTCCCACCTCTTTTGATGACAAACCGCTTGACTGCCCTTAACCGTTTTGTGGGCGCCTTCATATCTTTCTGTCGGTCTTACCATCAAAACCAATCGAACAAGATATTTTCTTCTTATCTTTTCTTTCTTTTTCTATTTCCTTCTTCCCCTGTTATTCGTTCTCAGTGCGGGATTGAGAGTTAGTCTGAAAGAGAGACAATCTATGAATTAGAGAAGATGAGCTAGAAGATGTTGGTGAAGAGATGAGGGTGTTATTGATGTTTATGAGAAGACCGAATTCATACGTTGGTCCCTTTATGTAAATTATAAATCAAGACATATAGTTTTGACCAATAATATTGACAAACATGCTTGAGATAGCAATGCATGCAAGTTCGACTGAGCAATGCTCTAACAATCTCCCCCTTTGTCAATTTTACTGGAAAAACTATCAATACATATGGATTACAAAATAGATAAAAACTTTGTAGCTTCTCGTCCATATGATTAATCTCCTTAGTGCTTCAACATTACTCGAAATCTTCGTCACTTCCAAGTACTCCAATGATTCCAAAGGTTGTAAGTTTAGCATCATCGTTGTTGAAGTTCCGTAACCATAACAGTGAGAAAACAAATGCTCTCGATCATTGTTATATAGTGTCATAGTATTATTACACAACATCAAAGTTCTCATATCACAACTTCGACAACAATACTATGGTGATTTTTATCACTCCCCCTTAGTCAATACTTCGTCTCAACACGAAAACCACTCCCCCTTACATAATGATCCGTAAACCACGTAAACCATATGTATTTGTAGTGTGAACTACATATTAATTCTCTCCCCTTTTATCAATAAAATTGGCAAAGGTACGAAAACGGGATCCTAATGAAATTCTCATGGAGACACTTCAAGACCAAAGAAAAGTACATATCAACTTTGTTAAGATGCAATCATAAAGCCGAAGCTAAATGCATTCATCACGGAGTTTATAAAGATACAAGATAACTCCTCAAATATTCCACAACCGCACTCCCCACAAAGATATGGAAATTAAGCGCAAGTTCGAAAGAACTCTCCCCCATTTGATGTCATTCCCGAAAGAACAAAAATAGCGAACTTACTTTTACAAGAAAATAAGGATTTATTTGGACACCAAAAACCAAAAAATGATTTTGTTATCCAGAAAATCTCAATCAAATTAACCACAAGAGAACCTATGATTAATCTAATCGTAATAACAACCAAAATAATCACAAACGAATCTATGATTATTTTAGTTGGAAATGCTCACACAAGAAGACTTACGGATCCACACAATATATATATAAAATATGGATTAGGGAAGATCAATATTGCGGAATATACAAAGATTCATTCTATTTTCCAATACGGTTTATTATGGAAACCGGTGGGTTTATTATGGAAACCCATAAGGCTTATTATGGAAGCCCAAATACGGTTTATTATGGAAACCGGTGCGTTTATTATGGAAACCCACAAGGCTTATTATGGAAGCCTAAATAAGGTTTATTATGGAAACCGGTGGGTTTATTATGGAAACCCACAAGGCTTATTATGGAAGCCTAAATACGGTTTATTATGGAAACCGGTGGGTTTATTATGGAAACCCACAAGGCTTATTATGGAAGCCTAAATACGGTTTATTATAGAAACCGGTGGGTTTATTATGGAAACTCACAAGGCTTATTATGGAATCCTAAATACGGTTTATTATGGAAACCTTGTGGGTTTATTATTGAAACCCACAAGGCTTATTATGGAAGCCTAAATACGGTTTATTATGGAAACCCACATGGCTTATTATGGAAGCCAAAATGGTTTATTGTGGAAACCGGTGGGTTTATTGTGGAAACCCACATGGCTTAATATAGAGGCCCAGTCTAGCTTATTGTAGGAGCCCAAAAGACTTATTTTTGGAAGTCTTTTGAGATAGACACAAATATTGTGAAGATATACAAGGATCTTTCAAGATAAACTCAAATCATGTGAAGATATACAGGAACTTTTCAAGATAGACATGGATCTTCAAGGATAAACACAAATATTGAAGGATAAGTACAAATCCAGATGGTTATTTTGGATAACTACAAATCTAGGGTTATTATGGAACCACATTAGGGTTTTTTGCCTATAAATAGAGGCCAAAATCCAACTCAAAGGAAATGGAATGCTAGGTTTGCTAAACTCACAACTATTTTAATCATCATATCAATAAAATCTCTCCATACGGGGATCCCATCCGTGGACGTAGGCACAACTTGCCGAACACGTTAAATCCCTGTCTCAATTTTTATTTTTCTTCAATTTGTTTTGTAACCCTAATTTCGTATCATCATCCTCAAATCAATCGTGTTTTGTGCATAGAATTTATTTTGGGTACGAACACTATCTTCCATCAAAGAATTGACATAATAGGATTAACTTTTGTTTGTCAAAAGTCCATTCATTCTTTTATTAACACATACATATCGACATATAAACGAGATAACTTTTGACATCGTATGGGACAATAATAGCTCACGGACGCAAACACATATCCCATAACATATTGCAATATAAAAAACCATAAATATTAATACTGCAATCATCGTCTTCCAAAACAATTTTTAGAATTTAAACAAATAAACCTAAAAGCATGAAGATGAAAACGTTGGACATAGCTATGTGTACTTACAATAATGGTTATTCCAAAACAAGAATAAAATTCTCATGAGAAGATTTACTAGATAAAATAAATCAGTTTTCTTTGATTATTTCATACCTTTGAAAAGGTCCATCAAAATAGGAGTCACTGATATCCTTGATTTTCTTGATCGTAGAGACACCATGTTCATGAGTTAGAACATTTTTTTTCGGTCAACGATGCGAGCAAGATTCCTGGCTTTGACACAATCAAGGATGAGTTTCTTCTGGTTCCTGATCAGAATGTTTTGATTATCAAGAATCTTTGCTTGTCCATCAATAAGCTGGCTCGTTCTTCACCTCTTTATGAACGAGAATTAAATCCTTGACAGATTCTCCTATCCAAGAGTTATACTCTTTTCTTTCAAGCATCTTTTTCAGAATTAGATCTTGAGCTGAATCACATCCTTTGAAGTCTTCTTCCATCATGATGTTTACTTCTTTTTGAGGTTCAACAGAGGTTCCCATAGACATCCTTTTTTGGGAACATGATAAACACATACAAGGCATATATATGTTGTCAACCAGGGAAGAAAACCTAGATTTCCTTAAAGAAGACTTGGACGTTCGTGGACTTGGACGTTCGTGGACTTGGAGAAGATATCAGAAACAAGAAGGACCCGAGGAGGAATACATACTATTTATCAAAATGTCTGTTTTAAACAGGGCTCAATATTTGATAAGATAGAACAAAAAAGAGATACAATAGGTACAGAAAAAAAAAATTCAGACTTACAGAACAGGTGATAACCGACCTAAGACTTGAGCATCTCATAAGCAGACATCCTTGTAACTCTCAAGTTAGACACAAAGAAGTGAATACCTATAGCTAGGTAGTAGGATGAGATATGGTCTCATCATGAGTGTTTAGAGATATTTTAGGGATATCATCAGTCAGTCTGAATTTTGTATTTCTTTTCTCTCTTTGACTGTTTTTAACTCCATAGAAGTTTCTTACAGTCCTTTGAGAGAATCCGTTAAGCGGAACCTTTGGATGACTAAGTCTAGGACCTATAAAAATTGGTTCCAGAGGATTACTGAGACAGGTCTCCACTTTCTAGACTTATATCTACCAGTTTTATTCTCACGTACACAAGGAAACTGTGTTTTTGTGGTGTAGTTTGCACCATGAGTATAAACACGATCCCAGTGAAGATTTTGAAATGAGTGATCATTAAAAATCTATTTACGAGAATTATGGTTTTCTGTGGGAGTGAAATCCATTGTTGATGCCGCCAGATGATTAACATGGTTGACGGTAAATAGAGAAGATTTTGAAGATCAGAGATCTGTTTCTTCCTAGCAAAACAATGGATAGCATAATGATTCTCTTTCCCACAGAAGGAACAAGTTCGTGGAAGAGAATTGTTAACAGATAACTGCTTCAAACCCATGTCCCGTTTGGAATTTTTCCGTTTGTATTTTGCAGGGACTTCCTTTAGTAAGTTTTTCTTCATGTCAGGGAACTCATATTGAGCATCAACACGTGACACAGAAGAATTTCTCATTACAGTGTTTCCTTTTGTCCAGGAGATAGACTGTTTTTGGGCTGGGTGAAGAGATGCAGCAATATTCTCTGTTTCAACACGAAGGTTGTTCAAATCAGAGAGGTGTGTCTCAATCAAACGTTTTTCTCTAATTGTTCTTTCTTTAACAACATTCTCAAGGATGCTAATCTTTTCTTGTTGTAGCATATTTTCTTGAGTGAGTCTTTTAATATTGTTGGAGAAGGATTCAATGATTTTATAGAGTTCACGTTCTCGACTAAGAGACTTCTCAAATTCATCCACGAGTTGAGCATAATTGTGAAAGTTAATCGTCTCAGTTGGATTTTCTTTATTTCTTCCTTTCTACTTCTAACATCCTGTCAATTGTCTCGTTCCTTTCTATGGACTCGGAAGAATCAACTAAAGAGTTATCCTTTGAGGAAAAACCAAGACACTTGACATAATCAAAAGCATGGGAAGACATAGACTATGCGTAGATATGAGATACTACTTTGTCCACAGAATCAGATTGCTACAAACACAGACTTTTGAGGTCTTAAACGTGTTTACCTGCTCTGATACCAATTAAAAAAGCGGGGGTCTAACAACCTCACCCAATATTTCGATTAACAATCTGTATGGACTAACTCCAATATACTTTCTAGAGAATCAACTAGACAGTCAGACTCAATATAGATAAAAGTATATCGAGGAGTTAATATCTCAACCTATTGATTTGATCTTTACTCAAGCAACTAGAAATTTGCGAGTTTTTATAAAATATAAGGATAAAAACTTGGATGGTACCAAAGACCAATATCCAAGGATCAATCAATTTCCAATCAACAACCAAAGGTTGGATTTCATAATTGATCGATACAACGTACAACCTGTGATATTTCAATTATATAACAAAATATAATGCAGAATATAAATAACACAGAAACCAGAAATTTTGTTAACGAGAAAACCGAAAATGCAGAAAAACCCCGGGACCTAGTCTAGATTAAACACCACACTGTATTAAGCCACTACAGACACTAGCATACTACTAACTAACTTCGGTCTGGACTTTAGTTGAACCGTAATCAATCTCACATTGATTCAAGGTACAGTTGCGCTCCTTACGTCTCTGATCCTAGCAGGATACTACGCACTTGATTCCCTTATCTGATCTCACCCACAACCAAGAGTTGCTACGACCCAAAGTCGAAGACTTGATAGACAAATCTGTCTCACAGAGAAAAGTCTATAGAATTGAATAAATCTGTCTCCCACAGAAATACCCAAGAGTTTTTTTTCCGTCTTTTGATAAATCAAGGTGAACATGAACTAATTGATAAACTGGTCTTATATTCCCGAAGAACAACCTAGATTATCAATCACCTCACAATAATCTAAATCGTATGATAGCGAAACTAGATATTGTGGAATCACAAACGATGAGATGAAGATGTTTGTGATTTCTTTTTATCTTGCCCTATCGGAGATATAATCTTAAGCCAATTATTCTATTGAACTCGTACGATAGAAAATGGCAAGATCAGATCGCTCAACTACAACAAAAGTAGTTTTGTATGGATTCACAATCCCAATGAAGTCTTTCAGTCGTTAACCTACAGGGTCTCGAGAAGAAACCTAAGGTTAAAGGAGAATCGACTCTAGCAAACCAACTAGTATCACATAGGAGGTGTGGGGATTAGTTTTTCCAGATGCTATATGTCTCCTTTATATATTTTTCAAATCAGGGTTTGCAATCTAAGTTACCTCGGTAACAAAGCATTCAATATTCACCGTTAGATGAAAAACCTGATTCAACCAAGCTAATATCTTTCGACCGTTAGATCGAAACTTAGCTTGTCACACACACAAATGAAATGCATTCATTTAGGTTTGAGTAACCGTACCTAAACGTGTACACTTAGTTGGTTCAAAAATAGTTAACCAATGGTTAGCCAGATGAGCACTTTCATATTAACCGTATTCATCTTTCTCATAACTAGTTCAAATGACTCATAATAACTAGTTGAAGAGTTGTTCAATTTCTTAGGTCTTTATTCATAGACACAATTGAAACAAAATCGGTTTGTTCCATTTGAATCAATTCATGAACTATATAACATCAGTTTGCAAAGATTGCATTCCTTATAATTTATTGTTTTAAGTTCATGAACTACCGATTTGAGATCTCACCAGCTTGAGTACGCGTACGGGTATGCGTACCTTAGCTACCGGATTTGAGTTTACAAACTCAGCAGAAATTTTCGGTTCGAAAACTTCTGTGGGTACGCGTACCTAAGGCGACTGGTTTACTAGTTTGCAAACTTACAAACTCCAGTAGAAATTTTTGGTATGAAAACTTCTGTGGGTACGCGTACTCAACCTGTCTCCTTCACCAATACCGCATGCACACATATGCACGCACTTGGCTTCCAGTACATGTATTTATACACTAATGTGTTAACACACTATATATGCTTATATCCATAGATGATAATCTCAACTCTACATTTCAATCATTGAAACATTCTTATATAATGTTATAACAATCGTTATTCACGACTATCGTCATCAAAGCTATTTTCTAGATTGAAACGTTATCATGACTTTCGTCACGGTAAATATGAAAGTGGTTAAAGCGAAAGCTTACCAACACATATTTCGAGAAAAAGATAGGCGAGTAAAATCGGCTCGAAATAGCAAATGTGTATGTATGAAAACTATCATACTTAAACAACTTTGTCTCAAGAGTAGGAGATAGAATAGACTTTTGAGTGATAGATAAGTTCAAGTCTCCACATACCTTTTAGTCGGATGAAGTTCCATCGGTTCATCGAGTAGTTCTTCGTCTTCGTAAGATGATCGCCATGGATTCTGGAGCTTCAACTACACTTGACTTCCTAGACCGAGACTTAGTCATAAGTAAACTAGAAATCAAGACATATAGTTTTGATCACTAATATTGACAAACATGCTTGAGATAGCAACGCATGCGAGTTTGACCGAGCAATGCTCTAACAAATACTTAATCTACCCCTCACTAATTATAAAATGAAGACAAGTTTTATTCGTGCCATTGTAATCTAAAGAGGAATTGCAAGAACGTAACATAGAGATGATTTGGTAATGAATCTTTAAGTGTAGGAGAAACTCTTAGTAATAAATAGGAAAATGATGAACATCACGACTAATTGTGGGATTGATTGAATAAGTTATCTTTTAATGTGACAATCTGTAATCAATTGTAAATGTAGGAGAAGCCAAAATTGACTATAAAAATTTGAGCTACTAATAGACCAAGCAAAAAAAGAAAAAATAGACCCTCATTCATGAACGAGCGTCGTTCGTAAAACAACATAAATATGAATAATGGGATATTACTACTAAGTGATGCATGATGCTTTTTTCTTTATCAGATGATGCTTTTTTCATAGAGGGTCGAAGTAGATATGTTTTACAATTAGATATTTGTTCAATAACAGAGAAGATTAAGGATTGACGATGCAGTTTATGTTTTTAGTTAATGCTTAGGGTTTAATGAAGGAGGTAATTTTTTGTTTTGATGTTAAATGGTGAGCGTCTAGTTTTTAAGAGTAAATGCGTCTGGTTCATACATACGTATATGGGTCGACCTGATCACCGAGTCAAGTGCGATTTTTGCACTCCTCAGATCCGTTTTCGTTCTCCCTTTAACAAAAATCAATGACACAAATCTTTTAGAATAAGCAGTTCTAAATTCAAATGGATTCCGTTCTAAATTCAAATGGATAGGTTTTATGGAATGGACACAAATTGGTGGTCGCAAGTTTAAATCAAGACAACTACTAGTATTAGTTAACTTAGAGTAGCAAATCATCCATGTAGAAAGAGAAAAAGCCTGACATGAAGAAATAGTTTTAGTCCAAACACCTAATACCCACCAGCCCAAAAAAAATGGTATTTGTGGCTGCTGGGATTCGAGCCCAGGTCTCCACGGCCACAACGTGGAATTCTTACCACTAAACTACAGCCACTTTTGGTAGATGTTTAGCCACTGTAAGAACTTACAAGTCCTACTGTTATCTTTACTGAGTGACACCCAAAGCCAAGGGTGGACGTACGTGCTGCAAAGGTCATTGCCATAATTTGAATCAGAACCTGACTGATGATTTGGTTTATTGCCCATCACATCCATTATGCGGCAAGTGTATCAGTGCCACCGTGACTCTATCTGTCTACTCTACTCTATACGTACATAGTAATGGATGCACAGTAGGAGTTCTTCAGAAAATACAATTCATTGTGTGCAAATTGAAAAGAAAAAAAAAATCTTAGGAAGTCACATTGGGTGCATGAACTAATTCCGGTCCGGTGTGTTTAAGGCTTTCTCAGATCAAGTACTATAGTGGGAAAAACTAGAGGTAGGGGCAGTACCTTTTTTCTTCTTCAATCACTTGGGCTACCATATAGCCACAAAACGGTTCCCATTAACTTGTGGCTTGGTCTCAAAATGAGCTTCAAAAGAAAATAATGGGCTTTCTTAAGAAATCAAAGCACATTTTTATGGATCATTCAGTCCTGCCAACGATCTTGCAAGTATGTGCCTAATTGCATTGCATATTAACCTGAATAAAGTACCTCATTGCATAATGAATACCATATACATATATATGTTTTTGTGTGTTTTCTGAAGAAATGAAACAATAAGCTTCAAATGAAAATCCAACAGGGACATAGGCTAAAGCAGCAAAATGGTACAAATAAAAACATCTAAATAGAAGGTTTAGGTAGTAAAACATCTGGTACTCCAGGCCTTAGAGCCACTTCATTCTTCTGAATCGTCAGGATCATCCTCAACAACAACTGGAACTCGATAGATATGGAAATTCATTACGAACTTTGCATCTGGACGTTTATCAATGAGTTCAAATATCACATAATCCCCAATTTTCAGCTTGTTGTCCGTGGCAAACGTTTTCCAGCCTTTAATGAAATTGCTTTGAGATACAAGTGAGCTGACACGTAGCCCCCAAATGCCGCCTTCCTCATTTTGTAGCAAGACATCCATTTTTTCTTCCCCACCTTTCACATGAGTTTGAAGATGTTCTCTTGAAAATTTAGCCGGTATAGTCTGTAAAGAAAAATCGTAATGACTTGTTTAAGAATGGTAGCAATTTATGTTCATAAACCATTACCTAAAAAGCATCTATCGGAAAAAAAGATTATCAACTCACCATACGAAAAGCATTGGAGTGCTTCACAGAGGTCTGGAAGAAAGGAAAGGGAGAGCTGAAGCTCTCGGCTTCTATTGCTGAAGCAACTTCTCTGGAAAATGAAACACATATATTATCAATCTGGTATTACTGTGAGGTGACTGCAATCCATATTTCTTACCGTGGATAGAAAAGTCTCTCTTTTTCAACTTTGAATTTTCGCATGGGCTTCCATGTCGCTTTCTTTCTCCCCCAAGTGGGGAGGGTACAAGAGTGAAGCATTCTTCTCTTGATCCATAACTTTCTTTCGCAGGAACTGGGGAAGGTACAGGAGCAAAACACTCTTCTATTGGACACCCATTTTCCTTGGAAACCTTAACATGGAACTGCATTCCCCCATCATGCCGAAAAACTAGGAAATCAAGCTCCTGTATTAAGTCTTCCCCTCTAAATTACTTTGAAGAGTGTATTAAGTTAAAAAATCAGAAAGCCATACATGTAAAGCAAGTCCGGAACTGCCATTTCTTGGTTTAGGCCGTATTTGTACAGATTGATCTCTCGAATCTAAGTACTCTCTTGCAGTACATTGTTTAGGGTTTAGATTCGGTTCTCACCCACACACTCGAAATTACCAAAATCAGCAGAAACTGTCTTCACCCTCAAACAATTGGCGACCACAGTGGGAGATTAATCTATCGGTCACAATATCAATTCCCGATTTCCGGTTCCATCTTTTCAACCAGATATCGAGATGATGGAAGCAGACCAGCCGCCTTCTCGGTTATCAGACGACTCTGGAACGACTGGGGACTTAAAAATGATTGGGGACTTTTCACAGTCACGACGCCGCCGACCACAAAAACTCAGATTTACATGCGGGAGATCCATTTTGTTGGGAGACTCTAAAAAGCAAGTAAGTCTCGTCAGACGAGTTGCATGTTCTACTACCTAGAATTTTCACCTAGATAGTAGAAACTGACAGCCATGCTATCCCCATGTTTCATCCCATACTTTATACTGACAACACAACATTCACAACTCCATGACTCTCCTGGAGTATTTGTGCCACATATAGTCATAAATAAAAGTTTGCTGCTCTCCATTTTACTTCTTTTACTCTCTTTCAGTTTCTTCCCGTGATAAATAGAAAGAAACCCACATTGGGTTTTGAAGTTATTCTTGTTTATCTTATCACCACCACCATATTCAGAGAATTAAGAGCAGATTGTACGGTTCTTCCTAACCCCATCTTCCAGCAATAACTTATGATACTGGCTGAGTTTTAATTCGTCATCAAAATTCAGATATCAATTCACCAGCAACAAGATTTCCACTGATCTGATTAATTGATTCTCTCTTCAGCTGCTCTCTTTTTTGTTTTATTTCATTACTTCGGTTTCAGTTACATTAAAGAAGCCTGTCGTCCTTCCACCGTGCTTTTAAACAACTTTTTTAGTCAGCTGCGTCTGTGAGTCAAGTCAATGTTGCTTGCCAGTGAAGTGCCTAAAATTACAATCTCCCCGAAAGTCAAATTTATCGGTTCCGACCTTTGTAAATAGGGCTGGCAATGTACAACCGATATCCGGGATCCATTTCCGATTATTCGAAATCCTGTAGGATTTTATCCGTTATATCGAATACCGGATATCCGAATCCGATAACTTGTCGGATATTTCCCCTTAACCTATCCGAATCGGATTGGGATCTATCCGTTAGGTTAATATCCAATATCCGATAGTGTAGGGGCGCACATGTAATTTTCCCATACCCAGTCTACTAGTCGAGGAGGAGTCGAGAAGACAGAACTCATTTCCCTTTTATTTTTTTCTTCTCTTCTCAGTTCTCACTTCTCAGTCTCGCTCCCAATAATTTTCCTCTCTCCAATAATTAATCACTCAATCAGGTATTGATTCACTCCCATCTCTATGTTGTAATTATTTCTCTTTTAATTTGTTCGATTTCTATGTTCGATTCTTACGAAATTAGGGTTTCTGTGTTGCAATAAAAAAACTAGGGTTTCTGTATGGATGAAAGATTTGAGATGGGTTTAAACTTAATTAGAACATGTGGTCGAAGAATAACTTAATATTGATAGTTAGGGTTTGATAAAGTGCGATCTTAGCAAATCCCTCCATCTTCTAGGGTTTTCAGTTTCATGGTTTTCATGGTTTTATCATTGTCTTGTTCATGAAATCTGGGCTAATCTCTTGATATTAATGTTTATTACAGGCTCCCAAGAAAGGTTTTCGGAAACTCTAGTAGAAGCAAAGAACTCCCATGCATCTCTAGGAACCTGCACTGCTTCACGACTGCATACATCTGCTTCAGTTGCAGGTATGCATCCAGTGATTGAATTTGATTATGTTTTAGAGGTGTTTTGATTTATGGGTATGTTTGATTTCTTGTTATTAAGGGGTTTATGTAGAAAGTTCATTAAGAACTCCATTAGTTTGATTATTGAAAGTGAGCCTAGAAGCATGATAAGTAGACGGTGGATACACTAATTTGAAATTGGATCTTTTGATTTTCACAAAGTATTTTTGCTTCTTAGTTCTTGGAATAGGATATATGATCATGTGTGTGCTGATGAAAAATGCAAATTTGTGTGTTCTCAAAATGTATGAAAGTCAAAGAGCATTCAATAGAGTTGGAATTTCAAGCAGTCAACCTAACTCCGAGCAACCAGAACAAGAAGATCAAAGTGTTGCTTCAACAATTGCTTCAACAACACCTTCTTCGGGTAATAAGAGATCATTAGCAGAAGCAGCAGATGAAAATCATCCACTTGTTATTGCTTTAAGGAAAAAATTGCGCACAACAAGGTCACCGTCATAGGATGAATTCACAAGGAAAATCATTGTAGAGCCTGATAAGGATAATCCGAGTAAGGAAGTGGCTGTACTTTATGGTGAATGTCATCATTGTCATAAGTTGGTACATGCTTGTAGTGAACAAGGAACTACCCGCTTGGCTCAACATCTAAAAACCTGCCCCGAGAAGCCTGAAAACAAGCCAGGTCAAATGAAGATTACCACTGCAGTTAAAAAAGCAGGTACTAACCAAGTTAAATTACTTAATTACAAGTATGATCCTATAGTTAATAGGAACTGCCTTGCTAAAATGATTGCCAAACATGATTATCCACTTAACATGGTTGAGCATTTCTATTTTAGAGAGTTTGTTAAGTATTTGAACCCTGCTGCGAGAATGCCATGTAGGAATACAAGTAAAGCTGATGTGTTGAGGTGTTATGATGAAATGAAAGATGAATTGCAATTACAATTAGAGAATTTGACTTCCAAATGCAGTCTCACAACTGATATGTGGACTTCCAAACACACTAAAGATGGTTATTGTTGTGTTACATGCCATTTTATAGATGATGAGTGGAATTTGATTGTCAATACCTTAGCTTACATTGTAGTGCCATCACCGCATATAGGAGATGTTCTCTCAGATTTTATCAAAACTTGCACATTGGAATGGAACATTGATAGGAAATTTTTTGCTTTGACTACTGATAATGCTCCAACTAATGGGGTTATGATGAGAAATATTATTAAGTGTCTAGATGGTAAGAATTGTTTGTTGCTTCAAGGAAAATTGTTTCACATGAGGTGTAGCAACCACATACTGCATTTGATTGTATTGTATGGCATGAAAGTAGCTGCTGAGTTTATAAAGGGTATTAGAGATTGTGTTAAGTATGTAAAGGGTTCACAAGCTAGAAAAGAGAAGTTTGAAACAACATTGACACAATGTAGATTTTATGGAGAAGTTAGTTTAGATGTGGACACAAGGTGGAACTCCACTTTTACGATGCTTAAGAATGCAATAAAACTGCGAGAAGGTTTTGAAAGACTTAGTGAATTCGATTCTGACTTTGATATTCTGCCATCAATTGAGAAATGGTAACAAGGAATAGAAATTTGTAATTGTTTGGAAGCGTTTAATGATATTTTAACTAAGTTTGCAGGGATTAAGTATCCAACTGCAAATCTTTATTATAATGGGGTATATAAAATTAACCAAAGCATCAAAAGTTGGGAAGATAATACTTTTGGGTATGTCAGAGAAATGGGGTTGAAAATGAAACAAAAGTTTAATGCATACTGGAGTGAATGTAATTTGATTATGAGCATTGGGTGGTTCTTGATCCAAGGTACAAGGCAAGATGGGTAAGGTTCACATATAAGATAATTTTTGGGGATAATGAACTTGCAGCAGTTGAGTATGAGAAATTCAGAACAGACTTGACCAAAATCTTCAAGGCATATGAGTCTCAAAACAACACTTCAGCTCCTGCTTTCTTTAGCAACTCTGTCTCTCGCAAGGATGTAAGAGGCTCAGGTACAAGTAAGTTAAGTAACCCAGATTATGCTATTTTTTTTGTTGGAAAATGATGAATATGATGTTCAAAAATTTGAGTTAGAGACATACTTAGAAGAACCAATTCTTTCAACTGTGTCACCCCAATATGAATACAATTTTGATATATTGAGTTGGTGGAAGCTAAGTGCCGCTAAGTACCCAATTCTATCAAAGATAGCAAGGGATGTGTTGGCTGTTCCGGTGACCAGTGTAGCATGAGAGTCCATGTTCAGCGATGGTGGAAGGGTTCTAACCACACACAGAATTTCATTAAGTCCAGAATTAGTCCAAGCATTGCTATTCTTAAGTGATTGGCTGCCAGACTTATTTGATGCAGGTAAATATTCTTTTCCTTTGCTTAGTTCTTTTCCTTTGCTTAGTTCTTTGTTAAAAATTGAGACTAGATATCGATTTTTTGAGTGAAAGCCTATGCATTTTGCTTGTTTACACTCTTCATAGTAGTGGTATATCAGGTGATTCAGTTCCTTGTAGTAGTGAGAATGACCTTAAGGTTCCCATGACTTGGGATTTGCTGTTGCAGACCCCAAATGTGAAAGCTTGAAAATCTGAACCCCCTAGAATTGACCCTTGGGTAGATTTGAAAGGCATATGCAGTTCATTTTTAACTGGTTAGACCAGATCTTGGGGGTAACAAGCGTTTTACCAGGCCCTGTAGCTGCATTTGTCTTCTGTGAAACATTGAAAGACATTTTGTAGCAATGTTTGCTCTCATCAGCAACTTTATTATTAAATTTCTGCTCACCTTGTGTTGCACTGTTGCTTATAATGGTGAAAGCTTTGAGAAATGTTGGATGTCATAATTTGCTTATCAAGTGATTCTTTGTGATTTGTCAATGCAGAAATGGAAATCGTGGACTGAAGTGAAGTTGGTGCAATGATACAACATGCTAGGAAGCCAAGCAAGATCACACTAAGCTACACTACTCACTAGCGTGTTGACATTGTTAGCCTCTGTGACTGTTAGACATTGTTTTTTTCTTTCTTGGATTTGTTGTAGCCTGTTGTGTACTTTATTTTGCATTGACTAGATTGGGAGTAGACTCTTTAACTCTAAACATTGTGCTTATGTGGGTTTGTACTTCTCACTGAACATTTTGAACTTAAAAAGACAAAGAGTCTGTTTTTTTTCAAGCATTCAGTTTTTTTCCTAGTTATCGGATTTTAACGGATAAAAATCCGATATCTGATAGCTTAACCTTATCGAATTGGATTTTTTGATATCCGCCGGATGTTATCGGATATCGGATATCCGATCATCCTGAACCTTAACCTTATCGGAACTTCCAATATCCACCGGATATCTATCCGTTCCCAGCCCTATTTGTATATCAGCGGACATGATCTAAACTTAAAGTGGTGATTTTTGGGTATGGAAATACTAAAATACCCTTTAGTATTTTAACTTTTCTTCTTCTTCTTCTTCTCTTTTCTTCTCATTCTCTTTCGGAAACTCCTCTCTTTGATTTTTATTTTCTCCGTTATTGATTTCAACACGTTCTCATCGTTGTTTCAAAAAAAAAAAAGTCGTTGATTAATCTATTATATATATATGTCTCCTTGGAGAAAACATAATCATAGATTTGTTTTAAAGAATTCGTTAAGGTTAGAATCAAAAATTGAAACTGAAAATTTTTAGTTTCAGTTACTACCAACATTGTATTCATGATGAATACAATACCGGTTTTGCGTACCGGCATAGTTTTAATATGAACACCATGCCGTTTTACTATGCGGGCATTGTTTTTAGTATGAATACCATGCTGAAATTATCAATTTCTGGCATGCTCGATAAAATCTATCAATGCCGATATCCAAGTGAAAAACACTGAAGTTTCTGAGAAATTTGCATCATGTGCTGGCAGCGAAAGTTAAGGATGAAGTTTTTGTGCCGGCAGTGTATTTAAAATTTCAAAATTGGGGGATATTGTGTATCGGTATGGTGAAAGTATGAATACCATGACGGTTTTGTCTTTGCCGGCATGGTATTCATTCTTTTACCATGCCGGCACTGAGTTTTTAAGGCGTAACAATGGCGAATTGAATGAAAAAGAAAATTCAAATTTCAATACTATATATGAGTAATATGAGCACTTGTATGTTCATCTTGTTTACTTTCCTGGGTTGGTTCTTCACCTATACCTTCATGATCATAAATATCTTGATCTTATGTTGTTACGTCAAAAAATTCAATGGTAATGATTTGAACTAATCATTATCAAACTAATATAGTAACCTAACTAATTATATTTAACCACTAAATATAATTATATTTAGATTGGTTTAATGTTTATGGTTAACCTTAACTAGTTGACAAACAAGTAAGTGTTTCCGAAAATCATGCGCGTCTAGTGAGGATAATTTTGTCCGACTTATGCAGATGTAAAACCAGTGGTGACTACTGAGTTAAGTACGATTCTAAAAGGTTTGTGTCATTTGACATAGATTTGAGTCATTTTGTAATTCCATGAAGATATTTTTCCAAAAGCTCTGAGTTTTCAATTATAGACTCTTTGTTTTTGTCTAAGAATCACGAATCATGTATACGCACCGTATTCATGTTAGTAATGTGAATCCAAGTGATGATCTCTGTCTACAAATTCAGCGGGCTTTCTTAATACGATAGGTTTTTGTATTTTGAGGCCTAAGGAGATAGAAATCTGACAGTTTTCATATTGTAAAACAGACTTACGGTTGTTTCATCCTTTCTTTTTAGAGCAGTTCCTATGGAATGAACAAACTTGAAGTTTATTGATTTTTCTCCCACTATGGACTCAACAAACATGAAAAATGGATTTTCAAATCAACAAATTTGTTGGTTTGTTCATTGAGTTAAAACATGTAGCGCGCGCTTGATGAAAGGACGGGTG
This sequence comes from Papaver somniferum, assembly GCF_003573695.1. NCBI lineage: Eukaryota > Viridiplantae > Streptophyta > Magnoliopsida > Ranunculales > Papaveraceae > Papaver > Papaver somniferum. Next base: position 2,693,169 of record NC_039365.1, on the reverse strand, counting down.
AGCTTCGCACTAGCGCTGGCGTTTGAGCCAAAGATGCTGGCACTTTTATTACCAAAGCTCGTTTTTACTCCACACGTCAGCGTCGTTCCTAAAAGCGCCGAGTTTTTCATAGAAGCGCTAACGGCTGAATCTGAACGGCTTAGAACTCTTGTGATCTAACGACAATAATTTTTGAGTTCTATAAATACTCTCCATTTCAACTCCAAATTCACATTCACACATCTAGTATTCTTTACGCTTCTCTGAGCTTAAAAAAGTTCTTCAACTTCAACAATTTTTCAATTCTTGAATTTTTCAATACTTGAACATGCCTCGGCCCTTGTTAGTTCTGTGTGCTCCGTATACTAAAGAAGAAGATTTACAGAAACTATGTTTTTTTGTTTACTTAGCTTGCTTCAGTAAACTATCCATGGGTGAATTTATGGGCGGTTATTCACGACGGGTTCTGCAGTGACACCCGTAATCCGAATCGTCGTGCTATATGCGACATAGAAAATAATTTTCGTACAATTAATAAAGAAGTAAGTGAGTTTGTAGCTTCAACCATACAAGCCAATCGATATAGACTAAGAAGTGAAACTGATGCTGAGATGGTAACAAGATCTTTGGCTGAATGGCGAAGATGGAAAAATGTGGCTTTTCCTTTCGAAAAATGTTTCGAAATCCTTAAGGTGTTGAACAGTTTCAACCCCTTCTTTGAAGCTAAGGTAGTCCGTCGTAATTCAATGAAGCTAATGTAGTCTGCCGTAATTCAGTGAAGCTAATGTAAAACGCTTAATTTTAAACATATGTAATTTCATTTAATTCAGACAGTCATACTTTTAAAACTAAAATAACAAATGTAGCAGAATTAAAAATTATAAACAATCTCTCTAACGTCGCTCATCGCTAGCTCTCCCATTGTTATCTTCTGGATTCAAGAATTCTCCAAGACCTGGGAATAGACCTGGGACATCCCGAATTGCCAACATATTAAGTAAATTTCCATAAGGAGATAAAGATGGTTGAACAACATTAGGCGATTGGATATCACTAGGCGATTGTTGGAAAGCACTCCCTGCACTCGGTCCTCCAAGCATATAAGATGTTTGTGGTTGTGGTGGTGTATAGCAATCATTTGGATTGTATGGAGAGAATGATGATGAAATATGCCTAGGATATATCCGAAATACTTGAGATTGATATACATGCATAGTTGGTGGTTAAGTATTGTCGCATATGTATGGTGAAGAAGAACTCTGTCGTACTTGTGTTTCTCCCACCATTGTTTCATCACTATCGTGCCATGATCTGTTACTCCTGGTGGAATCGGAAGACTGTGATCGCCGCCCATCATCATTTACAGTTGTACTCAATCCAAACATTGTGTTCTCGTGTCATTTTCGACACACATTCAAGTGTATAGTCTCTATTTGCCTATTCTTCCAATGCAAATCGTTCAGTTGGTTCCGCAACTCTTCTTCACTGGCAGTGACATTGTAGTAAGGATATTCACGTTCCACATCTTGGGAAACAATAGGGATTGTGGTTAGATCACCTTGTGAAGTAATACTTTCCATATCCCAACAAATTTCGGGTATATTTGACGAAGATGATGAAGAACTTGCACCCGTGGTGGGGTAAGTCATAAAGCATGGCTCTTTTGGAGGTGGGTGGCTAGGAACGATATTTTCATCATGGGACAGGCGTGATAACCCTGGGATATCAAACCCGTAGATGTGCATGTTCTGTGTCCCAATTACAGGATTCACAATCGACTCGTCCCATTTGACATACTCCACTTCACTATATCCCTCTGTCTATTTAATTCATACCTCTCCCAACTGGTTCTTCTCAGCCGTTCAAAATCTGATCCATAGTTTTGCATCTATTGTGGAGGGTTAATTGTAATTGCATATATACCTTGCATTTGGTACTGTTGTCTTTCTCCCAGGTAGCAAACCCCTTTATCCAATTGTAGAGTGTAAACACAACTCTACGCAGAGAATAATCAATAATACATTGTCCAACATCATCACCATACTAAGGAAAATCAATGTAAGGGTGAAAAACGGCGTTGTTGTGGCTCTGAGTCATCTGATGAAACCTCTGAATAAAACTGGAACCCGAGATGTCGCTGCCAGTGCTCTTCGCTAAGTTGGTCGAGATGTACATATCTAGCATTGGAAATCTTTAGGTATCGTCTTTAAGGATTGTTTACTAACACGGAAATAGGTATACCACCAATACTGCAAATTACTCCATAATTTTAGTATTTTGACTTAATCTACATTTGCTCATAAAAATTATTTAAATTTTAAAATAATAATTTTGGTATTTACCTATATGATGCCCCAGAAACCACTGAAGTTATCTCCTCTCATGGATGCATGATCCAGCCCACAGTACAATTCTACTAAAATTGCAGATCCCAGTCATAATCTGGTGCTTTTTCAAGATCTTCTAACGCTTGAAGCCAACCAACACGAGCAACAAAAGTTGAGTTTGGAAAGAATGTCTGACCCAGTACCCATAAGATAAACATCCTATCGAGTTCAGGATAGTCATCTACATGTTCTGGGTTTCTGGGTTGGTTAAGGAAATACTTCAAAGCTGAACATTTAATCCCACCTCCTTTTAATTGTTTATAATCTTCAGGTATTTCTGAATCTATAAACGAGGGAAAAAGCGTCTCCCATTTATTATTTGATATCCATTCGTCTTGGTTGAATGGTGGCGGCTCTCCTATTCCACTTGGGATCCCACAAATGAAATACAAATCTAGGGGCATAATTCCTATTACAAGTATAATATCAACTATGATTAATTCTTTTGATTATTTAATAATTATTTAAAAAATATAATTTAATTTAAGTTAAAAAAGCTTACCAATTATAAAATCCAAAAAATGAAACGTGTGCGTCGTTGCCCATCACCTTTTTACCACTGTTGTCGGAATACTGTTGTTGTGTCTTCTAGGATTCACACTATAAAGCGCACGCCAGGGATATCTGTCAACCCTTTCTCGGACTTGAGGGGGTAAAACTTCATAAATAGCCTTTAAGTGTGAAAATCCACCTCTCATTCTAAAATAATCCTCAGACCGATCTTGATGCCCCGACACATGACCTTGGACTAATGATGGACCAACAACGACACTCGGCGCAGCAAACTATGCTTCCCTATTTTGAGAAAATTCTACACCTGTGGCAGGCCGCGTTACCGGTTCATTTCTTCGATCTCTTCTATTCTTTACAATATTGACCGCTTTTCTTAAAATGCCGCTCATATTGTATTAAAATATTTTGATTTAGAAGAGTTTTAGAAAAAGGAAATTGTAGTGGTGTGACTGAAAATGAAATCAGTTGAAGGAATTTATAGTTTTGCAAATATAGACGTTGGAATTATGGCCGTTGAAGATAGAAACGTTAGCGGTTTTGTTTGTCACGCCCGCGTTGATAGGACCGACGCCAGAGTTTGTATTTTCAACACCAGATTTTGTAGTTTCAACGTCTGCGCTTTTCCTACCAACGCCAGTGTGTGTATCAAGCACGAGCGCTTAATGGTAAACCTCCCAGTGCTTTACCATAATGGAAAAGCCAGTTTGGCCATCCACCTGGCTCAACAAACAAATGGATTTGGCCATTGCCATAGGAATTTCCCTTACTTAGTACAAAGCCAGTGGAGAGAGTAAATAGGAAACTTTGCCTATTCTTCTCCACAGTGGGAAAGACAAAGGCACGAACAAAAGTGAAAATTTTCCATTCACTTGTGTGAGCATTTACGCAACCTGACCAAGTTTGAACTAACCGGCTCAAGCTTGGACGAGCGTCCAAGACCAAGACTGTGATAGCTAGTTCATCCGATAACCACTTTTTGGTTTCATTTTTGATACGTGTCATAACCACAACAAATTAGTGAATATTTTTCCACATAATTAATAAGTAATATAATGTAGTTAAGTTCGTTCCCACGATGCTCAAGACGTTTTAGTTGTAAGTTTATCACAAAAAGGGGGATTTTCATATTTTTGGCTTGCAAAAGAACGTAAATAAAGCGATTAAAAGTTTAAGTTGAAACCAATGAGTGAAGTAAGATCGATGAATATTTCTTTGTTATAAAACAATGATTCAAGTTATGTTTTTCATCCACTTGTTATTCAGGTTCGCTTATCTAACCCCAAAATTCCTTGGTTCACCCGAGTAACAGGTTCGCTTAGTTATCAGATTATATTTTAAAGAACCACCTTGAGGTTCCCTTACAAGATGTAATTCAGTTGAAAACAATAATATTTATGAATTCCTCCGCAAGGTCTTGTGTTCTACTTGTGTAGTGAGTTATTCAATAATTACGTATTTTCTGACCACCAGTAGTTTTAAATTAATTAAAAAATCAATCCATCTGCCACGTAATTAAACAACATATCAATCAAGCATATCACTACACCAAATTCAAGGATTAGTAACTAGATTTCGCAACAGTTCTGCCTCTGTTGCGAATTTCAGTTGCACAACAGTTGGGATTTGTTTCAAATGTCGCAACTGACTTTTCTGTTGCGATTTGCAACAGATTGGATTTGTACGCATGCGACTCGTGGGTGTGTCTGCCCACACTTTTTAGCTGATTCACTATTCAGCCCGTTCAGATGGTTGGGAAAGCTGGCTCGTATTTTTATCTCTCTTTTTTTATTGGGAAAATACATTCTCTCTATCATTCTCATCTCTCTCTCGATCTTCTATTTACTTTACCTCTTCCTATTATAGCAACCATCATTATCATCTTCATCAGATTCAAGCCTTCGTTATTGTCGTCGAATAAGAAAGCTATCCTCATACCAGCACATGAACTGTTTCTTCTCCTTTTTCATTTCACTTTTATGAAGTAAACCTAGATTCAAAGCTTTTCTTCCCCTTCAAAATCTTTAACCCGATCTGGATTGTTTAGATAAACACAAAAACACAATCTCTAGGACTCAAGTTAGCAGTACAGAGAGAGGGCAGTGCTATTATGATTTCTTAGACTCCCTAAAATTAAATCTCCACTGAAAACCCTAGATTTGGTCATGAACAGATTGAAAACTTCATCTTCTTCTCGTTGAATGATTTTTTATCTACCATTTCATCTTCTTCGTTGTGGATTCCGCGAATCAACATCAGTAAGTATAGTTAGGGTTTTCATGTTTCTCTTTTTGATTTGAAGGTAGAAACTAATCTCTTTTAAATTCTTTTTCAACATGTTCTAATGGGTGATTGAAGCATGAATATCAGTTCTAATGGGTTTAAGAGATTGGGTTTTCCCCAATTTTGAGTCCACAGTTAGGGTTACAGGGCTGCGAAGATGATGGAGTTGATATGGAGTTATAGGAACAGGAATTTGTGGTATCTGATGATGATGTATGAAGTTGTTTATGGTCCTGCTTGATGCTGATGGGAAAATGGCATAACATATTTCCAATTTTTTATGAGCATCCTACAAACATAATTGGACTAATTTTGGTAATCTCTAACCTTTCTAAATGTTCTAACGATTGCATCTTTTTAAGTTATAGAGATTTTGTTAAATCTGGTGTTTGTTTTTGATGGGTTGAGTGTGTTAGAGGTGATTAGTTTGACATTTCAATATGATATTTGATGGGTTTTTGTTTTTAGAGAAGTGGGTTTTTAATGCATTTGCTAATATGATTTTTCCTGATGGATTAATTGAAATTTTAGGGAAAAATATGTGTCTATCTAGTGTGGATTTTAGGTTGAAATTTTGGGTTTGATTTTAATGGGATTCTAAAAATTGGTATTCATTGATAATTCTATATCATGCTTTGATTCAATATCTGTGATTTCTGTTTTAGACTACTGCTAGTGTTTAATTGAGATTTTGTCAGTGGATATTTGATTGGTTAGTTGATTTGCTTGTAGAGACAAGGCTGTGGTGGTTATATGGATCGGACAACGATTGTTTGATTGAATGTTTTATGAATTTCGCGAAGGTATTTGTATTGTTCATACAGGATAACAATATTGAATTCTGGAGAAATTTTTGGCCGAGTACTTATCTTCTCGTGCTAAGAAGAGGTGGTGCGTTTCTATGTATGGAAGTGGCCGACAAATAACTGGAGTTTTTTCTCATGTATGCTCTAGAGACTCTTTTGCATACTTGTTGTGCAAAGCATTTTTGTCATGGTCTACTCTTAGTTTTAACAAAATAAAGTGATATTAGTAGTAGGTTATTCGATTTTTAGCCAAATAAGGTTGACTTGCTGATGACCTTTTTCCCCTGTACCCCATGTTAAAAAGTTTTGGTTCAAGCTTATTCCTGCTTTTCTCATGTTTAAGGGTGCTCGGACTTTTATATCTTGGTCTCGAGCTTCTCTTAAATACATCATTTTGGCACTCTCTGGAAATATGGATGATGTACTAGCTGCATATAAGGTGCTACAATTTTTTCTTATCTTTTTTAGTTTCATTATTTGTTTTACAGTCATGCTCTTGTTTCCAGTTTACCAAAATTACAGTACAGATCTGTAGTTTTGTACTAAAAGATTCTTAAGGTTGTTAGTAATCTCTTGTACAAATGGTCTCATGTTGGTTACTTCAATTTTTCTTATAAAACTTGCTTGTATTTTTTACTTCATTTTACTTTCGCTGGCTTTTTACTATTTTAGCTTGCATCATTAGAATTGAACATCATGAAACATGTTGAGATAGGCAAACTCAAGCAAGCAGAATCTAGTTTGTGAATACTTATATACGAGTATTGATCTTAAAGACCCAATGCATAACATTCCTGTGAATGATAACTTAGGATTCAACTTTGATTGTTATTTGTGAATGCTGAATTTGGTATTTGCAAAAGAAATAATCTCAGTTTCTTGATACTATCCTGTAGATACTTCGGATTTCATTTGTGCTATAGCCACTTTTGACCATTATCAGTCTACGCCTAGAGTAGCTATTACGCTCAAGGAATGAAGAACATCCATCTTAGAACTGATTTCAAGACCAGAACAACTTATTACAGAGAGCTGCTACCTTAGCTCCATGATATGTCCATGTTCAATTGAAGTAACTTAGTTGATTCAGATGTCCTGCAACTCCTCTAGACTTAACTTGTCTAATAGCCAAACATTTATATGACATGTTTCAATCTGTTGCTGGTAAATGGTATTGCTTGATAAGTTTTTACAGAAATTCATATCTAAGATTCCTTAGTAAAGCTGCTGGCTATATTGATATTTATCTTTAACAATCGTAAGCTTAACTTTTTTTTTGGTTTTGCAGGCTGATATCTGGGATGAATCAGCATACGGTGAATATTTCCTCGCAGTTTCACCGGTTAGAAAGATGGGCATGAGAAGATGTCTAAAAGCGATGTTTCATCCGCCATCCTTATCGAATATGATGAGGTATATAACTTCTAGTTCTCATAAATTTAGTTATGTGCATATGATGAGTTATACAATTGGCCCTTCATCTAGTTCTTCACGCTCCCTGTCTTCAACTCACTTTGTTATCATCTCTGTGTTATTCTTACTGACACGGTGCTTGTTGTTCTTAATGAACCAGGAAGTTGATTTTCCGAGTATCTCCTTGCAAAGGATTGCATTATCATTTAGTCCACTAACGAATTGCAGGTATCATTTAGTCCACTAACATGTGATAAAAAGAAGCCTAGTGTATGGGTTCAACCACTCTTAAGTTTGTTGGTGCTGCCTTATCCCATAAAACATTAACATCTGGTTAAAATGTCACAGAAACGGAGTTTGAAGCTGCTCTGGTTGCGGCTTTCAGGAGGGAAAAGGAGGATCAAATAGAAATGCAGTTACTGGCTGCTGAAATTCAGGCAGCAATGCAATTGGTGAGAGGGATGACTTCATATCTTGCATGATAAAATCTAGCTTGTTCTTTGCTTTCAGGAAATTGTTTCTGAAAAATTTAGGTTTGATCTCTACTTTGAACAGGCCAAACGAAGGGAAGATGAAATTAAAAATCTGAAAAATGCTGCTTTGATTTCGCGAGGCCAGAATCAAAAGGTTGGAGGAAGTTGCATCTGGGAAGATCTCAACTGAGGTGCATCTCTTACAGGAAAAAAAGGAATATCTGAAAGAGGTGGAATTACAGTCCTTGGAGTGAAGCTCCATATAAGGATTTGCAGAGAAGACTGCATTAGGAGGGTTATCCTTTGATGGATTCTTGGCACCGGTATGTGCATTCACTACTTTCGCTTTGTTTGCTTTCTCAAAGAAATAAAAGATTTTCATTTACCGGAGCTTATTATTTTATTCCTTCTAAGTTTTCCCAGTGTGCTGTCCCTGCTGTGTGTCAGTTTGGAATTTCACTTCTTTAAATGCAATATATGACATTGTTAGATCTGGTTAAAAGTGTATCCTATTTGGTTTACATCAGATACCAAGGAGACATTGCCTCTGTCCTGCGCATAACCAGACGAAGAAGGTTAGATCGCAAGAAGCAACAATCAGATATAAATGTTTTCTAGTGCTTCATCTTTGGACTTAAAGGTGCTGGGAGGTCATCATTGTTGAACTATTTTCTTGGAAGGTATGGTACTTGTTGAAGTTATTGATGAACTAAATTTACAGAATGATATGTCAAACCTTGTAGAATCATACTAATGTATATCTGTTTGGTTCCTTATCTTATGAATAAGATTATACTTGCCATTCTTTTGATACTACCCACAAAATTTGCATGTCCTTAGACCTTTTGTGATGTTCTTACTTTTTGTGTAAGAACAAAATTCTTATTGATGAACTTTTCCTTATCTTAACTATAATAAAAAAATTATTTTGATAGTTTTGTTGGATTAAAAACTTGATCGTGGCTGGTTTTTACAGTCAGGGAAACTTGGTTTTGTTACAGGGAACTCTATGACCTGGTTTTGACCGCTTTAATTAGTATAATTCCTTATCCCTTCTTTTCATTATATGTCAACTTACTTTCTTTTTTTTGTTATTTCCGTGCTTCAGTTACCAGTGTTGGAGACATTGCGTTGTAGGAAGCTGGTCCATGCTAGAGGTTGTTAATCATATGCCAGAAATTTTCGTTTCAAATGTAGCCTAGTGTATGTTTCTGAACCCGGGTAAGTATGCACTAAGTTAAGTGCTGAAGATATCCATTCTTCCCGTGTGTTGCTTTTTACTTTTTTCTTTCCATTCAAAGGTCTGGGAAAAAAATAAATCTACTATTAAACTTCTAATTCTTTGTATAATGCTGTATAAATTACCAACAGAGCTGCAACATAGCATATTTCTCTTATTGTTTCCAACTGACGATTCAGCTGTTAAACTGCAAATGCCAGGTACATGCTTTCCAGAGCAGTTGTTCCTCGCCATGCCATCATAAAGAAATTTATAGGGAAAGAGATAGCGCAGATGGATGACCTAATACTGGTGTTATTTGAGCTGTCTAGGGGTGCTCGAGTCCCTTTGGAATACATAAGCTACGTGGACCGCCATCGAAACAAGGTACATATTGTAGTTACACAATGATGCGTGTTTGTACACCACTTGACTAAGCAACTTTTTTCGGTCTCTAACCTAATCTGGGCTACAAGTAGTTGGAAGGGAATCTCAGATTGATAAAGTATGGATGATTCCTTTGTATAGTTGGGCGTTAGGAGGGAATCACATCTGGAAACTGGACTATAACACTCCCTCTCTGCTCACCCGTATGTTTCTCTACTGAGATTTCTTTATTTGGCTGTTACTTGTCATTATTTGAAAGCAAAACAATTTAGGAAATAACTCTATGTTTGCTATTAGTTGCATCCTTTCTCATTCCTTATAAACTGAAGAGTAAACCCATGTATGCCTTCTCTTTTTGAATTGTAAGATTTCTTTGTTCAATAATAAACAATTATGTGGTGTAGAAATTTATGCATGTTTATTTTTCCTCTAAATCTGAAGCATTTCAGTGAATTTCAGTACTTGCTTAAAAAGTTGTAGGGAAACTCTGCTTTAAGCTGATTAAATTTGTCCGGTCAAAACCTGGTTTTGACTGGTCAAATCCACTATTTTCTTTTATGTTGCAAAAATTTCGTAACTGTAGCATGCTGTTGCGACCTCCTAATTTCGCAACTGTTGCGACCAAAAATTCGCAACTGCTTGTGAGGCGTTCGAAAATTTGCAACATCGACTTTCATAACAGATTCTAACTGTTGCAACCCTGCTTTGCAACTGAATACGCTGTTACAAATCGCTAAATATAAACATTAATATTAGTATAAACAAACGAAAACTAATCATGTGAAAAATTCAAAGGAGAATTTAAACAATAAATTAAATCACGTCAAGAACTAGATATTCATCCTCAATCAAAAATAAATTTAGCTACTCATGTTTTTTGAGTTCACACAATAATAATAATTACAAGTAAGAAGGAAACAACTATTGAAAAGATTTCAGACGCGATGTTCCTTCCTCCATTCTTTGTAGACTTGAACTTCTTCTCTAAAGTGATGTGTGTTAAAGTTGTTGAGAATCTCTCTGTTTATAACTAGCATTCAATTTGCTTGTGATCCATCTAGGAATAGAATCCTTGTCCCAGAATACTTACTTTTCCAAGTTCAACCCTTTGTCAATATCCTTCCACCAAATTCCAAGTCAAATCTTCGTCCAATTCCAAGGCAAAGTATATGAAAAATGCTCGTACAAAAGTTTCCTCGCCGGAATTCTATTTTTTATTGCCCGAGTTAGGCCAGATAGGCACCAATAAAAGATTAAGAGTACTACCGATCACATGAGTCAAACTGATGGCGACGTTCAGGTAATCGGTCAAATAGACGGTTCTGACGGTCAAAATGGTCAAATGACAGTATAGTCAGCTACCGAGTCAGTCCGATTGGTCTGAGTCACCAGGTCAAATCGGCTCATCGGTCGGTGCCCAGTTAACTCGCCGTAATGCTTAAAAAAAAAACTCGCCGTAATTCCATTGTGTACTCTACAATATCTTCTTCTCCTCTCCAGATAATTCTCTCTTCTCAAATTAATCTCCCAATTCTCTTTCAGCCATCTAAAGGATTTCTTCCTTCAATCACCATGCTTCAAGGTGAACAAGGATTTCTTCTCTGCCTTTTGTTTTTCATTGTCTAATTAATTATATTATGAATTCTGAATAAAGCTTTTAGGTTTAGTGTTTTTCTCTTTACTTCGTTTATTAGTAATAGTAAATATGGTGGTTGGTTTTCTGAACAGGGAAAAGAAAAACGACGACGGAACCTTGTACCTCAAAAAGACAAGGAAAAAAAAGAGGCAACACCGATCCTAATAGGTAAACACGAACCCTCCTCTCCTTGTCTTACTCTTAGAAAGTGTTCTATCTTCATCTTATCTTACTGCAGTGATTCGCAAGGCAGTATCTGGAAGTGCAAGAGAAGTATTTGATGATTATAAAATCTTCAACGTAACAAACTTCATTACCGACTGTTTTTTTTGCCTGCCCAATTTTGCTACATAATATATATTATTATCATTCCTAATGGAGATTTTTTCTTTTTACATTTAGTCTCTTCGTACCAAATTGACAGAGGGGAAAGAAGAGCTTATGGTTGAATCCCATGCTAATGAGTTAATCTTTTACTATGCGCTGGAGAAAAAAGCCATGCTATGGTTAACGGGATCCATGCATACTCTTTCCTTTACTTGAGATTTCCTTTTCTTATGGCTGCATGTTAACTTCGATGATCGATCACTCAGGCGATGTTTATATGACTTCCTGAAAAACAGATGCTTCGTAGCTTTTCTTCCATGTTGTCTAACGCAGCACTTCAGAATGAACACAAAAAATGGATCCGTTAACAGAAGAAGAAAGATAATGTTGATGATCTTCTTTCATACGCCTTGGAGAATATACAATATCGGGATGGCACTGTGAACGAGTTGAACGAAGATCTTCAGAGTGAGATAAGACAACAAAAGAAAACAAAGGGTGAGTTTCTGGAGATGATTCACCACGAGGAGAATGAATTCCAGGCTGGTAACTTTGTTATAGGCTCTTCTGGTCCAATAGAGATTCGGAAGCAGGCAATAGAGATTTGTAAGCCGAGTTGGTCCAATGTTTTCTGGGCGTAATTGAAACTATGGCAACTCTATAAGCTCTTGGAACTAGCTTTTAGACAGATTTATGACTTTATTGAGACATAGGCCATGCTTTCTGAATTCTGCAACTCGGTACTTTATTAGAACCATTTTTTCTAATTGGTAAAATTCATTAGCCCAGTTTCCCATCTGATATTTGAATCTCCCCTCCCCTCTGATATTTGAATCAGAACTAGCCGAATCTTGAGAATGTTGGTTTCAAAGTGGAGAGCTGAGTTATTTAAATGTGTAACTACCATGGCATTTCATTGCCGACAAAGGCGGTAAGATGAGGCCATCTTCTGTTGCGCTCACTTTGTCATGATGCTTATGCCCCATGACAGACAACACGCCGTTGGGTGTGTAAACCTGAAACCAGTTGCACTAGAGATGGTGGAAATGCAGTATTGTTTTCCTACTGGTGTCGTTGTAGCAGCCAGCTTTCATGGGTCTCTACCCTCTGATACTAGTATAGAATTCCATATTCAATTTGAGCTAGGGAGAGTATTTGGAAATTCCTCAGTTAAGAACCAGTAACAGGAAATCTCAGTCAGGGTTCAGGGTTGAAATTCCTCAGTTAAAAACTAGTAAAGAACCAGAAACAAGAAATCAAAAGCAAAAGATTCCTAAGATCCAAAAGTATCAAATTAATTAATTCAATGAAATAAGTCGGTACAGTGAGGCTAATGGAGCAAGGATGTTTAAGAACATGAATAATGAAACTGATCAAGTCTCCTGTAATCAAATTATCTATCAACTTACAAGAAAGAAGATCTAAAAACTTAACTGAGAGATATTCTAGCTACCTCAGAGTTCTCAATATGTCTATCAGGATTCAGGAACCAAACTAGCCATAGGGACATTTCTAACCCACGGATCTTCCCGAAAACTGATCTTATCTCCAGACTCCAGCCCCAACCTAAAGAGCTATTAGCTATGTGTCTGGCAGTTTCACCAATCATGACAGTTTGGCCCTAATGTAAATCTGGTAAAGTTACTGTGAATAGTGCTTGCTTTGCACCAGTTGCACTGGAGATGGTGGAAAGGTAGTAGTATTGTCTAGGGAGAGGGAGTCCTTGGACTACTACAAACATATTACATTTTGTATTTTGATTCTGAACTTAGCTATATTCAAGAACCATAAACAAGAAAGAATCAAATGCAAACTGCAATAAACATTTCTAGGATTCCAAAATATCAAATTCATTAACAGAATGAAGTAAGTTGGTAAAACAGTGAAGCTAATGCAAACCTAAGAATATCAAAAACTAAATTGATCAAGTCTCCAACAATCTAACTATCTACCGAAGTATCAATCAACTTACAAGCAGAACTATTTGTCAAGGTCCATAGCTTGAGCAGCTTTAGCTTTATTCAATGCAGTCATTTTAGTCTTTACTTTCTTCTTCCCAACTTGAAATCCAGTTGAACCCTTCTTCTTCTTAGCACTACCATCCACCTTCAGTTTCAAATATAAACACAGAAATTAAAAGAAACCCTAAATCCCTTAATGGAAAATCCAAAATCAAGATTGATACAGAACATAAATCAGACATAGAAATCCAAAAAATTAACACCAACCCATGAAAAGTAAAACATAAATACTATCAGAAATTGGGTAAAAGGCGGAAACTTACCTTCATCTTCCCCTTCTTAGCTTGCAATTTTTTTGCTCTCCTTTCTTTTTCTTCTTTCTCTCCTAATTTACACAAAACAAATTGAAATTCAGAAATTAAAACCAAATTTATTAGAAACAGAGTGGAAATCAGATTAAGAATCAAAGGGGTTTCGTTTCTTACTTCTGAGGTCGAATTCATACTGATTTTTCCTTCGGTATAAATTGTTCTTCTTCGACATCTTCCGATATCTTGAGCTCTGTGTTTCTGAACAAAAGAAAAAATTATGTCTTAAAAGTTTTAAACCCTAGATTTTTCTGTTACTAAAAAAATGTGGATACCGAGTGAATAGTCTGGATACTTCCTTTTGAGGCTTTCAGCCCACTGTGGTGTGTGGTGTTTGGTTTATTTGAGCCCATCCCAAGCGGAATAGACTGTAGACCAAATGGCTTACCTTGGTGTCTGGAATCTGGATAACCTTGAAAAGTAATTTCGGGTTAAAGTCAAACAACATAATTTTAATATGATTTTTATAACCAAAGATTTTAAGTTTTTGGAAGCAATCCTTAAGCTTCCGATTTCCAGAATTGTCTTATGCTTCCTATATCCAAATATACTATACCTCGTGCATACTCTTTTGAAGGGTTAGATGGGATCAGATCGCGACCTTAGCATTTCCCGGCACAGAAATCGTTAAACGCCCTTAAGAAAATGGGAGTAAGGTCACAGGTCTAATCCCAGCATACCCAATAGAAGAAAAATAGTGACTATGAAAATTAAATTTTGAACTTTTGTTTTGCTTATGACTTTTGGAGTTGATTTTTGCTTCTGGTATATCAAAAATATGCTGTAACGTTAAGTTTACCTTTTATTGAATGGTTGGATGGAATCAAACCGTGACCTTAGATTTTTTTTGCGTAGGAAATTGTTGAACACCCTAATAAAATGATAGTAAGGTCACAGGTTTGATCCCATTACCCAACAGAAGAAGAAAATAGAGATGATGGAAAATAAACTTCGAAACTTAGATCAGGAGAACATGGACATAGAAGATCGAATGGCTTTTGAGACTGGCTAGAAAGAGTTATTTATGTCAATTCTTCTTCGTATCTTTGACCATAAATGTATGGCACGATGAAAATTTGTGACAATTTATGACATTAATTTCGAAAGATTACAGCGTGTTTAGTAACCTCGATCTCTTTTATAATATATGAGTTTTACCTGCTGATTCACTAGACGATTAGTGATTCATATAAAGTAACATCTTCTGGTTAATGAAATACAGATCAAACGAAATTCATACTGTTATCACATTAGACGTGTTCTTCTTTCTATCTTTAATATTGGTTTCCTCTATAATTTTTATATATAAGAATTTTGTGCATCTCTTTTATGCAAATTTATTCATCTGAATCTTTTCATCCATGAGACTTTGCTACTACCATTGGATGTTAATTTTAGTTGTCTCCCATGTCTAAAAGATACCGGCATTGCACTTGCAGCTGAGTAAATAAGTCTACCCCGCATTTATTGTCACCCCACAAGTTCATTGGCCTTCGACCAATAATCATCGTCTCCCATGAAATGGTGTTCCTTCTCAATAAATGTTACGAATAAAGTTATTGGCCAGTTTTTGGAGGTACATTGACTATTATCCTTTACACGAGAACCCTGATTTTGGGTATACTGAAATCTTTCTAGGCATATTGAATAAAGACAAAAAAGGTTGTGAAATAGCAAATTCAGATAACCTCTTAACCCAATTTTTTTTAATGGCAAATCTGCCCTTTACGTATTAGTGTTAGTAATATTGATTAGTGATTAAATATTTTATTTAGTGATTAAGATAATTTTCAGAATTATAAAGGTTGTTTAGATGAAAAATTTTGAGGAAAAAAATCAAAGTTTTTATTGAGAAGGAGAGAAAGAGAAGGAGAAAGTGAGAAAAATTTAATTCTTGATTCAATGGAGGATGAGAAGGGTCATAATTCATCTAAAAAACCTAGGAAAATACACATAAACTACACCAATGATTCCCAAATGGCTGATTTCTTAGATTATGAGAATGATTTTACACCCACACACACTCAAACTCAAGCTCAAACTCAAGATGATGATTTTTATGAGCCAAATCCTGATGATGAAGACATTGATGAGCATAATCTCATCTCACTTCTGATTTTTATCGAAACCAATGCTTTCGATACACATGTACACTTCTATCATATGCTTAATCTCACTTCTGTAGCTCTCAATTATCAAAAGTTAGGTTTTTTGGATCATGGTTCGGCGAAACAGGTTGAGGTTCGGCTCACATCTATGAGCCGAATCTACCAATTGATGAACAGTCGTCTCACTGAATCTGTTTGCAGCATGCGCCTAACCTTTAATTTTCAATTCCAGCCCTTATTCTAGACACTAGTTCGGCTTATATGAAAGTTTCATAGTAAGCCGAACAACATCCTGAATAGGCCGGAAAAAAATAATTACTGGTTCGGCTTATATTTCGAAAATAGTATGAGCCGAACATCAATTTGTTATTTTTTGGGTTAAAATATTGTTATTGGTTCGGGACATATTGAGAATATCGTATAAGCCGAAACCTCTAAATGTTCATGGTTCGCCATATAATTAGATTATCGTATGAGCCGAACATAAATTTTTAATTTTTGGGTTGAAATATTTTTATTGGTTCGGCACATATTGAGAACATCGTATAAGCCGAAACCTTTAAATGTTCAGGGTTCGACACATAATATGATTAACGTATGAGCCAAATATTTCTATTATTTTCCCTTTCAAGTATTTGAACCTTGTGATATTCTTTGTAGATTTTACCCATGGAAGATCAACCTGATCCAGTAGACATAACTCACGAGGATACCAAGGATCACTTCCAAAATGATTTGGTATGTAAGAACCTTTTGTTTACCTTAATGTTTTCGGAATGTTGTCGGAATATTCCAAAGTTTTGGAAAATGAACCTTTCTAATTACTTGTTTTGGAATGAACGCAGAGATGGAAAACTAAACCCGAAGTTCTGGATTGGCTTGAGGAACACGCGATGAAGATAAATTGTGTACTAGTTAAAGGACAACAAAGCCGATGGGATCGGTTTGAAATGATTTCTGAGCGTAGTGGAACCGACGCTAGAAAGGTTAAAAAGGGAACTGTATACGTTGGTAAGACCGGGAGAAAGAATAGGACGAAGACGAAGAAAAGAAATTTCCTTTTCAAGATCGTTTTCAACCTCAAGAATAAGTCCGTGAACAAAGAAGATCAATATTGGATAATGAATAAATATATGGATTGTCGTCATAACCACCCACGTCCCAAAGACCTGCATGGACATGCGAAATTAGTGCGACTCAAACCCGATGAGATGCTAGAAATGGATAAAATGACACGAGCACGTTTTCCATCGTCTAGGATTCTTAGCAAATTGAAAGCGGACAACAAGAATAACAAGTCTACTATGAAAACTATCTACAATGCAAGAAAAAAGATTAGAAGACTCAATTTGCAAGGTAGGATGGTGATGCAACAAGTAATGTGGTTAGGGGTGAAGAATAACTACACTTTCCAAAAGAAGTTAGATGAGCTCGGCCAAGTCACACACCTTTTCCTTGCCCACCCGGAATGCGTCCAATTGGCTCTATGCTTCCCACAAGTTATTATATTGGATTGCATGTACAAGACTAATAAATATGAGATGCCGTTGATGAACATTGTTGGGCATACTTCGACGAAGGCACCGTTCACCGTGGCTTTTTGTTTCTTGAAAAACGAGAAGAAAGAGAGTTATGTTTGGGCGTTAGAATAATTGAAGTTAATCTTCCGGGAGGGTGCTCTTCCTAAAGTGTTCGTTTCCGATCAAGATTCATCGTTGATGTATGGTATTAAGAAGGTATTTCTGGACGCATTCAATTTTCTTTGTACGTTTCACATATGGTGCAATGTGAGGAAAAAATGCCAATCGAAAATTCAACCACTTAAGTTGAAGGAATTAGAGAATATTTCTAAAATCCAACCGGAGGAGACACGAGTAAAGAAAAACAAGGAATTCTTGAAAGAATATGAACATAATGAGATGTTGTGGGCTTCTTTCCAAGGCGACCGAGAAGCTTTGGTATGGTCAATCACCGGCTACCCAGATGTCATTACTTACTTGGTCAAAGATGTGTTGGAACCTAATAAAGAAAAGTTCATGTTTTGTTTCACAAATCGGCACAAACACTTCGAAAACCAAGCCACAAGTATGGTAGAGTCGGCTCATTATCGGTTAAAGAAGAACCTTTTTGGATGTGTTGACACTTTTGTCACGGTTTTTGATGCAATTGAGGAATATTTCAAAAGTGATATTGTGATAATGAAAGCCGCCTTCGAGCATAATCTTATGTTCAGACACAAGAATTATGGTAGTAAATGGCTACGGGAATTAACTTATAGAGTCTCACATCTATGCGTCGACTTGTTGATGGAAGAAGTGGATTTGATTAAGACATTAGGCGCCAACTTGGAGGAAGAGTGTTTTTGTAAAATTAAGACATCTATGGGACTTCCATGCGGCCACGACCTACTTCGGTACAAGGATGGTGTCATACCATTTGAGGATATTGATCATTTTTGGAAACAATTAAGCTTCGATCATCTCTCAACCGAAGACGACGAAGATGATCTAGAGATATGGGACACGAAAAATGGCAAAAAGTTGACGGAGATGTATAGGAATATGGGCCGAGGTCAAGAGAAATTCCTATGGGACAACATGATGCCGGTCATGTATCCTTTCACCCCAGAAAATATTTTGGAACCGGAGAAGAGTGAACCGAAAGGTAGGAAGAGTAAGAAAATGAATAATTTTCAAACTAGACAAGCCAACAAGGAACTATTGTGTAATAAGAGGGATCCATCCGGCGTTGACTACCATGATGTAAGGATTGAAAAGGAAAAAAAGGAAATTGAGAAGTTGATGAAGTAGGAAGAAGTCAAATTTCCAAAAAAACGAGGTCGTCCAAGTATTCAAAAAGCCGAAACAAGTAACAAAGAGGTGAATAATAATGATTGTTCAACACAAGCAAAGGATATTAAAGAGGATGTCAAGGGGAAGGCTAAGATGTATCCTTCACAAACTAAGATAAAGGATAAAAGGACCGTACATGAAATTGGTAGGATGAGAGGATCTAGAAGAGATAAGTCCGGTAAGTATTTGTGGCCTATCAATTTTATATACGATAACCACTTGGAAGATCTATCGCCAATAATTCATGAGCATATTATAGCAATGGACGACGTGCAAGGTGATGGAAATTGTGGATATCACGTCACGGCGGAACAACTTGGTCATTTTAAGGAAGAGAACAATCATGTGCCCCCTGCAAATGAAGTTAACTATATTCGGCAACGATTGTTACAAACCCTACATAAAAAAAGGATTTCTATAAGACAATGATGAGAACAGGTGCAAGAGGGGATGCAGGGTGGCAGCGGAGTACATTGCATTCGAACGTCGTTTGCGTGAGGATTTTATCATTACCGAAGAACATTGGATGTCAATGACCATTTGTGGGTTTTTAATAGCGGAGACATTCGATTGCGTCGTACATTGTTTCTCATGGACGGGTAGTAGCTTTACTTACACGCCTCCAACAAAACCTTGCAATGATGGTGTAAAGAATAGAAGACTTGTTCTTGGATTTGTTCAAAATTCTCATTTTATCGGCCTCAAACTTAGACCCTCTTTCCCATTACCACCCTTGATGAGTGCAGCCTTTTGGCATAGATTTGAAAATAATTTTGTGATGGATTGGTGTGCAAATTATGCTACGGAAATGGATCTTTGGATATCTTTGAATGTGAAGCCTCCAAGTGGACAAGTAATTATGTTTTCAAGTGATGAGGATGAAGACGATAAGAAAGAGGTCAGTGAAGATGATGAGAATGAGGTCAGTGAAGAGGATGAGAAAGAGGTTAGTGAAGAGGATGAGATTCGTTTAAGATCTCCATAAAAATGTTTCATGGATTTATCCACGTGTTTTGTGTCTTTTTATTTTCGTGTATGATGAGGATGATATTTTGACTAGAATTGCAATTACATGTATCCATCAAAACGAAATACTTGAATGATTTAATTTTTGGTTATGGAACGTGTCGTTTTCTAGAAAATGGAACCATGAACACAGGAGATGGTTCGGCTTGTAACTTTAGTTCAAGGAAAGCCGAACCCGACAGAGTGATGAAAATCCATAGTTTTTCTGTCAGGTTCGGCTTAGAGTATTATTTTGATGAAAGCCGAACCCGACAAAAAACAAAAAACAGAGTTTTTTTATCAGGTACGGCTTATAATATTATTTCACTGCAAGCCGAACCTGACCAAAAATCAGCATCCACACTTCTACCTCTTGCTTTAAGTCCTGTAATCTTTCTAGCCTCATCAGGAGTGATTTCCATCTCTCCAAAAGGTAATTGAAATGTGTAAGTTTCTGGACAAAAGCGCTCGGTAAAGGCATAGGTCGACACACTATCATATTCCTTATGTCCATAATTGATAGCAGGCCATAAAGCACTGGCTTGTACGTAAGCAATCACCTCATGAACCTCTTCAGAAAGTTTTCATTCCGATGCCCTCTGGTGTCTCAATACTCGGACTGCACGGTTGTGATCAGGAGTCTCATAAATTCTCTTCGCCCAATATTCGGCATAACCAATCAACACATTTCCTCCATCTTCCGGAAGACCATGAGGCAAACCATCTGATCGAGGTGTAATTACGTCATCTTCATCAGGAATGTGTAAACCAGTGATCCGTCGATCAGCATCGTCCTTCTCTTTCTCGGGTTCTACCACCTTCTTACCTTTCTTGTCTTTCTTGGGTTTTCCTTGGGGTTGTGTTTCTTGATGAACTTCTTGATTATCATCTCCAGCTATCCCTTCTACTTCTTCATCTTCAGCTATTCCTTCTTATTGTCTTTCAACTCTTACTTGTTCAGCTTATTCTTCTAAAATGCCTCCTCTACCTCCCGCTCCCAATTTTTTCTTACCTCCTCCTCGAGGATCGGGAGTTTTAGAAGTAGAAGGTGTTACCTCCATCTTCTTCCTCTTTTTAGATGCATTGGTCCTGACACAAGTATGAAAGTTATAAGACAACTTAGAGGGATACAAACTATACGAAATATGGATTTCAAATGCCAAAAACTTGTCAACAAATAAGAAGGCTCGGCTTACCCGAAATAACACATATGAGCCGAACCATGTCTTAGAATTTTCAATAGCTTACCCAGAGAGTGGTTCGGCTCATACCCCAAACTATTTATAATTCGATCTCATTTGTTCGGCTCACAACCAATACTATCGAATAAGCCGAACCTAAAATTATGAATTCAAACATTTATTCGGCGCAGAACTAGTACTACCATATGAGTCGATCCTATACACATGCAAAACTTATGAAATTGAAACAACATTTATTCGGCGCAAAACTAGTACTACCATATGAGCCGATCCTATACACATGCAAAACTTATGAAATTGAAACATCATTTATTCGGCGCAAAACTAGTACTGCCATACAAGCCGATCCTATACACATGCAAAATTTATGAAATTTCCACAACACAAATTCGGCGCAAATATAATGCCATTGAATAAGCCGATCCTAAATACAATGCTCTGTGTCACTAGGTTCGGCGCAAAACTGATATGCATTTTTAGCCGAATCGTTTATATGCAATTTCAGGGTTGAGTTTGAAGAACAATTTCGGCGCAAATCTAAACTTGATTTTACGCCGAACCCAACCCTGTAACCGTCGCACAAACCATGTTTTTGACGAATTAAACCAATCATACCAACCAAAAACATCAAATACGAGATGGGTTTGTAGAACTAACATTCTTATTCTCATTTCAGGAGTTGGTTCTTCTTTAATCTCTTCCTCCGGTTGGATTTGTGGTTGATTTTCAGTTTCTTCTTCACTATCTAAATCTTCTTCTTCTTCAACTGGTTGTTCAATTGATCGATTAGAACGGGATACTTGCTTACGACGACCCATTATATAGATGAGTTTAATCGTCGATTAACTTTTCACGAATCGACGATCAAATTTCGGCGATGATGCAATGAATTTTTTTTGGAGAAGATGAACCGGTGTTCGGCTGCTGTGGAAAGGAAGAAGAAGGTGAATGAAACTGATTTTAGGTTTATTAATTATAAGTTTTTGTATTGGGGTTAGGAATAGATTAGTAATTTAAAAGATTTAAGGGCATATAGGTAATTGAACTATCCATAGGCTACCCCTTATAAGGTCACCCAAGTTAGGAGTATTGCTTTGTATGCCTAGAAAGATTTAGGTAAGCCCAAAATCAGGTTCTTACACGAAAGGTATGAATCATGTAATTTACACTTCTCATGAATTTTTAATCTTCATGGCTATTGTGCACATTGCTGGGCCCACTCACTCCTTATGGGTGGATAGAAAGTTAATGTAGCTATTAAATTTACACCATGTTTGTTTACTCCTGACTCATCTGAGTCGTCTGGATCTGAATCATCTGGATCTGAGTGAAATCACCTGGCTCATCTGGATCTGAGTCGATATGTTTGTTTTGAGTCAAATCTGACTCATCTGACTCGGAAATAAGTGAGTCAGTGGTTTGGTCCCATGAGTCAGGGGTATTTTGTTACCTGACTCAAATGAGTCCGAGTCAGGGGTTATGTCTGAGTCAGAGGTCGAGTCAGATCTGACTCAAAATGGAAAAAAAACGGTCTGACTGCTGACTCGGTCCGAGTCAGGGGTTGACCCAGATTCAGACGCCGAGTCAGCTGCAAACAAACAAGTTCTTAGCTAGTAGTCGGACAAGAGAGATGGATATGAGAATAGACTGGATACTACCTTTTCAGGCTTTCAGCCCGACCATGGTGTGTGGTTTTCGGTTTATTTTAGCGCATCCCAAGCAGAATAGACCGTAGCGATGATTTATCCGCATCTGAATACACTTTGAAAAATAATTTTCAGACTTCTAAAAGTCGAAAGACATATAATTTGAAGATAATTTCTGTAAATAAGGAAATTAAGTTTTATGAAGCAATATTTTTGCTTCTGATTTTTAGAATTGTCTTATGCTTCTTGTTTCCAAATATACTACTATACCTCGTGTTTACCTTTTTTAGAGGGTTAGATGGGACCAAATCGTGACCTTATCATTCTTTGACATAGGAAATTGTTAAACACCCCCAACAAAATGAAAGTAAGGTCATAGGATCATTATCCCAACTTATGCAGTAAAAGAAAAAGAGTAATTATGAAAATTAAATTTGAATTTTTTCTTCTGACTTTTGGAATTGATTTTTGCTTCTATTATATCCGACGAGTTTACTTCTTTTGAAGGGTTAGATGGATCAGACCGTGACCTTAGCCTTTTTTGCATAGAAAATTGTTAAACACCCTGACAAAATGAAAGTAAGGTCACAGGTCTCCCAACTTACCCAACGGAAAAAAAATATAAAGATAATGGAAAATGGATTTCGAATCTGAGATCAGGATAAGATGATCATAGATGATTGAATGGCTTTTGAGACTGGCTAGAAAGAGTTATTTATCGAATGGCTTTTCGGACTGGCTAGAAAGAGTTATTTATTCAATTCTTCTCCATATCTTTGAGCATAAATGAATGACACGATGAAAATCTGACGTTTAATGACATTTATTTGGAAAGATCACAGCGTGTTTAGTAACCTCTTTTTTTAGATGGTTAGAGATACATTTCATTTAACATCTTCTAATTAATGAAATACGGAATAAACAAATTTCAGAGTTATGACATTTTTTTTATTTTTTTTATAATATAAGTATTATTAAACGTGTACTTCTTTCTATCTTTAATATCGGATTTTAGTTTAGATATGTAAGAATTTTCCGCATATCTTTTATGCAAATTTCTTCTGGAATCTTTTGATCCATGAGACTTTGCTAATACCATTGGCTGTTAATTTTAGTTGTCTCCCATGTCTAAAAGATGATCTGCCATAACTTCGCCCAAAAATTATTATAGCGGTCTTGCACAATGCAGAGTAATAAGTTTATCCCGCATTTAATGTCATCCCACACATTCATCGGCCTTCGACCAATAATCATCTTCTACTCTCCCATGAAAAGGTTTTCCTTCCTCAATGAATAATATAAAGCTATTGGCCAGTTTTTGGAGGCACATTGACTATCACCATTTACAAAAATTATGAATCATGTATTTTTTGAATCATGTAATTTACACTTCTCATGAGTACACCTTCATGGATGTTGTGCAATTCCTGCAAAAGAAATAGTCGCACGCTAAAAAGGAAAAAACAGTATTAGCATGTAACCGATCCGCAGTATATAACTGAGAATCAAGTCACTGCATGCTTGGATTTACATAGCAACCAAAAACAGATAAAATAGGTTTGCATGTAACTCCGCTGTATATATGATACCCTATTCTAATTTGCATCAAATACGCACGAGCAGTTAAATGCAGCTTCACAGCCTGCCTGATACATCAAAAATGTTTATTCATGTGTGATCAATTGGGAGGATAGTTGTGGGCGCACAATGTCAGTTTACATACACCACCGGATTGTTTTCTCGGCAGGGCATCCTAGACATGTTCTCTCCTGGGAAGA
The DNA here is from genome assembly GCF_003573695.1 of Papaver somniferum. NCBI lineage: Eukaryota > Viridiplantae > Streptophyta > Magnoliopsida > Ranunculales > Papaveraceae > Papaver > Papaver somniferum. Next base: position 2,668,829 of record NC_039365.1, on the reverse strand, counting down.
CTAAGAACACTACAAGAAAAACTAGCTTAAGCAACCGGTCGATTTAAGTTGCAAAAGTCTGTTTTGAGTCGCTCAAACCCTTAGAGCGATTAAAAGTGGCACTCGCTCTGGAGTTGCAAGAGGTGGGATCTGTAAAGACCTAGAGCAACTAGGTAATCGCTTAAAATGTTGTCCAACTACCATGTATCGACTAACTAAGGTCATGGGTTTAAATATACTCCAACTTACTTGAGCGAGTAATGTACTTAAATGGTACATGGATGAACCAGCTAAAACCTGATGCTTGCTACATGAGTTTTTGAGGTATTAGTTTTTAATCTGTATAGACTTTGAACAACTTGACTGAAATTCTTAATGTCGCTGGTATAGTCTTTAAGCAATTTGTCTGAAGTTAGTTGCTCAAACTCTCATCAACGAAAATATTAATTCTGGTTAGTTAAAAGGGCTTTCCGACTACACCAATTCCGATTCAGATGAATAGCAATATCAAATCAAAACTAATACAGAGAATAATTAACCAAATCATGAACATAATTGATCAATTTTATTATTATTATTATAAATTCGATTTACAACCATTTATTACAGGAAAAAGAAAAGAAAATACAATTTCATTTCTTTAAAATAAAAAGAAAAATTACAATTTTATCAAATACACTTCAATTTTACACCTAAAGATTTACAATTTTCAATTTTATCAAATTACAATTTTACAATTTTATCAAATACACTTCAATTTTACACCATTGATAAACCACTTCAGCTTTGTAGCACCCATCACAGTTCCTCAAATCTCACTGAAAAAGCTCAAAAACACTTAAGAGAATCTCACTGCTGCGACCTAATACCATTTAATCTGTTTTTCGGCTCTGATTCTTAGATTACTAAAGTGAGTACTGATTATAGATCTACTTCATGAACATCCCTCCGAAAATAGAAGTGAAAAACTTGAGTCCTGCATTTAGAAACAAACAAATACAGACATTAACTTTAAATCAGACATACAATAACATCAAAAACTGAATCAAGAAGCTAACTTGACATCGGGTACCTACCCTTAAAGCTCAATGAAGTAAACTTCACCTGATTTTACACCTGATTTATTCATTAAAGAAAAAAAGATCAGACCCGTTGGAGACAAAAAACAAAGAAATATAAAGAACTGAAAAATGTAAAGTAATGACAAACATGTTCATACATATTTAACCTTCACCTGAACAGAACACCAAAAGCTGGTAAAATGAAAATCCATTTGTTTTCGTTTTAGTAAGAGCTAAAACGTAGATCAATAAAAAATATCAGTAAAAAATTGATGAACATCAACAAATAACCTCTATCAATTACAAGAGAGACAATTTATGTTTGAGACGAGGGAGGCATTCAACCTGTAACAGAGAAGGAAAGAGAAGAGAGAAGGGGAGAGAGATTGAATGGAGTTAGCGGCGGAACGAGTTTAGAGCAAAAAAAATTAGGGTTTCTATAAGTTTCCAAGGAGAAACGAAATACAACCCTTAGGATTAGAGAGATTATGAACTAAATTGACGGCTAAGATTAAAGATGCCACGTCAGGAACTTCTCGATTGTTCTTGTACCATGTGACTATGTGAGACACATTGTAGTCCTCCCATGAAAATGTAACTGGAAATTTTGTGCCCCGTTCAAAACATGGTCTTTTTTTTGAATTGGTCAAATAGAAAATTCGCTTAATATGTAAAGCATTGATTATTGCGCTGCATATTTTCCGTCAAATTACATGGGCCACATAGGAAACTTTTGGCTATGGTGGAGAATATTTTGGTTGATCTCGGTTTGGTTCTAGGCCATATGTGGTATGGCTGATTTTGGTCCATGTAGGCTCATTTTGTTTTCTTTTTTCGGGAGGAATAAAAGATCTCGCTATGTCAGATTTTATACTATAAGATCAACCTTGGTATAGGGGCGCCAAGGAATGGTAGAGGGGCGGTAAGGGTGATAGCAATGTCCCTCTAATTGGTTAGGGGGTGTCTTATGAGGTTGTTAATTGACTAGATTACCCTTTTCACCTCAAAGGGACTAACTTACTCTTGCTTTTGTGGTAGAAAATACTGAATTGTCCTTCCCTATTACTATCCCAATTCAAACTGATTTTCAAACACTAAACTTGATTATTAACAATAAGGGTTAATTGATCATTTCCAAATTTTATTTGATAAGGGGCACTTGACTTACCACTTAATAACCCTTTTTGTCTTATTATTCCTTGTCGCCCCTCTACCATTCCTTGCCACCCCTATACCAAGATTGTATAAGATAGTGTATACATCGATCACATATATTAAAGTTAAAGTATATGAACGATGCAATAAAACCAAAATATTAAGTGCATGTAATCCATAGAGGTGATGGATGATAATATTTGAGGGACGGTATCATGTAAAATTTTCATCTTTAAGAATGACTAGATATGTATCGGACATTTTATTTTAACCATTCTTTTGAATTGGTTGTGCGGGATTTCGCCGTGCTCCTTGACGATGTATTTTTTTTTAGTGTTATCCCGTCCTATCTCGATGCATTACTTAAATGGAAAAAAGATAGGAAACATGTGTGAATTTGATTTATTTTTTCCTTTTATTTTGATGAGAATATTCCCATGAAATCTTACCCTTCTGGAGCTTCTTGGTTCATAGCCTGTATGCCGTTATACCATATTTGAAGTTCATGACCAGTATGACTACTCAAAATTGCTTCATGAACTATGTGATTAGTCGAAATTCAAATCTGAAGCACAAAGGAAACACACTTTCTTATTTTTATTCTTCATTCCCATATTTTTTTCGGAATTTTTTTATTACTGAATATTGATAATAATATCCTAAATTTATTGATATATTTTTTGGATTTTTTTCATATCGAAAATTGATAATAAAATCGAATACACGAGTTTGAACTAGCACAAAGAGAACACACAAGCTTCTCAAATGCTAAAGCGAATCTACACCGACCCTTAATTTTTGTAATCCGTATGACACTAATCTGACCAATAGAAAAAATAAGAAAATGTGTTTTCTTTGTGCTTTCTCTTTGTGCTTTTGTGCTTTCTCTTTGTGCTTCCGGTTTAAATTTCGATTAGTCACATAGGTCATGAAGTAATTTTGACTAGTCAAACAGGTCATGAAGTAGCTTTAGTTCACACTGTTAGACTCAAGAAGCATAAAAACTATGAACCAACCGGCAGGATTCTGACTTCAAACTTAGCAGGATACATCATCGAAATCGATAAATATGAAGCTCAATGTCGATTCGAACTTCAAATGTGGTATAACGGCATACAAACTATGAACCACGAAGCTTCGGGAGGGTTCTGACTTCAAACTTAGCATGATATATCATCAAAATCGATAAATATAAAGCTCGGTGTCGATCCGAACTTAAAATGTGGTATAACGGCGTACAAACTATGAACCAAGAAGCTTCGGGGGGGTTCTGACTTCAAACATAGAAGAATACATCATTGAAATCGATAAATATGAAGCTCAGTGTCGATTCGAACTTCAATATGCGATATAGCGACAAACAAACTATGAACCACGAAGCTCTAGAAGGGTTCTGACTTCAACCTTAGCAGGATACATCATCGAAATCGATAAATATGAAACTCAGTGTCGATTCAAACTTCAAATGTAGTCTAACGAGATACAAACTATGAACTGGGTATGGATCAACACCGGTTTCAATACCAACAGTTTTGTCGGTCGACCCCCCTCACTTTCTCTTGGATTACGTCGGCTTCTCATGTTATTGATAATTTTAGCCGCATGTCCATACTGTTTAGTCAATTTCACATGTTATATATTAACCTTATCCAACATCGCTCGCTCCACGCGATTTTCCTTGGATTCCATGGGTATAATTGTATTATTTCCTATTAATTTGAAACGAATTTCACCCGTTATCAATCAATTTTGTTCAATAGTTACTCGATTTTTCTTGGATTTCATGGGTTTATATGGTTGACTATTAAGTCAACTCAGATATTCATTTAGTTCGCTTAACGTATCCGGGACCAAAACTGCAAGGTCGGATATACTGCGCAAGGCGCAAAAACCCTAACTTTTGCAAGTTAGTCAAGGTAATATGTTAAATTCTATGTGTTGACACAGAATTCTTTTAAGTTCGTTGCCAGAGAGCAGCATGCTTTCTGATTGAATACCTTATGCAAAGACCTTATCCTTGATATTTGGAAATTCGTGTTACTCTGCTGCGAGTGAACACAAATCGTCATGCCATACCAACATTAAGGGTTCAACCGGGGAACATAGAACAGAAAGCATTCAAAGAAACTTATATTAATTGAATACAGGCAAGGTGCCAAAAATTACAGAATATTTGGGATTGTTGCTACATGCACCATTCTGAGTAAATTTCATAAGAAAATGTTGCTCAATAAATGTGCCAGTGAAGAGGTTGAACATTCGTCAGTTTACATGGCTCCGTTTCTTTGCAAAGTGGCGGAACATTGAATGCAGGGTTTTACAAATTTAGCGCTGAACTGAAAACACCATCAACACACACACAAATTCGTCAACTTCGATAAAGAAACTTGCTACGAGATTGTGAAAATGACCAGATTACCCTTATCAGAAATAAGTGCAGTAAATATTCTACAGATTGTTAAAATGACTATGACCCCTTCCCCAAAAGTTAGTGAAATGTTCATTTTGCCGTTAATTAGAAAATTTTATAAAATGACCATTTTACCCCCAAAACGAAATCTACCAAATGACTAGACTACCCTTATCAGAGTTAAGTGCAATAAATATTCAAGAGACTGTGAAAATGATAATTTTACCCTTTTACCTGAAAGTTAGTGAACTATTTATTATTCCGTTATTTTGAAAATTTTATAAAACTACCATTTTGCACCCGAGACGAAATTCTACTAAATAGCCAGACACCCTTGTCGGAGTTAGGTGCATTAAATAATCGAGGGACTGTGAAAATGACTATTTTACCCTTTTACCCGAAAATTAGTGAAGTGTCCATCTTGCCACCGATTTGTTTTTTTTTTAAATGATCATCTTTCCCCAGACTGAAATTCTAAGATGATTATTTTTTACAAATACGTATAATACCCGTGTGTATCCGTTCCGAACATTTATCGTATCCCGAATTACTAACTAGGGTCCAGACTAGAGATATTTTTTCTCCATTGTGGAATTTTATGGCGAAGCTAATTGCTTTTAAAGAAAAAAACAACTAAAAACTAAAATGTTGTAACTAATCCGTGTGGTATATAGTCGACCAATAGAAAAGGAAAGTCTTTAATCGGACGAGTATAGTGCAAATACAGATGTTCACATGGATTACTTCCTTATCCAACGGTGTAAATATTTAGGCGTCATTTTTCATTTTAAGTTTGAAGCTAATCTATATGGCATATAATAAGCCAATAGAGAATTAAAGTTTTTAATCGGACGAATATAATGTAAACACAAAGGCTCACACGGATAACTACCTTATCCAAGGGTGGAAAAACTGCCGCATCAGTTTTCATTTGGCTTCAAAAGATAATTGGGTCTAGAATAGTTGGCAAGCAATTTTGGCGGATTAATTTAAATTTGCCGCCCAAATTCTTTTGGGTTGAAATTGAAGTATGAATCTTTCAAGACTCTGTTCATCCCTTCCCCTAATTTTTCATCTCACCTCTTTCTAGGAAAAGCATCCAAGACACTATGAGTTTCTTTTGATCTCTCGGGGTTATATGATTAGCACTGTGGAGCAGTTTAATTTAATTACCCTTTGTAAACTTCTCTATTTGACGTTCTGTTCGAATTTCATCTGTATTTCCTTTACTTTTCTTTAAATTATGGAATTTGTTTGTTTGTTAATTTGTTTGTTTGTTTTTTTCCTTTCTAAAATGGGTTTTTATTTCACTTTAATTAGAAGTGGGTGTTGATGTAGTAAGGAAAATCAAAGATTTCAGATGTGCCTTTTGTGATAGAGGTGAGATTTTGTTATTTTGAAAGGTTTTGATATTTGGATTATGTAAAATTTAGGTTTCTTTTGTGCAATCTGGGTGTTGTTTGGCAAGCTTGAGGTTTTGTAATTTGTGAATTAAAGTTCCCATGGAGTTTTTTGTATTTTCTGAGAACTAATTAATTTAATTTTCCATGGAGTTCTCTTACTTAGAAGCAGAGATCACATTGATTGGACCCATTTTAAAACAAAGTACATGTGAGAGGAACAAGAAATTGATCAACCTATCCCCATTAAGTTTCTGGTTTAGTTGTTTTAAATCAATTGCTCCAGGCATGATTTTTATTTTCGGTATTGGTGTTTAAGATCAATTCCAGGCATGAGTAAGAAGAGATTATTCACAGATGTTTTTGAATCTCACAATCTATTCTGAATGGGTGGTGGCTAATACTTTAGTCGCTCAGACAAGTTTTCCCGACTAAATATATTATGAATCGCTGCTTAATCATAGCTTGAAGTAAATACCTATTAACCTACTAATGCCGTTGTTATAAGTTACCTGGAAAAGAGTTGGAGCGATTAACAAATTCCTTTAATCGCTAAAATTTAATGGATATTGGTTAACAGCGGCCAAGGTGTATGGTAAACGCAAGTTTCGTCGCTTGACTTTTAAAGCGACCAAAATATTGGGCAGTCGGAAATATTTTAGTCACTTAAACCAAGTTTTCTTGTAGTGGAAGAAAAAAAGTTTATGTTTTTGTGAAGTAAAATTTAATTTTCTTGCTTCTAGCTTTATGAGATTCTTCTGCTTTTGATTTCCAAATATACTATAACGTCGTGTTTACCACTTCTGAAGGGTCAGATGGAATCAAATCGTGACCTTAACATCTTTCGCCGTAGGAAATTGTTGACCACCCCAGCAAAATGAAAATAAGGTCACAGGTTTGATCCCAACTTACCCATCATAAGAAAAATGTGATCGTGGAAATTGAATTTTGAATCGTGTTGCTTCTAATTTCTACCACTTTTGAAGGGTTAGATGGAATCAGATCGTGACCTTAACATTCTTTGACATAGGAAATTGTTGAAGAACATCGCAACAAAATGAAAGTAAGGTCACAGGTCTGATCCCAACTTACCCAACATAAGAACAAGAGTGATAATGAAAAATAAATTCTTAATCTTATATTGGGAAGATGGACATAGATAATCGAATGTTTTTTTAGACCGGCTACAATGAGCTATTTATATTAATCTTCTTCCGTATCTTTGAAAATAAATATAAGACACACCCAACGAAAATCTTTTACAATTAGTGACATTTATTTCAAAAAATCAAAACAAGTTTTAATGGCATTCAGATGCTTAACAGCTTGAGGGATTCATTCCATCTATCCATATTTGGACAATCAAAAACTGAATAATTCTTTTTTGGGGTTTTTCATGTTAGGTATGTTCATCTTGCTCTCTACAATATTAATTATTTTCCTATATAGTTTTGATATAAGAATCCATATCCAACTTTCTTTTGATCCATATGATTATTATGTTGCTATTGGATATAAATTTTAGTTATCTCCCATGTCTAAAAGTTTTTCTACGATAATTTCGCCCAAAAATTATCATAGCCTCTTTGCACTATGCCGTGTAATGAGTTTATACTGCATTATGATGTCATCCCACACATTCACTGGTCTTCCACCAATAATCACCTTCTTCTCTTCCGTAAAAAGGTTTTCCTTCCTCAATCAGTGATATGCATAACTTTACTGGCCAGTTTTTGGAGGCACAATGACTAATTCCCTTTACAAAAAAATATGAATCATGTAATTTACATTTCTCGTGAATTTTTAACCTTCATGGTTATTGAACATATGCTGCAACATAAATGGTCATGCTAAAAAAGAAAAACCAAATTAGCATGTAATATTGCAATATATGTGGGTTCACTGAGAATCACGTCACTGCTTAGGTTTACATAGCAACCAAACCCAGATAAAATTGGTGCAATTTGACAACCTAATACATAACACTGCTTATTCATGTGTAATCTGTTGCGAGGACAGTTATGGGCTCAATGTCAGTTTAACATACACCATCGGCTTGTTTTCAGTCAGTGCACCCTTGACATGTTCTCTTGGAAGGCTCATGTAATTGACGATCTATGTTAGAAGATAGTGCCACAACCACGGCATTGGTTATCTGTATGTCGGTTCACTTGGAATCGTTTAATAGGAACTAGTTTCTTATTTGTAGAGTAATTTAACTAAGTACCCATCATCACGCAGACCATCAATTGTCACCGAGTCTGAATCGGGTCATTAGATCAATGTACATCAAACGATAAGATAGCTGTGTAAGCAAAGACAGGTGTGCACCAACATTTTGAATAGGTTCAATTCGGCAATAAGAATCTTGACAGCCTAGCCAGATGATACTTCATCGAATATATATATAGAGATTGTCCGTGCACCGCAATATATGCTTACCTATATTTGATCCTTGTTTCCTGATCTAACAGCATTGTTATTATTTTTATAATTCTAAATGGTAAAGGTCAATGGTGTTTAATTAGATTGAGTGAAGATGCGCTGCATATTAATTATGAATCATGTTAATAAAATTGGAAATAGATTAGAAAAGATAAATTTCTCATTTGAAAAATTAACATTACTAGACAGTTAGAATCATCGGGGTTTAAGTTGCAGCAAGTAAAAAAGCTAAAGATAATTGTAATGAACAAATATATGTAGTCAAAGAATTTGTTGTATTGATATTTACTTTCTTTTTCATTTACAGTAATGTGTACAAAAATCCATGAGCATTTTCATAATAAAACGCGAAAATGCTAATGGCTGATCAGTAGCCATATATGTTACTACTGGTTGAGGATGTTGAGGAGTGAAGCCCTGTTCTTGATTAAACACCTGAAGACAACTTCTAGTTTGTCTTCAAGATCTTCAAGGGTCAATTCAAGGGCTTTCAATGTCTTTTGCACATTGTTTACTTCAATGCCTTTGGTAAGGGCTTTGACTGCAATGTCAACCTTCATCACTTCAGAAGTTTCTTCATCGCATTTGTGTGCAACTCGCTTGTTGAGAATCAATTTAGATATAAAGGACTTGTTTTGTTTTGGCTCAGACACAAAGGACAATAGAGATTCAAGAATAGCAAGAGTAGTTGCTTCAACTTCTCTTAGGATACTACTTTCGGTGTCGATTTTCTTGTTTTTTAGATCTGAGAGGCACTTGCGGATCACCTTAGTGATCTTCTTTCTTGAGATCATGTATTCAGAAACTTCATTTGATCTTCTAATGGATGATTGGACTTCTTGAACGGATTGTTTCATTTGAGACAAAACATCCTTGGCAATACTACAAACATCCAACACCTTGATAGATCCATCCAAACCAGAGTCTAAGCATTCCCCATCTTGGGTAGAAAGGAAGTCTTCAACACACTCATATAACTTTTTGAGACCAGATAAATTTTGGCTGATTGATGAAGATGCTTCTAGTTGGCACAATTGTTCCTCCACTGCAAGAGTAAGAGGATGAGAGTTTTTAGGTAAACTGATGGAACGAACATGGAAGGAAGCCATATTGAAATTGAATTTGTAGAAGTAGAAAGTTTATTAAAATTCAGTTTTTTGGATGAAAAATGAATACCTATTGTGCAACTTATATACACAAAGCTGAAGGAGACATAAAGAATCTCAATGCAACTGGCTCTCTTAACCACTTGCTTGTTTTGTGCTAGCTTCTGATTTTATAGCCCGTGTCCGTTGGTTGCTCCTGATTTAAGCAACACATAACAGATAATAATTGGAGGTAATCACCACATTAGTATCTTAAATTTTGTCAGTATGACATATATATATATATATATATATATATATATATATATATATATATATATATATATGCACGACTGAGATTGTCGCTTAGACAAATGGAATATGACAGCCTTGATATGTAAGCGTGTAATCGCATTGGTTGATTGTCATTTATGCATTCACAGATTTGCTCATCAATGCGCTTTCCTGTTGTTTCCTAGCAACTGGAATCTTCACACGCACGTATGATTCATACAACTCAAAGTCCACGCAGTGAAAAAGCCAACATTTGGAATATTGACAGACTGCTTTCTATGTAACATGGAAGTTCATGCATGTGCAAGATATGCCTACCTTTAAGATCTCATGTTCCCTAACCTAACACCATTATTATATTTTTTATGATTCGAAATGGTTAAGGTCAATGGTGTTTAGATCCTACGAAGATGCGCTGCGCATTATGAATCATGTTATGCATAATTTGGAAAAATACATTAGAAGGTAAATTTCTCGTTTGATGATTGGGACGAGCCAGTAAAAATAAACTTGAGATAATTTGTGAAGAGACAAATATATGTAGTCAAAGAATTAGTTGTATTCATATTTACTTCCTTTTCATTTACAGTAATGTACATACAAAATTCCATGAGCATTTTCATAATAAAAAGCGAAAAATGCTTATAGTTGATAGTAGTAATATATGATGTTACTACTGGTTGAGGATGTTGAGGAGTGAAACTCTGTTCTTGATTAAACACCTGAAGAGGACTTCTAGTTTGTCTTCAAGATCTTCAAGGGTCATTTCAAGGGCTTTCAATGTCTTTTGCACCTTGTTTACTTCAATACCTTTGGTAAGGGCTTTTACCGCGGTGTTAACCTTTGCAACTTCGGAAGTTTTTTCATTGCACTTGTTTGCCACTTGCTTGGTTAGCATCAACTTAGAGATCAAGGAGTTCTTTTGTTTTGGTTCAGACACAAACGACAATAGAGATTCAAGAACGGCAAGAGTAGTAACTTCAACTTCTCTTAGAATAGTAACTTCAGTATCGACTTTCTTGTTGTTCTTTAAATCTGAGATGCACTTGCGGATCACTTTAGTGATCTTCTTTCTTGAGATCATGTATTCAGAAACTTCATTTGATCGTCTACGGATGGATGATTGTAGTTCTTGAACGGATTGTTTCATTTGAGACAAAACATCCTTGGCAATACTGCAAACATCCAACAATACGATAGATCCATCTAAACCGGAGTCCAAGCATTTCCCATCTTGGGTAGTAAGGAAATCCTCGACACACTCATACAGGTCTACAAGACCAGATAAGTTCTGGTAGATTGATGAAGATGAGGTAGCTTGTTCAGTAGCTTTAATTTGGCACAATTGCTCCTCCACTGCAAGAGTGATTGGATGAGAGGTTTTAGGTAAACTGATGGACCGAACATGGAAAGAGGCCATTTTGAGAAAAATCAGTTGAAGATGAAAGTTTATTAGATTTTAGTTTTTTTGGATGTAGAATGAATACCTATTGTGAAGCTTTATATACCCAAAGCCGAGGAGACATAAGAATCTCCGTCCAGGCTTTCTTAATCACTTCGCTTTTTTCTCATGTGCTTCCGATTTTATCGTGTCCGTGTCTGTTGCTTCCTCTTAACGCACAACTGACACTGTCGTTTAGACAATTGGAATATGACAGCCTTGCCATGTATGAGTGTAAGCGTGTAATAGCGTTAGTTGATTCATATGTGATTCACAAATCTGTTTACTGCTGCGGTGTTCCCTTGTTCCCCTAACAATTGGAATCTTCACATGCAGGTACGAATTGTACAATTCAAAGCCAATGTTGTGTTACTATGAACATCAATATCTGTACGTACAACAAAGGAAAAAGAGACTACTAGAGATATCAATATCTGTTCAAGAAGAAGAGATGTGTATGGCCTCTAATTTCCCAATCTTTGGTCCTTTCTTCAGAGCAAAGTAAACAGTTTGCGTGAATCTCCCAATTATTCTAACCTGAATGTCTCTTAACTGTTCCTGTGTTTTGGTGGCAAACAATTTCAGAAGACATGTTATCTAATTTTAGTTCATATATATTAATCATGCTTCAAAATCGATCGTCCATCAGAAACTCATAATGGATGGAGGCCAAAATTTTGGATTGGGTGTACCGTACTAACTTATTATTCCCCTAAACTCTACTCAAGGAGAATGCGAAGTCGTCCAAGTCATTTCTGTTTGCATGCAAATTATATCGCAGAATAGACTAGTGGGTACTTGGCGGAGCCAGAAAACTTTGGCTGGGGGGACAACTATATCGTCAAAATTTTTTTTGGACATTTTCTCGCTAACAGATCAATTTTAGGATCAAAAACTACGGTTAAAGAAGAATTTTAAATTTGGAAAACTCCTAAACAAAATATTTTCCCTTAATTTAGGCATATAATTAAGTTACAAACTGCAATTATAGATATATACGAGTAAATAATAGTAGATAAACTAGTCAACATCCAGTTTTTTCCCAAAATAGTTATTGTTTTTAACCAAAATATAAGTGAATTTTCTTCCCTACCAAAATCAGGGGGGACAAAATATTCTTTTCAACCAAATCATAGCTACAGATTTTCGGTTTATGAAAAACTAAGGAGGACAGTCCAAGTGTGGCTCCGCCACTGTCGGCGAAGCAGAATGCATTCACCATCGTAACATCGTTCCTAAGGATATGATGGAGGTTCACAATCTGGAGTTGGTATCACATGATTGACTGGGTGAACACTATGAAACCAAAGGTAACTACATCAAGATGCATAAAAAGATCCGATCATTGTTTCTTTGTGTTCAGGGTTAGAGAAAAAAAAAGAAGAAAAACGTAAATGTAACAAAATGATTTCCGTGTAACTTCAACTGAAATGAGCCACATAAAATCAAGTACTATTCATACACCTAAAAAGGAAAAGAGTAGACCTATCAAGATAGATTGACGATGTCTCTGTAACATAACAACAAACCATGCCGAAAATGTAGTTGTTTTTTGATTAATATCATTAGATACAAAAGACAGCATCAGAGGCTACAACGGACAAGAGTGAATATTTATACAGTCGCAAAACATGTCTTCTTTGTTATGTATTGAGATCTGTTTAAAATGCTACTCTATCTACATACCCATCATCAAAAGAGTTGTAACAAGTTACAACAGCCAAAAGCAAGTCCTGATTCATCGTTTCAAAAGATAAGAAAAAGAGAGAAGAGACTTCACTCATGAGAAGCGAGAATCAATCGATTGACCATGTAATAGTTGTACTCTCATCAGGTTGACCAGCAGCAACTGGAAAATTGATCTTGATACCAGTTTCTTTCAAATTTGATGATGACATTCGTGCCATTGCCCTATCAACTGCTTCCTTAATCTTTTGGACCATCGCCGGATCTTGCTTCAAGTCATATAAACGAGTTTTTTGTAACCCGCTCAAAATTGTTTCTGACACAGATTTATCACCACTTAATATGAACTCCTAAGAGAGATAGAAAATATCAGTAGCCCATAAACAACATCAGTAAAATCTCAAAGAACTGAAGCTATAGCATACCTTGATAGGAGGAACATCAAACACAGCCGAAATAACAATTAGTATACCGAATTCTCCCTTGCGAACATATGTCCCATTAACGTAAGGGTTGTCAGCTATGTCTGTAATAAACCTTTCGAAGAACAAACCAGCATCATTTGTCGCTTCCATTATAATCTGTTTTTGATAGTCGTTGAGGTACGGAGGGATTAGAAATGCAACATTGGTCACTTTCACCCCACGATCTTTCTCCACAACACCTTTATTTTGAAAGATAATGTTGCTAATCATTTCTTTAAGAGTCTTCGTGGTCACAAATAACATATCGCCATTAGGTGACTCAATTATCTTACTTATTACGCATCTCTTATCATCTGAAGTTTTGAAATTGAAAACCAGCTTTTTTGGATTGGTCAAAGTAGTCTCACCCTTGGATTCAATCTGTGCATTCTATTAGACACGCCAATAAGATACAAAAAATCAGAAATTTATCTCTACACGAAAAATTCTATTCATACTACAATATTGAAGGAAAAAAAATTAAAATTTTATCTTCTGAATTGAACTGAAATTCCAGTTCAGTTGGATAATTAAACTACTAAAACCCTAAAAAAAATTAAACCCAACCTAGTTTTCATGAAACATTTAAGCAGATAAGAAATTGAATAATGATGGAGTAAATAAAGATGAAGAACTTACACATTTAAAGCATAATGCAGAGGAGGAAGAAGTACAAAGACCACGTCTAATCAGATATCTGAGAAAATTCGAAGCAGCCATGATCAAGATTATGAATGAATTTCCCAGGGGGAATTAGTAGGAGAAAGGGGTAGGGTTTGGTTAAGGTATTTCGAAACCAAAACCGCCCAAATCATGGTTGATTATAATAGACGTGCTATCCAGTAGTAGATAATAATAAAAAGAACAAGCAGTTATTGTCCACTTGGAGAGATGAACAATTATTTTAAGCTTAAACAATTGAACTGCAAGGAGTGCAGGACATGTCCATGAATTCTATATCAAGTTGAAAGGCTTGCTAATGACCAGGCAGCGGACAATGTTCGCTAAAAGTCTCAACACCCCATATAGGTCACTACGTGAATTTAGCAGAAAAACTAAAAATGAAAAGTGTTTGAATGTGGTGTACAAAAAGAGCAGAGTTTCGTCAAATTAAAGAGGGAAGAGTGAAAACTATAGCTAGTTGATGCCAATATTAGCAATTTAGCATGTCCCAACATCCCAGCTATAATCTGCTGGTCCATTTGCTGCGAAACCACAGAGCTTTTGCAGAGAAATCTAAACCAACTGACATCAAGGCCATCAATAATCCCTTTCTAGGGTTTTTCAACTATCAAGGACAGGATATTCACTTATTGCTTTCATTTGTAGCTTCTGAAAGGCAACTACCAGCAACCCTAGTCACAGGGTCGCCACCAGGCAACCTCTGCCTATGTAAAGGAGTACCAATGAAGAACAATGCATTTGAAACACCCATCGTTATGGCCGGGGAGCCAAATGCAGATCCCCAACCATGTTGCCGTTGGATGAAGAATATGGACCAAAAAGATAGAAGAAAAGGAAAACCTGTCTAAAGTGATACATGTAATCTTTACCATTTTGATCAAATTGACCGGCCTCAAAGGAGGAAACACAGGATCTAATGCCTGCAGCTCCACCAGGCCATGGATTTGCCTACTCACAGTGGCTCAAAAATAGGAAAAGTTGATCAGATACTCCATGATTTCGCACAAATACACTCATAGTGGCACAGAAGATAACTCCTGTCAATTATTACAGGATCAAAGCTGCACTAATTTAGCCTTAGTGACTGAAGAGAGAAATGATTCTCAAAAAAAACATAAAATATTAACTTACTGTTAAGGCATACAATATGTGTGTGTTGCCTAACACACGTATATCTTGTTAAGGAAGTCTTTTGTATTTTTAGGAAACTATTCTAGGTTTGGAAGTCTTTTGTATGTTAGGAAATTGTTCTAGTTTTGGAATTCATCCTATCTTGGAGTTCAATGAAGAGTTAGTATATATATATATATATGTATCTTGTAAAGATCAATTGTACACACAAGTTATATCAATAGAACGTCTTATATTCAAGTTCGTGTTCTCCTCTTATAGTTGTGTTCTCTCCCAAACAATACGTGTTCTAGCTTGGTATCAGCTTATTGATCCAATGTCTTCCGCTGCATCTACTTCTTCCTCTGTCCTTTCAACCATACTCAACTCCTCTCAATCAATGATGGCTTCCTCTATCTTTATCAACCTCATCACATCATCACTGTCAAACTTGATGACACCAATTACTCCCTCTGGCGTGCTCAGTTTCTCCCATATCTTCAAGGTTATGAACTCGATAGTTTTGTCACAGGTGACAATCCTTGTCCGTCTCCAACTCTTCCCAACAGTGGTACACCCAATCCGGCATATGCTCCTTGGCTAAAGCAAGACCGTATTCTTCTTGGCTGGATTTTTTCCTCGCTAACTCCTGTTGTTCTTCGACAAGTTCATCGTCTCCAAAGTTCTCATGTTGTTTGGTCCTCTCTTGAATATCTCTTTTCTTCAAAATCGGATGCTCATATCCATCACTTGCAATGTGAACTTCGGGATTTACGCAAAGGATATCTTTCTATGCGAGATTATATTGATCGAGCTCGCAATATCGTTGACAACCTTGCAGCTGCCGATACTGTTGTCACTGAGTCTGAATTACGTCACTGCATTCTTTCCGGCCTAGATACTGCATATGATGCCATTGTTACCTCTCTTACAACTTCCATGGGAGCCATGAAACTAGAGGATTTTATCACCTATCTTCTCACGTATGAACTTCGTATTGAGAACCAAGCAAAGTCACTGCATTCTCAGCCTGTAGCTAACGTTGCAGCATCCGACCCAACTCGTTCAGCTTCTTCCAGCTTCTCTCGTCCAGCTGGTTCCAATTTTTCACGTCCTCCTACTCAGTCCAGTCCATCTTCGGCCCAGCAATTCTCCTCCCTATCAAGCCCAGCTCGTCCAGCTGCTTCCAACACTTCGAATCATTCCTCTCTTCTCGGCCCAGCACAGCCTTACAACTCACGCACAGATGTGCGTCTTCCCTGTCAACTATGTGGTCGCAAGAATCATGAAGCTAATGACTGTTGGAATCGTTTCGATCGCTCGTTTCGTCCTCCTCGACGTCAGCCACCTACCTATGCTCCTCGTGTTTATGCTGCTCAAACTGGTTTGTTATCTACACCTCTGTGGACTCCTGATAGTGGTGCTACAGATCATATAACCAATGATCTTTCTCGTCTCCAATTTTCTAATGAACATACTGGTCCGGATCAAATTCAAATGGGTAATGGCTCTTCTATTCCAATCTCTAATGTTGGATCCTCTGTTTTGGGAACTCCCAACCGTAAGTTGTGGCTTCGTAATGTTCTTCATGCACCAAATATTTCTCATAATCTTCTGTCTATTTCTCGGTTTACTACTGACAATAATGTCTTATTTGAATTTCATCCAACTTTTTGTCTTGTGAAGGATCGATGTACCGGGAAGGTTCTTCTTCGTGGCAGTAGGAGGGGTGGTCTCTATCAACTTGATAATTCGTCTCAATCTTCTAAAGCCTACATAGAAGAGCGTGCTACCTTACAAGATTGGCACTCTAGATTAGGACATCCAATGATACGCACAGTGCGTAAGGTTGTTTCCCAGTTTTCTCTTCCGGTTTCTAGTCAGACTTTTAAGTTTTGTTCCTCTTTCCATGAACATCGGAGTCATAAACTCCCTTTTCCTTCTAGTAAAACTACTTATTTGCATCCATTAGATTTAATTGTCTCTGATGTTTGGGGACCTTCTCATATTCTATCTAATGAAGGATATAAATACTATGTCATATTTATTGATGCCTTTAGTCGCTTTACTTGGATGTTTCCTATGTCTCAGAAATCTGATGTCTTTTCAATATTCTTTTTGTTTCAAAAGCATGTTGAAAATCTCTTCAATCGAAAAATCAAAATCTTCCAATCTGACAACGCACTGGAGTATCGAAAACTTACTCCGCATCTTCAACAACTGGGTATTTTTCATCGATTTTCATGTCCACATACTTCTGAACAAAATGGTTTACTCGAACGACGTCATCGTCATATTCGTGAAACTGGTCTTACAATCCTAAACATGGCTTCTGTACCATCCTCATATTGGTACGACTCTTTTTACACCGCTTGTTTTCTAATGAATCGTGTTCCATCTACTTCCATTCATAACTCCTCTCCGTATTAACTTCTTTTTGGTCTTTCACCAGATTACACTTTACTTCGGGTGTTTGGTTGCTTGTGCTATCCATACTTACGTCCATATATATCTCATAAAATGGAGCCTCTTTCTTCTCCTTGTGTTTTTATTGGTTATAGTCCTTCTCAAAAAGGCTATAAGTGTCTTCATATTCCTACATGTCATATTTATGTTAGTCGTCATGTTATTTTTGATGAGACCACTTTTCCTTTTGCCGCCACAGCACAACCTTCTACGGCGTCGACGACTTCACATGTACCTTTTTCTACTCCCTTTTCTTCTCCCGTAAATCTTTCTCTGCCTTCTCTTCTGTCTACTGCTTCCGTGTCGTCTTCTTCCCAAGACCAATCATTAGCCACCAGTCATCATCAACCGTCAGCAATCATTAATCGCCAGCAGTTCTCCACCGTCAGCAATCATCAGCCACCTCCAGCAATCATTAGCCAACATCGTCAATCATTAGCCGACAGTAATGATGATCCTCAGCCGCAACAGCCGCCAGCACCAATAATTAGCCAACAAAACCAATCATCAGCTGTCAGCCATCACAGCCGCCGACAGTTCCCATTATTATGTCTGATTCATCCGCCACTGATTTTTCTTCCCCAGTTCTTCGTCTGCAGTCTCCGTCTTCTGTCTCTGACACTAATCCAATGGTGACAAGGTCTAAAGCTGGTGTTTTTAAAACAAATTCCAGATACACATTGGTATGTGATTCTCTTCTCGAACCTACTTGTATTTCACAGGCTCATAAAGATCCCCAGTGGCGTATGTCTTCCGATGATGAGATTAATGCGCTACTTCGGAATGGTACGTGGTCGTTAGTACCATATAATTCTTCTATGACCGTTATTGGATGTAAATGGGTGTTTCGTATTAAACGCAATCCAGATGGTACGATTGCACGTCGAAAATCACGATTAGTTGCAAAAGGCTATAATCAGCAAGAGGGTATTGACTATTCTGAAACATTTAGTCCGGTTGTTAAACCATGTACTATTCATCTTATTCTTACATTGGCTTTGTCTTCCAATTGGCCAATTCATCAACTTGATGTGCAAAATGACTTTTTACATGGAGAACTTCAAGAAGAGGTGTATATGAAACAACCACCGGGCTACGTAGATTCTCGTTTTCCTACGCATGTCTGCAAGTTGCATCGTTCTCTTTATGGTCTCAAACAAGCTCCACGTGCGTGGTATCACAGGCTTAGTACCTTTTTGTTGCAAATTGGTTTTGTCACTTCGAAGTGTGACTCGTCCTTATTTCTCTGTAACGGCTCTCTCGGTACTATCTATTTACTAGTCTATGTGGATGATATGATTGTTACAGGTTCTAACTCTACAAGTATTAAGTCTATCATTGATCGTCTACAACAAGAATTCGCAATCAAAGATCTTGGATTTTTGTCTTACTTTATTGGCATTGAAGCAGTTCGTACATCCTCTGGTTTGTTTCTCTCTCAACAAAGGTATGCTCATGATCTCCTTATTCGTGCGAAAATGGATGCTGTTAAGCCTATTCATACTCCACTTAGTACTTCTGGGGACATGTCTTCTGATCACAGTACCTTGTTGACTGATGCTACTGAATATCGTAGTATTATTGGAGCTTTACAATATTTGACTTTTACTCGTCTGGATCTAGCATATGCTGTTAATAAGGTTTTTCAATTTATGCATGCACCCACTGAGTTTCACTGGGGCTTAGTAAAGCGTATACTTCGTTATCTTAAAGAAACATCTACGTTTGGTATTCTTCTTCGGCCGTCTTCTTCTCTACAGTTATCCTTTAGCGCATATACCGATTCCGATTGGGATGGTTCTATTGAAGATCGACGTTCAACCAGTGGTTATTGTGTATTCTTGGGTGGTAATATTATATCTTGGAGTGCTCGTAAACAGAAAACCGTGTCACGTTCTAGTACTGAAGCAGAATATAGAGGTCTTGTTATTGATACTACTGAAATTATGTGGATTCAATCACTTCTATCCGAACTTCATGTTTCTACTCAATCACCTCCAGTTCTATGGTGTGATAATAATGGTTCCACATATCTTACTGTTAATCCTATATTTCATGCAAGGACGAAACACATTGAGATTGATTATCATTTTGTGCGTGATCAGGTTGCTTTGAAACTTCTTGATGTTCGGTTTATATCTTCTAAGGATCAAATTGCCGACATTTTTACAAAAGCTTTGTCTAAAGATCGGTTTTCTCTATTAAGGTTCAAGTTAACGGTTCAAGATCACCCGTTACGCTTGCGGGAGGGTGTTAAGGCATACAATACATGTGTGTTGCCTAACACACGTATATCTTGTTAAGGAAGTCTTTTGTATTTTTAGGAAACTATTCTAGGTTTGGAAGTCTTTTGTATTTTAGGAAATTGTTTTAGTTTTGGAATTCATCCTATCTTGGAGTTCAAGGAAGAGTTAATATATATATATATATATATATATATATATATATATATATATATATGTATCTTGTAAAGATCAATTGTACACACAAGTTATATCAATAGAACGTCTTATATTCAAGTTCGTGTTCTCCTCTTATAGTTGTGTTCTCTCCCAAACAATACGTGTTCTAGCTCTTACAATCTTCCATCTAGCTCGGCCAAACTTGGATAGAAGTATCTTGGAGGAACAACCGAACAAGATCCAAGATACTTTCAGCTAATATAATTCCACAATGGACTTCCTACACACATGACACACATACTGCAGAGAATTATTCAAACATTCTATATATCAGCAACTAACTTCAGCAAAATGTGATAGGTTTTATAAAGAAAGATTAAGAATGCTGGTTTAGTTGCTACAGAGACATTATGGAAGGATATTCCATGGAAATTTAGGCTCTTTACATTTCTCATTTATGATGCTCAAGCAATTCAGGATAAAGGGACTCATGGCTGGTCTGAAATATTGTTATATCTGACATACCAATATAAGTCGACAAAAAGATGAAAATCCTAGACTCGATGAGAACCTGAAGTTCAACATGTTTACCGGCCGTTTCTGCGTGACTTCAACTGAAATAAGCTAGAACACACAAAATACAATACTATTCATACACCTAAAGTACACCTATCAAGCTAGATTAACTATGTCTTTGTAACATAACAACAAACCATGCCGAAAGTTCTCGCATATAGATGTTTTTTGATTGATATCATTAGATACAAAGGGCAGCGTTAGAGGCTACAACTGAGAAGAGTGAAAATTTTTACAGTCACAAAACATGTTTTCTTCTTTGTTTTAAAATGCTAGTCTATCTACATACCCATCAACAAAAGAGTCGTAACAAGTTACAACAGCCAAAAGTAAGCCCTGATTCATTGTTTCAGAAGATAATAAAAAGAGAGAACAAAATTTACCTCTGAGGAGTTAGAATCAATCGATTGACCATGTAATTGTTGTACTATCATCAGGTTGACCAGCATCAACTGGAAGATTGAGCTTGATACCAGTTTTTTTCAAATTTGATGATGACATTCGTGCCATTGCCCTATCAACTGCTTCCTTAATCTTTTGGACCATTGCTGGATCCTGCTTCAAGTCATATCCACGAGTTTTTTTGTAACTCGCTCAAAATTGTTTCTGACACATATTTATCACCACTTTATACGAACTCCTAAAAGAGATAGAAAATATCAGTAACCCATAAACAACATCAATAAAATCTTAAATGAACTAAAGTTATATAGCATACCTTGATAGGAACATTAAACACACCCGGAAGAGCAAGTAGTATAGCGAATTATCCCTCGTGAACATATGTCCGATTAAGAAAAGGGTTGTCAGCTATGTTTGTAATAAACTTTTCAAAGAACAAACCAGCATCATTTGCGGCTTCCATTATAATCCGCTTCTGATGGTCGTCGATGTACGTAGGTATCAGAAACGCAACATTGGTCACTTTCACACCACGAGCTTTCTCCATAGCAACTTTATTTTAAAAGATAATGCCGTTTATCATTTCTTTAAGAGTCTTCGTGAACACAAATGACATATCGCCATTAGGTGACTCAATTATCCTACGCATTCCGCATCGCTTAACATACTTGTAATCATCTGAAGTTTTGAAATTAAAAAACCAACATTTTTGGATTGGTCACAGTAGTCTCACTCTTGGACTCAATCTGTGCTTTCTATTAGACACACCAATAAGATACAAAAATCAAACATTTATCCCTACACCCAATATCCTATTATACTACCAGATTGAAATAATTTTTTTAATTTTTATCTTCTGAATTGAACATAATTTCCAGTTCATGATAGATAATTGAACTACGAAAAACCCTAAAAAAATCAACCCAATCTAGTTTTCATGAAAAAGCTAAGCATAAGAGAAATTGAATCATGATGGAGTAAATAATGATGAAGAACTTACACATTCAGAGCATAAAGCCGAGGAAGAAGTAAAAATACCACGTCTAATCAGAGATCTGAGGGTGATAGAAGTAGCCATGATCAAGATTATGAACCAATTTCTCAGGGGATTTTAGTCGGATAAAGGGGAGGGTTTAGCTACGGTTTTTGGAAACGAAAACCCTAAAAAAGAGAGCAGAGTTTTGTCTAATTAAAGTGTGCCTTATTAGGCTGGTTCCTATGGGTTGGCTAAACCCTTCATTATCCATGCCAGTCTGGCAAACTGGCCGCGCCACTATGGGAAATGAGCTAACCGATCGAGTATCCACCGAACGGTTGAGCCTAGACCGACCGTTTTTATAAATATTGCTAGCGGTCGAGACTCGACCGTTAGCGATGGAGATTCGACCGCTACCGGTCTTTATAAAACCGGTCGGTCTTGTAATCGTCGCTTATTAAATAGTGAAGTAACGGCTATTTTCCCCCACATCTCCCTATAAATTCACCCCATTCAATTCAATTAATCACACCTCATTTTTTCATTAACTCTATCATCTTACTCTTTTGTACCCTTAATCCTCTATTTAATTTTTATTTTCAACTCAATGGATTCTTCTGACGAACAAGTGCGTATTCATATGGATCGATTTGAAGAACAACAACGAATATTCGTTCAGACGCCGTTGAAACAAATTGATGATGAGTCAGATGAAGATAATGAACTAACCAACAATTTGTTGGAGCTATATATATTCATAGGGGAAAATACCTAGAGATCTATAGCCAAAAGAAGTGTTCACAAGAAGATATACGTACCGGGGTCTGGATGAATGGCACGAGAAGCTGTTGCACGATTATTTTCTTCCCGACTGTGTGTTCTCTGATGAAAATTTCCAAGGCCGATTCTGCATGCCCCGATATTTGCTGTTAAAGATCATTGGTGAGATTTGTCAGGTAGAACCTCGATCAATTTAATTATCAGTATGATGCACTGAATATTGGAGGTCATAGCCCTGAACAAAAGGTTACTTCGGCCTTAAGGATTCTAGGATATAACAGACCTCCATATTTTAACGATGAGTACCTTCGCATTGGCAAAACAACCACATACAAGTATCTTTCGCTGTTTTGCAAAACAATGATTAATCATTTTGGTCCAACCTATTTACGAAAACCAACTGACGCGGATGTTAGAGAAATATTAAAGCAAAATCAGGAAAGGGGATTTCCCGGAATGCTGGGTAGTCTTGACTGCATGCATTGGATACGGAACGGATGCCCTACCTATTGGGCCG
This sequence comes from Papaver somniferum, assembly GCF_003573695.1. Classification (NCBI taxonomy): domain Eukaryota; kingdom Viridiplantae; phylum Streptophyta; class Magnoliopsida; order Ranunculales; family Papaveraceae; genus Papaver; species Papaver somniferum. Next base: position 2,645,496 of record NC_039365.1, on the reverse strand, counting down.
GTCAGTATAAGGGTCACTACACAAAACCAACGGTTATCCTTGAGGCTGCTGCTTCTTATGATTGTTGGATATGGCACGCTTTTTTAGTTTCCCGGGATCTCAAAACGATATAAGTTACCTTGGTAACAAAGCAATCAATATCCACCGTTATATGAAAGCATGATTTAGATTCAATCTTATATTTCTCAACCGTTAGATCGAAAAATTAGGTTGTTATTCATACTTTGCAATGCACGTTTCTAGGTTTATTAACCGTACCCAAACATATGCACTTGTTGGTTCAACAATAGTTAACAAAAAGGTTATCCATATGAGCATTTCATATCAACCATGTTCTTCTTCACCATAACTAGATCAAATGACTTCAAATGAACTAGTTAGAGAGTTGTTCAATTGCAAGGAAATCTCATGTACTACACAAGACACAATTTAAGCAAAGATGATTTGATTGCAAGGAAATCTCAGAAATCATGTTCAGATATATAACCTTCTCAAGTTCGCAGACTAGGTTCGCGGACTTAAGTTACCGAGAAGAGTTTACAAAATCCAGCAGAAATTCTCGGGTATGAGAGCTTCGCCAGTTGACGGATTGGGTTCGCGGAATTAGTTTCACGCAAGTAGTTTGTCAATTCCAGCAGAAATTCTCGGGTTTGAGAACTTCGGCAGTTCGCGGTCTTGGCTCACGCCATTCTTCCGGTTCTCTTGATCAACAAAGTTCGCAAACTTTGGTTCAAGGAATAGGACTTATACATAAATGTGTTTCCACAATAATGCTTATGTCCACCATTGGTTATGTAATCTAAACTCTCATTTCAATCATTGAAACATTCTTAGAGGAAGTTATATAGTTGATACACCATTTCTCGTCAAAGCATTTTCAAGATGATTGAAACACTACAACGAAACATGTTTTTTCCAATGAAAAATGACGTCACAACTATTTGATTTTGCGTCAGAAATATATTTTTGTGACGTTTATTGTCTGTTGATTAATGCATTACAAAAACAGGTGTTGCAAATAATCAGAGTGACGCCAAAAACGTCACTTATATTGAGGAGCTTTTGTAGCATAATTTTCTATCACAATTATAATTTTATTCGTCACAAATAATTTATGCCCCAAAATAGTTTTTTTCTATTTATTTCATACATTATTAATTTATTTTTCAAATTATTAATTAAACAATTTATATATTTTTTCTCAACGATTCCGAGTAAAAAAATAATTAATTTCTTGTTCGTGCGAACATAATAAAAAAAAATTGGTAATGATTATTTTTATGAACAAAAACAAAATTGTTCCGATAGTTATTAAAGATCATGAGCACACAGAACATTTTCATCAAAAAGAGATCACAAAATTTCCAGTGAAAAGAAATACTATATTTTGAACATTATAAGAAAGCAATAGACTTGGTACAATCCCATCAGTAAAAAAAAGCTTTATACAAGGAATACCAAATACATCCAAATGTTGTTGAACTAATATATATTCGTACATTTAGATCTTGTGATTTCTTGATAAAATTTCGATTCCAATCTGATCCTCATACATGGTGTTGTTGTTCTGGATCTGGAACCAATTCTTTGAGTTGAATTTATCTCTTGTACAATGAGACTCAAATATATTCTCTTTATCTTGAAGGAATTTCATGAATTCCAGTCACAGACATGGATTGGATCTTCAACTAAGTGATAGCCTGGTCTAATGTAAAAGAACGTCTACTTGAACATGTCTATTTCCTGTTTAGATCAAAATAAATATAAAAAAATTCCCAAAAATTAAAGAGTCTTAGCACAGAAATTAACATTAAAAAAAGAAAAAAACTTCAAAAGATAAAAAGGCGGGAATTTGGGGAAGAAAGGTTAACTGGTTATTAGCCGATCCACTAAGTTCGCACGTTCAAGACGGTTATTAGAAAAAAATCATTTAGTTTTACCGGATATCTTTTGGTAAATATATTTCTTACACTAAAAAATCCTGGAAAAATAATTTATTTATTTTATATTTTCTTTTAATTCAAATTTTATTTATAACGGTAACAGAAGTATCGAAAATTATTAGTTGACGCTATTTTTGTACCTACTTAACGCAATATATATGCAACGCACAAAACGTCATTGATGCATAATATTACCAACACATTTTTAGGTGTTGCAAATATATTGTCACAAATGCTGCTGTTTGTTGTAGTGAAACATATCATGACTTTCATCACATGGTAAAGATAAACTGGGTTAAAGCGAAAAAGCTTACCAACACATATTTCGATCCAGATATAGATAGGCGAGATATACTCGGGTTGAAATACCAAATGTGTATAATGAAAGTCTATATATATATATAGCGTACGACTTCTTGTATCAAAGAGTAGGAGATAGAGTAGATAGACTTTTGAGTGATAGATAAGTTCAAGTCTCCACATACCTTTTTGTCTAGAAGTTCCACTGGTTCCTTGAGTAGTTCTTATACTTGTATGATGAATTGCCATGAAGTCCTTGAGCTCAACTACACTTTCTATCCTAGTCCGATGCTTATCTATAATAGACTAGAAATCAAGACTTATAGTTTTGAACACTAACATTGACAAACATGCTTGAGATAGCAACACATGCGAGTTTGCCCGAGAAATGCTCTAAAAATTCTGAAGAGGAAGTTCGCAATCATTTGTGGGCCTTATCGTGGTCTAAGTGCTCGTGAAATGCATAAGACTATGCTGACTTGCAGCATTATGCATAACATGGTAATCCAGGAAACTCGTCATAATAAGAATTGGACTAACCATTAAGATGGAGACTTAAGGCTTGAGATTATACCAGTAAGAGGATTACCTCCAAGGAACTATGTGCAAATGACTAGTCATATTGAGAACAGAACTCTGTATAACAGGTTAAGGGAAGATCTCAGAGTGAATATGTGGGCTGAGTTTGGAAGAGATGGAGGAAGAATTGAGTAGTGTTATTTCATTTGTTATTTCAGTGTTGTTTCATTTGTTATTTTATAGTTTCGTTTTGAAGTTGTTTAATTGTTTAAGTTTCATTTATTGTTTCATAGTTTTGTTTTGAAGTTGTTTAAGTTAAAAAAAATTTAACAGTCATTAAAAGTAGCGGTCTAGACTCAATCGCCAACATTTCTTATAAGTATACCTTCATTTCATCCATTTCAAAATAACACCTTCACTTCTCTACTTTCTCGGTAATTTATGGATGATCCTAGATTCACTGAATATGAAGATTTATCTCTTTGTAGAAACTATGTAATATACTACCTGAAGAGAGATGAAGAACAACGGATGAACAATTTACCTACTATAAGTTATTTGGGTAAAATTCATGATGCCGTATGCACAGAGACATGCAATCCTCATAACCGGGATCGCGCTGCTTTGTTTTGCCGATTCATGAATATCAAAAAAGATCTTGTGGATTTTATAACTATGAAAAGGATTGTCACTCGATATCGTCTTAGAGGTGACACCAATGATGAATTGGGAACACGAACTCGAGACGAGTGGCGAAGATGGAAAGGAAAATATTCCGAATATGAAGTGCATTACCAAATTCTTAAGGAGTTTCTAATAACTTGTATGGGACGTTAGGCTTTTTCATGGATGTTGTCAAAGTTTGTTTTTGAATGTAATGAAAAAACTAAAAAAAATTAGTTATAGTCTTAAGTTTAGTTTTCATGGATGTTGTCAATTTTAAGTTTTAATGTAATGAAAAAACTAGAACAATTTAGTTATAGGCTTAAGTTTAGTTCTACTCTAAAGTTTAGTTTTCATGGATGTTGTCAAGTTAAAGTTTTAGTGTAATAAAAAAACTAGAACAATTTGTAATGAAAAAACTAGAAAAATTTCATTCACCATAACCAAATTACTACATATTCATTAAAATTAAAGTTGTTACATTAATTAATTAAGTGACACTACTTCATCGTGGTCTTCATCATCCTCATCTTCAGCTTGAACTCCAAATTGTTTTTCCATGTTTCTCTTGTTTCTTTTTTTTTCCAACTCCTCTTCTAACCTGTCCATCTCCATCTCCCATACCATCAATTGTCTGGTATTCATTGTTGAGGTGTTCGCATTTAGAATCTTATTCTTGTCATAGTCTGAAACAAATTTCTCTTGAGTTTGTCGATGTTTTTTCATCTCCCTAGTCAAGAACTGTCGGTCTACTGCTCTTTGTTTTTCGACGGTCTTCTGATGCTGTATCGAAGTATCCAAAACACCTTCACTTGCTTCTCCTTCTTGGGCAGCTTTTCTCGTTTCTCTTGTATGATTTCTTCCAAATAATTTTCTCTTGATCGCAACATTGACATTCAAGTTGGAATTGTTGTTTGTTATCGATTCTGGTGAATAAAATGGATTATCCGAAGGGGGATGAGATGATTGAGATGGTTGTGAAGCTGGCGTTGAAGGTGAAGAAGTGTATGCTGAACTTGCAGGTATATTCTACATGTTTTCTAACACTTTTGGATTATATTTAGGCAACACTTTCAAAATATGATAACAACTTTCATAACCAAATTTTTTCCCATGTTTATGGTGCCATCAGTTCGACACTTTCGTTCGACATCAACATCGACAACACCACTCGCTCGAGCACGAGCATGTTGCATTATAGCAGGAGGATACAAGGAAACTTGGGAGTTGATTATAACGAAGCGACTGGACAATACGTTTGCATCACGATCGTTGATGTTCATAGTTTCTTCATGAAATTTAGCAAATATGTTATCCCACAACTTGGTAGATTGTTGTTGGGAACCATCGACACTATCTTCTGTAAAGAACACATAGTTTCTGCAAATGCTTTCATCTTCGGCTACGATAAATTTTGGACCCCTAATCTTCTTATTTTTATTATATTGAATATTAGATTGAGACATAATAAAGAAATTATACAATACGAGTTAATGAAAGAGTTGGATGATGAAATTTGTTTTAGATTAACAAATGTGAAGAGTACAGAAGAGAAGATGTGAGTTAAAATGGTATTTATAGGGGTAAGATTTCTGGCCGTTGGATCAGATTCTATATAGCGGTGTAGAATAGACCGCCCGGTATTATAAAAGCCGCTAACGGTGTTGTCTTGACCGAGCGTTCGAGACTCGATCGCTCGATAGAAACTTGACCTGGCCTGGCTAAGTGTATAATTTTCCACTTAGCCAGGCCAATTTTCCAGCTCCATAATAGGTGTAAAAATGGCAAACTTGAATGTTTGCCATGCCCAGAGGAACGGTCCTTAGGCCTATTCATATGCACATGCCAAAAAAAAACTTGTTTAACACACCGGGTGGCATGGAAAACGAGTTGCGTTATTATGGGAAAACCACTGAGTGACAGAGTTTCTATCGTACGATCTTGACAATATCGCCAGCGATAAAGTATTTATCGCCAGCGCTGCCATGAATGTCGCTCGATATTGACTCTAGCGCCAACGTTATAATTAATATCATCGACGTTACTTTTTAACGCCAATAAATACCGCATCATCTCTTCTTCCCCTTCACACCTCCCCTTACCTTCTAAAATTTGTTCTCTTTTCTTCTGTTTTCTTCTCTTTTGTAGTTTAACAAAATTTTATTCAGTGAGAATAGAAATATGATGAGTGAGAAAATAAAAATAAACAGAAAAGTTAAAGGATTAATAGAACCATCTTATGATGAGTGTCTATCTTTTTATTTTAATTAATGGAAACTATCTTTTAGATTAATACTCAAAGAGAAACTAGTTTTACATTTCATTAAAAATTAACCTTAATTGTATAATGCAATAATACTTAAAAAAATGAATCCCTGAACGTGAACCTTATAGAGTTCATAACATTCGTCGTGACTAAACATCTTTTGTTGTCTTCGGCAAATTTGATATAAGCTCTAATTTTTAGTTCTCCAGTTGACAACGCAGGATTATCCCATTTTATCAACCACATAATTTGTTGATACTTTCTCACATCGTTATTGATGAAACAATAACGATTTTGAAGACACTCATTTGGTCTTCTTGAATTTACGTGACTTAATAACGTCACAAACCTTTGAAACACAGTGCCCCATAAGTTAAAAGTCTCTAAATTGAAATCTCTATCGCTTGCAACTGAAACCCAACATCGAATGAGAGAAATATCTTCTTCTTGAGTGAAATCCACTTCGGTTATATCTGCGAGCACTAGGCATGTTGAAATGAATTTGAAATTGAGATGGTGTGAGTTGAAATGGGCATTTATAGGGGGAATAGTGGCCGTTGGATGAGGAACCGATGAACAATGTTTAAGTCAGCAAACGATGTAGTGACTGTCGCTAGCGCTGTAATGACCAACGAGCGGTATTTAGACCATCTAGCGATGGAAACTCTATCGCTCACTGGAATATGTGTCGTATAGTCCTATATGTTATAGTTTGACATATAGGCATATACGTTTGGCACTTTGGCATACCCGTAGTGGGTGCGTATATGGCAAAATATGATGTTTGCCATATGCATAGGAATAAGCCTTAGAGATAGTTGTGTGTAGAACTAGTATTCCTACCTACGTTTTATAGGCCGGTTCCTGTGCATAAGGAAAACTAGCCAATTTTCCACTTTTGAATCGAGTACCTTCCTAGTTTGAGGCCTAAGGCATTTATTTGGGGCCTATGATTTTCTTCATCCACCCAATATAAAACGATAAAGGGTGTCTAAATTTGATGGAACTACCAATTTATCCTCTATGAAACTTTAGTACTACCAACTTATCCCCATTATATCCTAATAATAAAAACAAAAACAAAAATAAAATTAATTTCCATCTCCATCCTACTTTAACCGATTCTTTTTCTCTTCTTCTCCTTTTTTTTATTTTCATTTTCAAACGTAAACGTTATTGATAATCACCCAATCCTCTAAAGTAGGTACTTTTTCATTTTAGCTCGAATCATGTACTTTTCTATCAACCCAATTCTCTAGATTAGGTTTCAATAACATGCAATCACTCAAAAATCCAATTTTTCCAAATCAACGTTTTCCGGGTTTATAAGAATCGGTCTACGTCAATGTACTTGTAAACCGATTTCATTTAGAAATGGTTGTTATTCATGCCGACAAAGACCAATTGTCCTAGATGTGCATTATGGTTGGAGAAAATTGAACCAGAATCGGTCTACGTTAACGCCCACATAACCCGATTCTGTTATAAAAGAGATAACTATTTTTCTGTTGTTTTTTTTTGTTAGAATCAGATTACGTACATGAGCACTTTTATAAACCGATTCCTGTTGTGCAATGTCAGGAATCGGTTTTTATGTGTGTATCTTGTAAACCGATTATGGTCAACCCATTATTTTCAATTACTATTCGATCATAGAATGAGTATTTTCATTATTTTCAGTTCAAGCATAATTTTTACTCGAAATAAAAACAATTTTATACCCGATTCCAAAATTAAAAATGAGCATTAGTATGATTTAGCAAACAATTTCAAAACGAGTATGACTTTATACTCGATCTGAAAATGAGTATCAAATTTATAAATGAGTATAATAATCGATTTTTGTGTACATCCGTAAAAACCAATTATAAGTTTTCTTCGTGGGTTAAAAAACTCAACCCAGAATCGGTTTACGAGGGCATGAACATCAACCATTTCTAGGTTGAGTTTTTGAAAAAAAATAATTTATTTCATGATTTGATGATGAATTAACATTAGTTGATTTCTAGGTTAACTTGATTAAACACCAATGAATCACAGGAATTAACACTAATTAATCAGCGGTAAATTAGCCTTTAAATAAAACAGTTGGATAAGGGTTTTTTCATTTTATTTCAAAATGTCTTTCTTTGTCTTGTAATCATAGGCCCCAAATAAAATGGTTAGACCCCAAACTAGGAAGGATCCAATATAGGTACAGTGATAAACTGAAAATTTTGTTATTATTAGTATTTGAAATTTGGATACACTTGTAATGTGGAGGCACCCTAGAAAAGGTTTTGTTAATATTAGTATTGAAAATTTTAATAGTGAGATGATTAGCATCTTAAAGGAGAATACATATGGCAAGGTTTCTTATAGGAACTAGTGTTTTTGGTTTTTTTGTTTTTTTTCCGTTAAGGTTTTGTGTTTTTCTTAACCCTGTAGAAGGTGTGAAGAAAAAAGTGACAAATTGAACTGGCTGCTGGCAAATATGCCGCTTAGCCAGGCAAGGTCCAGTTTCCATCAAGTGGGGAGTCTCTCCCGCTTGGTAGAATCTACACCTGGTGATCGACTATTAGCTGCTAGGGGCGTAGATTAAACCTCTTGGTGTAGAGTACAACGCCCAAAAATACTTCATCCAACGGTTAGAAAAACATCACCCTATAAATACCAAATACCAAATTCCAATTTTATTTCAATTCATACCTTCTTTAATTTTCTCGATTTTGACTCACATTTTTTAATATGGCTTCTCCATCTGGCGATGGTACAACATTTGGGGTGTAAATTTAACACAGCCGAATATGAATGCGTAATACCAAATACCATGCCTAATAATAGGATGTAAAACGTAATCCTCGTACAACTAAACTATAGCATTTTCTGGGTTGTATCTTCATGGTACTGGTTAATTAAAACATACAACATGAGCTTTATGTTTTCACTTGTTATGCACAATTGTTGCATCCTATGAACTATGTAAGCATTTAGACCGTTATTAACCTGATCAGGAGTCCAATTATTAGCTTTGTACTTGTACACGGTTGGAAAGATAATCCTTTTATCGTGAATATCAGGTTCGCAAACACCAAAGTAAGTATACCACCGAGAATAACATTGATAAACATTGTTGTTTTGATACATTAACCAATTTAAAAATTAAGTTGATAGTAAATCAAATAATAGAAGTGAATTGTGTTTCTTGCTTCTAACACTCCTCAAAATCCATTCATGTTATCCTTATTAGCACACGAGCATTCGCCAAGGGTTATGTAAAGTTCAGATGAAATTGCAGATCCCTAATCATAAGTTGGTGCTTTTGCAAAATCTTCTAAAGCTTCGAGAAAACTATCTAATGTCATTGGGCTACCATTGAGGAACATAATTTGTCCTAATATGTATAACACAAAAATATGTTCAAGCTCAGGATAATTGTTAGGAAACAAGTTTTGTTATTCCGCTCTAAAGTTGTCCGTAATTTCCCATGATAACGCTTCAAAAAACTCTTCAACCCAGGCACTCTTATTCCACTTGGATGTAATTTTTTGTACTCTTACTTTCCTTATTTGAGTACAATGGAAGTAGTTCTTTCTATTTTCGACCCGACTACACCACTTTAGTTGGTAATATGGATATATATACCCCTCATATTGTATTCTTGTCAACATGTACGAATCTAGCGATGTAGACCCTATAAACAATATGGTTATAATACTAAAACTAAAAATTGAATCTAAATAAGACTAAAAATTTGTATTGGAGAAAAAAATAAACTTACCACATTTGAAACCCTAGAAAAAGAACATATTTGCAGTAACCCACCAACGTTCTAATATCACTCGCACAATTTGAGTCATGTGGTTTTTGACTTTCACATAATTTAAACGATGACAATATCTTTGGACCCTTTCTTGAATAGTTTCGGGAAGGAACTCAAATATTGTATTGATCTCAAACCCCTGCTTCTTAGTTTACTTAAATTAACTCGCCCGGTGTGGATGGATATATTCATATGTAATACACAAGAACCAGCTAGTTGTCTAGCATTCACAAATTCTGTTTCTTTATTCATATTCCAGACACCACCACATATCGGCCGGGGAGCTGGTTCTTCCTTTGCCTTTTATGTTTTCTTATGGTCTTATTTTTGTTCTACCACTCTTTCTTTCAAAATAAAATTGTTTTAAAATTTTTCTCTTATTTGTTCCATGTATAAGGGGATAATTTTTTTTTTGAAATAGATGTGAAGGAAATATAAAGATGAGTAGTGCTATTTATAGACAATAGAACACCGACCTTTGGCGATGGAAATTAAGCCGAGTAGTTTAGAGTACATCGCTAGCAGTGGAGACTCCGATGCTAGCTAGCGATGTAGGCTTCATCGATAGTTAACGATTCAATCTCTTAGCGCTTTTACCATATTGGCGCGGTCAGTTTGTTAGGACACCTGACACGATATATGTGTGCGTTCCCCTTGGAACCGTCCTTAAAAAATTGAGATAATAAGAAAGTTGGCATTGTGGTCAGAAATTACCATGTAAGAAAAAAATCTATATATGACAAAATAATTTACTAGTGACTCAATCTACCTCTGACCATCCAAAATGTGCAAAATTTTCCATGTAACAAATTTTTTGTTTTCATAGAAGTAGACAACCCAAGCCCAAAAATGATAACCTTAGATTTTTTTTCTTGTCTCTGTTTACCATGAAATCTACAACGTAACGTTGAATATGGGACTACGGTCAAAAGTTTACGGTGCAACTCAAAATCCATCCCATGAAAAAATAATTGAATGGTGATTCAAAATCTACCTTAAACCGTGAGAAATATGCATAATTTCTAATGTAGCAGAAATCCGCTCTTACAGTGGAAGACACTCGAGCCAAAAGAAAAAAAGAGTAAATCAAACGATCTTTTTCATTTTTATTTTTACCAAAAAATATGCAATATAACTCTAAATCTGGTAATGTGCCCATAAATTTATTAGGTAACCTATTATTTAAATCATAAAAAAAATTATTCGTTTTCCCAAGAAATCTTTGTAGCAACTCCAGTTTGATACTTTGCCAAAACTTACCATATAATTCAAAACCTATCACATGAAAAAAGTAATTGACTAGTGATACAAAATGTACCTCAGGCCTCCCAAATATATGCATAATTTACATTGTAACTAAAAGTTTGCTCTTAGAGTATTAGACAACTGAATCTCAAAAATCAAAACATAATATTTTTTGCTTTTAACAAAGAAGTCTGTAATATGATTCAGAATATGGCACGACACCCATATTTTTATCCTATAACCCAAATCTATCCAATGAAAATATGACTGACTAGTGGCATAAGATCTACCTCATGGTTTCCAAAATTATATTTCTAATGTAGCAAAAATCTGCGTAAATAATAGTAGACAATAATCCAAACCCAAAATCTATCGGTCGTACCACTCATTTTCCTTTGTTCTAAAAGGGTTGATGAAAAATTTGGCTGATAGTTACCCACGAAATGATATCCGACATCATTTTATGGGGAACACCACTAGGTTCGGCTGTCTTATTTTTTGTTAGAGTCAACCTAAGTATGTTTTTAGAAAACTTAAGTTTTAGCTGATAACTTGTCTGCGTAACCTATGTATGTTTTTAAAAATAATTAGGTTCGACTGATAACTTGTCAGCCGAACTTATATGTAGGTTTTATAAATTAAAAAAAAGAAAAAATAATAGAGTTGAAAATAATAATTATAAAAATGTAAACAATAACGACATTACTGTTATTATTAAAATTTGTGGATAAGGAGTTATTGGTTTTACTAACTAACGACTCCATTTTGTTTTCATTCAATGTGCCTCAAGACCCAAAAGTTTTGAGGAGCTTGTGATAGGCAAAAATGAGATTAGGATTGGCAAATATGGGCTTGGGAGAGCCACACAATCGACTATTTGTATATGCACGACTAACATTTTGGCCATCCACTTATGCGATGTTTATGTATGTTATGTTAGAATATGACAGCCTTGTTATATCATAATAAATCATATCGATTATTTTTTCTCAACCATATACTGATATTGCTTACCTTTATGATATCATGGTTACAGATCGAACAACATTATCATATTTGTATGATTAAAATGGTGTTTTACCTAAAGAAGGGGTGGAGCAAGGTATTGAAAGCATGAAGCGTTTTTTATTTTAGGAAGCGAGGCGTACATCGAAGCCTGAAGCGTCGCTTGATGGTTGATGTTTGAAATAGATGTTTTCTTAGAAATAATTAGACGCAACTAGTAATTATAAATTTATTAGGAAGATAATATCAATATAAATTTTATATAAGTCTAATTATTATCAAAAACAAAGTGTGTGCACACCAGTTCAACCTTCTCCAGGCGAGTAGGAGGCGGGGTGTTTGATTCCCCTTAAAACATTTATGTTTTTCTTTTAAAAGCTTTAAAAATTAGACAAGAAAGGAGTTGACTAAGTCAAAAAGCGCACTTCACATAACCGTTTTGAAGCGAAATACATAAATTTGAAACGAAGTGTACGCTCCGAAGCGTGAAGCGTACGCTTCACGAAAGATGCGCTTCACATATCCGCTTCAGAGCGAAATGCTGAAATTTGAAACGAAATGTACGCTCCGAAACGTGAAGTGTACGCTTTTAAAAACAATGGGGTGGAGTAAATAAGACAGGTACATAGACACCCATGTACACTTTCAATTAGTGCATTCGATACGCATTTTTTGGATCATTATCGCTGCAGACAATTAGAATATTATCCTGACAGCCTAAATAAGATCGGTTATGCATGTGTGAGATATTTATTACCAAATAATAATGTTCCCTATCTGACTACATTGCCATCTTCTTATGATTCGAATATTAAGTCGATGGTAGTTTGATAAGGATGAACACGTAGCTAGCGAACCATTACCATGAACGCTCAATTATTGCAACGATTAATTAGAATCATCCAGATGTACTTTGCAGCAAGTAATAAAAATGGAGATATATGTAGTTAAATAATTATTTTTGATATTTACTTTCTTTTCATTTACAGTAAATGTGTACAAAATTCCATGCGCATTTTCATAATAAAACGCGAAAATGCTAATGGTGGATCAGTAGCGATATATGTTACTACTAGTTGATGTTTAGAAGTGAAACTCTGTGTTTGATTAAACACCTGAAGACAGTTTCTAGTCCATCTTCAAGATCTTGAAGGGTCATTTCAAGGGCTCCCAATGTTTTTTGTACATTGTTTACTTCAATGCCTTTGGTAAGGGCTTTTACGGCAATGTCAACCTTCATTACTTCGGAAGTTTCTTCGCTGTGTGCAATTCGCTTGGTGAGCGTCAATTTAGAGATCAAAGACTTGTTTTGCTTTGGAGCAGAAACAAAGGACAATATAGATTCAAAAACCGCAAGAGTTGTAGCTTCAACTTCTGCTAGCAAGCTAATTTCGGTATCATTTTTCTTGTTGTTCTTAAGATCTGCAAGGCACTTGCGGATCACTTTGGTGATTTTCTTTCTTGAGGTCATGTATTCAGAAACTTCATTTGATCGTCTACGAATGGAAGATTGTAGTTCTTGAACATATTGCCTCATCTGAGACAATACATCCTTAATAATACTGCAAACATCCAACAACATGATAGATCCCTCCAAAACAGTGTCTAAGCATTTGCCATCTTGAGTAGAAAGGAAATCCTCTACACACTCGTATAACTTTTGGAGACCAGATAAATTTTGGCTGATTGATGAAGATTCTTTTAGTTGGCACAATTGTTCCTCCACTGCAAGAGTGAGAGGATGTGAGTTTGTAGGTAAACTGATGGACCGAACATGGAAAGAAGCCATTTTGTATTGAATTAGTAGAAGAAGAAAGTTTATTAGATTTCAGTTTTTTGGATGAAGAAATGAAGACCTGTTGTGAAGCTTATATAGAGAGAGCCAAAGGGGACATAAGGAATCTCTATGACTATGCTCTCCAAATTAGTTTTTGCTTTTAGTCTCGTGCGCTTCTGAAGTTGACACCCCATGTCTGGTGGTTGTTCTTATTAATTAAGTGGTTATCTTCACGTTAGAACTTTCAACTATGTAAGCGACAAATTCTAAACACCGGCACACAATATATATGTGCACGTCTGATATATAATTCCGTTCCGACAATAGGAATATGACAGCCTTGATATATATGAGTTAGATGCAAGTGCGTAGTGGTGTTGGTTTATTGTACGTTATGGTTCACCTTCCTGTTGATGGGTTGTTCCCCTGTTCCCCTAGCAACCAATCAGCTTGGCAATCTTATACGAAGCTTATAAGAAACGAACAAGAAACATCTTTTGATACTCAATATCTACAAAACTATAAGCTAAAACCACATGAACGGAAATAACGTATCAATAAAATCGGTTGCGATATGGACGCTTGTTATGTATTTAATATTTTGTAACCCTTTGTCAGGCCTTCTATTTAGTTTCTATGGGAAAGGACGGGAGCCTTGCATATCTCATTTACAGGTGCTTTACATCTTTACTTGTCTATCTCATGGCCACAACTAGCAGTAGAGCTTTGTCTCTGCAAGTTTGCAAAGAGCTTGAGATATTATTTGTAAGAACCAAACGATTTAATCAGTGGCGGAGTATTTCTTCCATTGTGGTTACGTTAATCTAAAGTTGTTCTTGATGCCCAATCCGTATATGGGTATAAGTAAAGTCAATGTAAGCGTGCTACAATAGCAATTGGAATCTTAACACACTCAAATTATCAGATGCATCATATATTACAATGTCAATGCAGCGATACTAAAAGATCATACGTACATATTATTTTTGTCCACCATATAGTGATACGCTTACCTTTAGGATCTCATGGTTCCTCATCTAACAACATTTTCATAATTTTATGATTAACAAAAGAAAAGTCACTGTTGTTTTAACTATATGAAGGGGTGGGTGGAGGAGGTTAGAAAGACAGGTATGTAGCCACACATACATTTTGATTCGCATTTTTTGGATCTTTATCTCCGCAGACAATTAGAATATTAACCTGACAGCCTAAATAGGATTGATTATATATCTGTGAGATATTGATTGCTTATCGAATATGTTCCCGATCTAACTACATCACCATTTCTATAATTATGATCCAATAATTAAGTCAATGGCATTTTGATAATGATGAACACGTAGTTAACCATTACCGAACATGAACGCTAAATTATTGCAATGATTAGAATAATCAAGATGTATTTTGCAGCCAGTAAAAGAAAATAGAGATGAATTTAACGAACATGTAGTTAAAGAATTTGTTGTATTGATATTTACTTTCTCTCATTTACAGTATATGTGTACAAAATTCCATGAGCATTTTCATAACAAAACGCGAAAATGCTAATGGTGGATTAAGTAGCGATATATGTTACTACTAGTTGATGTTGAGAAGTGAAACTCTGTGTTTGATTAAACACCTGAAGACAGTTTCTAGGCCATCTTCAAGATCTTGAGGGGTCATTTGGAGGGCTCCCAATGTTTTTTGTGCATTGTTTACTTCAATGCCTTTGGTAAGGGCTTTTACCATGTTCTCAACCTTCATTACTTCGGAAGTTTCTTCGCTTTGTGCAACTCGCTTGGTGAGCGTCAATTTAGAGATCAAAGACTTGTTTTGTTTTGGCACAGAAACAAAGGACAGTATAGATTCAAAAACGGCTAGAGTTGTAGCTTCTACTTCTGCTAGCAAGCTAATTTCGGTATCGTTTTTCTTGTTGTTCTTAAGATTTGCAAGGCACTTGCGGATCACTTTGGTGATCTTCTTGCTTGAGATCATGTATTCAGAAACTTCATTTGATCGTCTACGAATGGAAGATTGTAGTTCTTGAAGAGATTGTCTCATTTGAGACAAAACATCCTTGATAATACTGCAAACATCCAACAACATGATAGATCCGTCCAAAACGGTGTCCAAGCATTTCCCATCTTGAGTAGAAAGGAAATCCTCAACACACTCGTATACCTTTTGGAGACCAGATATGTTCTGGAAGATTGATGAAGATGAGGTAGCTTTAAGTTGGCATAATTGTTCCTCCATTGCAAGAGTAAGAGGATGAGAATTTGTTGGTAAACTGATAGAGCGAACATGGAAAGAAGCCATTTTGTAATTGAATTAGTAGAAGAAGAAAGTTCGTTTGAATTTAGTTTTCTGGATGAAGATTGAATACCTATTGTGAAGCTTATATATACAGAGTCGAAGGCGAAATAAGGAATCTCCACAGTTAATGTTTTTGGTCTCGTGCGCCTCCGAAGTTCACGCCCATGTCCGGTGGTTGCTCTTGTATATAATTAGGTTTTCTTCACTTTAACATTAAAACTTCGTTTATGAAATATAGAAAATCGGTAAACACACATACATAATATGGATGTACAGTTGTGCACGTCTGATATTGTCGGATTAATATTAAAATTCGGTTCCAACAATTGGAATATGACAGGCTTGATATATACCAATTAGATGCAAGTGCCTAGTGGATTTGGTTGGTTATCCTTTATGGTTCACCTTTCTGATACGTTGTTCCCCTGTTCCCCTATAAATCCATTGGGACCTTCGCAAGCTTATATGAAGCGTCTAAGTTTAGGTAATCAGTAATAAGAAACGAACAAGAAACATCTTTTGATATCTTATCAATCTCCAAGTTAATATCTTTAAAACTTTCCGCTATGTTAGCGATCTGTAAACATTGACACTTAATTTGTACGTGCACGTCTGAAATTGTCAGATTATATACAATCCCATTCAAACAGTTGGCAATATGACAGCCTTGATAGCATGAATTAATAATGCAAGTGTGTAATGTTGTTAGTTGGTTCACCGGTACGTTGTTCCTATTTCCCTAGCAACTGGAATCTTCACAAGCGTATATGAAGCCTCCAATTAGATCAATTAATGGAAGCTACCAAGAAAGATCTATAGTGATCCTGATGCACACACTACCAACATTTGGAATACTGATAGGCTGTTTAATACGCATATTTTGGACCACTGTCTCTTCGGAGACAATTAGATTCTTAACAGCCTAACTTATACTGTTCATGCATGTGCGAGAAATTAATTGCAAGTTCATTAAGATTCAAGAATTAAGTCAATAGTATGAACACGGTAATGACCATCAGGATAATTGAGGTGTACTTTTCAGTCAGTAAAAAGACGGAGATAAATCTGATGAACAAATATATATAGTCAAAATTTGTTGTATTGATATTTACTTTTTTTTTTTTTTCATTTACAGTAACTGTGTATAAAACTCCATGAGCATTTTCATAATAAAACGCGAAAACACTTGAGGAGGATTAGTAGTGATATATGTTACTACTAGTTGATGTTGAGAAGTGAAACTCTGTGCTTGATTAAACACCTGAAGACAGATTCTAGTCCATCTTCAAGATCTTGAAGGGTCATTTCAAGGGCTTTCAATGTCTTTTGCACATTGTTTACTTCGATGCCTTTGTTAAGGGCTTTCACTGCGGTGTCAACCTCCACTACTTCGGAAGTTTCTTCGCTTTGTGCAACTCGCTTGGTAAGGGTTAGCTTAGAGATCAAAGACTTGTTTTGCTTTGGAGCAGAAACAAAGGACAATATAGATTCAAAAACGGCAAGAGTTGTAGCTTCAACTTCTGCAAGCAAGCTAATCTCGGTATCGTTTTTCTTGTTGTTCTTAAGATCTGCAAGGCACTTGCGGATCACTTTGGTGATTTTCTTTCTTGAGGTCATGTATTCAGAAACTTCATTTGATTGCCTACGAATGGAAGATTGTAGTTCTTGAACAGATTGCCTCATTTGAGACAATACATCCTTGATAATACTGCAAACATCCAATAACATGATAGATCCATCCAAAACAGTGTCTAAGAATTTTCCATCTTGGGTAGAAAGGAAATCCTCAACACACTCGTATAACTTTTGGAGACCAGATAAGTTTTGGCTGATTGATGAAGATGCTTTTAATTGGCAAAGTTGGTCCTCCACTGCAAGAGTGAGAGGATGAGAGTTTTTTGGTAAACTGATGGAGCGAACATGGAAAGAAGCCATTTTTGAATTGAATTAGTAGAAGAAGAAAGTTTATTAGATTTCAGTTTTTTGGATGTGGAATGGATACCTATTGTGAAGCTTTATATACACAAAGCCAAAGGAGACAAAAAGAATCTCCATTCTGGCTCTCTAACTCACTTGCTTTGTTCTCATGTGCTTCCGATTTTATCGTCCGTGTCTGTTGGTTTCTCCTGATTTAAATAACTTGCAACAGATAATGCATCACTCATCATACAAGGTAATCACCACGTTAGTATCTTAAATTTTGTCGATTGTTATAGCTAATTGGGAACTATAATATTAATGCACGACCGACATTGTCTTTTAGACACTTGGAATATGACAGCCTTGCTATGTATGAGTTAATGTAAGCGTGTAATCCCGTTGGTTAGTTATCATTTGTGATTCCCTTGTCCCCTAACGATTGAATCTTCACATCCACGTACAATTCAATGTCAATGTTGTGTTACTACGAACAGTCTCGAGATTGAGACCCATCTTCACAGTCTCGAGATTGAGACCCATCTTAAAAGTCCAATGCTTAAACTGTTATGGACAGTCCATTGTAAGGTCGAACTCTAGGGTCTAAAACTAGGGTTGTGTATCTTGTATAAGAGGCAGATTGAATGAATGAAAGACGTACGAACTATTTTGATATATGTGGTTTACAAAATCTAACATGGCATCACGAGCCAGAGTTGATTAACACGAATAAGAAAACCCTAGAACAGTAGACATGGCGGATGATGCAGAATCATCTAAAAGAGGAAAAGAGGTAGAAAACAATATGCAAAAGAAGAAACCAGAATATCATCTGGGATCAAGTGATGGACCAGGGATTATCATCACACCTATTGTATTAAAGGGAGCAAACTATGATGAATGGGCTAGAGCAGTGAGAAGATCATTGATAGCCAAACGGAAATTTGGTTTTGTTGATGGAACTGTCAAAGAACCAACAGAACCTGAGGAGTTAGAGGAATGGATTGCAGTGCATTCAATGCTGGTTTCTTGGATCAGCAATACATTGGAGACAAATATTAGATCAACGTTGGGGGATTATGATGATTCGAGCATGTTATGGACGCACTTGAAGAGGAGATTTTGTGTTGTAAGTGGAACTCGGATCTGCCAGTTGAAAGCTGCCTTAAGCGAATGCAAACAGAAGAAGACTGAGGAGGTTGCAGTGTACTATGGGAGATTGAACAAGATATGGGATGAGATGGTGACGTACATGAAGATACCAAAGTGTAGCTGTGGCCTGTGCACGTGTAACATTGCAACACAGGTTAGTACGTTGAGAGAAGAAGATTTCTTACACTATTTTTTGATTGGATTGGATACCATGTATAGCTCCCTGCGTGAACAGTTACTGGCAAGAGAACCACTGCCATCTATAGATGTGGCTTATCAAGTTGTGGTTAATTCAGAACGTCTAAAATTGGGGGAAGGATTTGTGACGTCTCAGACACAGGACAATGTTATGGCGTTCAAAGTTCATTCAGACCAGCGTCCATACAATAATATGTATGATCCTAAAATTTTTTGCAAGCATTGTAGCCGAGAAGGGAACTCACAGGAAGGGTGTTTTCAGCTGATTGGATACCCGGAATGGTGGGGTGACAGACAAAGAGGTGGAAGAGGATATGGTCGAGGAGACCTAACTGGTGGTAGAGCTGCTGGTAGAGGACGTGCTGGTGCCGGTTTTGTGAACAACAGAGGAGGTAGAGGACAAGACAATATACGTGCGCATAATTTGAACATATCGGCAGCAACAACATCATCTCATCATGCCACTGGATATTCAGGAGATGCATCAGGACTGACAGGCGTGACTGCAATTCAAGTTCAGCAGGTTCTTGAATACTTAAATTCAAGAAAAATCAGTTCCCAGCTCCAAGGTAAGACAAATCAAACATCCTGGATTATAGACACAGGAGCTACAAATCATATCACGTGTAAAAGAGATGATATGATAAATGTGAAAGATATTAGAGCATGTTCGGTGGGAATGCCAAACGGAAAATATGCTCACTCTGAGAAAATAGGAACAGTCATTCTTCCTGGTGGTTTGAGATTGGACAATGTGCTTTATGTGCCATAGATAACTTGTAACTTGATTTCTGTTACACAACTCATTGATGAGGTAGTATGTAATGTTCAATGTACTAACAATTTATGTCTTATACAGGACCGGTTGACGAGGAAGGTGATTGGAGTGGGTGACCGACGAGGTGGACTATATATGTTCTGTGGTGTGCCTCCAGTTAAAGTGCTTACGGTGAATGAGGATACGTATGAGCTGTGGCATCAGCGATTGGGACATCCATCAGAGAAAGTGTTACAACGGTTACCAGGTCTGGGTAGAGTATTGAAGAAAAATAATGATACGTGTGATGTTTTTCCACGTGCAAAACATCGTAGAAGTAGTTTTGCTAGTAGTTTGAGCAAATCCAGTTGTAGTTTTGATTTGGTTCATATAGATTTGTGGGGTCCTTATAAGACGTGCTCGTCGTCTGGAGCACAATATTTTTTGACAATAGTAGATGATTTTTCAAGAGGTGTGTGGATTTATTTAATTTAAAGCAAAACTGAGGTTGCAACGATATTTTTTAACTTTATTGCGCTTGTGAAACGTCAATTTGGTAAAGAAATCAAAATTGTTAGAAGTGATAATGGAACTGAATTTAATGCATTACGTGGCTATTTTAAAACTAATGGAATAGTTTTTGAGACATCCTGTGTAGGAACACCTCAACAAAATGGAAGAGTTGAGAGAAAACATCAGCACATAATGAATGTGGCAAGAGCTTTGAGGTTTCAAGCAAATTTACCGATCAGATTTTGGGGAGAATGTGCTTTGACAGCAGCGTATTTGATTAATCGAACGCCTACACCGGTTCTAAATAACAAAACTCCATATGAAGTTCTATTTGTGAAACCGACACCATATAGTCAGTTGAAAGTATTTGGTTGCTTGTGTTATGCACATGATCAAAGTAGTAAAGGGGATAAGTTTGCAAGTCGAGGAAGAAGGTGCGTCTTTCTGGGTTATCCTTTTGTGAAGAAGGCATGGAAAGTATATGACTTAGACAAAAGACAATTTTTAGTCTCAAGGGATGTAAAGTTTCATGAACATCAGTTTCCTTACATATCTAGGGTACCTGATCAGTCAACTGAGATAGTTCAGGCTAATAATGACGTGTGTTGGAGTGATGATGAAGAAATAGTGCAGCAAGAGAACCCAGAAGATATTACTGAGAACCCAACTTACATTACTGAGGACCCGGAAGACAGTACTGCGAACCCAGAATATGTTACTGGGAACCAGGAAGGTATTACTGCGAACCCAGAAAACATTACTGGGAACCCGGAAGACATTACTGAGAACCTGGACGATGATACTGAGAACCCAGAATATATTACTGAGAACCCTGTGGTCTCGAAGGAAGTGACGGAAGCTAGTATGGGTAAAGGAAGGAGACAGAAGATTCCGTCTAGTCGTCTCAAAGGTTTTGTAACGCACACTGTACGACAAAATAGTCCATCCCATGCTCACTCTCCACAATCATCATCCTCAGGTACGCCGTATCCTTTGACGTATTATGTTAGTTGTGATAAATTCTCTACAGTTCATAAAAAGTTTCTTGCAGCAATTACTGCTGGGTCTGCGCCTAAAAATTTCAAAGAATCCATGAAGCATCCAGGATGGCGTAAGGAAATGGCAGAAGAAATACGAGCTTTGGAAGAACAAGGAACATGGGAATTAGAAGAATTACCGCCGGGAAAGAAAGCTCTTGGTAGTAAATGGATTTACACAGAGAAGTATGATGAGAATGGACAGTTGGTGCGGCTCAAAGCTAGACTGGTGATCTTTGGGAATCATCAAGTAGAAGGGTTGGATTACAATGAGACATTTGCACCAGTGGCGAAAATGACGACAGTGCGAACTTTCCTAGCTGTGGCAGCAATTAAGAATTGGGAAGTGCATCAGATGGATGTACATAATGCATTTCTTCATGGAGACTTGGAAGAAGAAGTGTATATGAAAATACCACCTGGATTTTCTCAAGGTAAGTCTAATATGGTGTGTAGGATGAAAAAATATTTATATGGTTGAAAGCAGGCTCCTCGATGTTGGTTTGCAAAATTGTCTGCAGCTTTGAAGAATTATGGGTTTCGGCAATCATATTCCGATTATTCTCTTTTTACCATGACTAAGGGAAAAACCCAACTTAATGTTTTGGTATATGTGGATGATTTGATTGTTGCGGGTAATGATTTAGTTGCGCTTGATCAATTCAAACTTTACTTGGGACAATGTTTCAAGATGAAAGATTTGGGAAAGTTGAAGTATTTTCTGGGTTTGGAGGTGGCACGAAGTGCACAAGGTTTTTATATGTTTCAACGCAAATATGCGTTGGATATCATCATGGAGGCAGGTTTATTAGGTGCAAAACCTGCAGAATTTCCAATGGAAACTAATCATCGTCTTTCTTTGGACAAAGGAGATTTGTTCACGGATGTGGAAAAATATCGAAGACTGATTGGGCGTTTAATCTATTTGTCCGTGACTAGGCCAGACCTAGCATATTCCGTTCATATTTTGTCTCAATTCATGCAACTGCCGAGAATAGCACATTGGGAAGCGGCTCTTCGTGTGGTTCGATATTTGAAGAAGAATCCTGGGCAGGGAATTCTGTTGCGCTCTGATAGTGGTCTTGATTTGAAAGGATGGTGTGACTCAGATTGGGCTGGTTGTCCCTTAACTAGACGCTCGTTGACGGGTTGGTTTGTTCTTCTTGGGTATTCTCCAATATCCTGGAAAACTAAGAAGCAACATACTGTTTCTCGTTCGTCAGCTGAAGCGGAATATAGATCTATGGCGGCGGCGACGTGTGAATTAAAATGGCTGAAAAAATTACTGGGTGATTTGGGAGTTCATCATCCACATGGAATGCGACTTCTCTGTGATAGTCAATCGGCTTTGTATATTGCTCAGAATCTAGTTTTTCATGAACGAACAAAGCATATTGAAGTTGATTGTCATCTGGTTAGAGATGCTATCATGCAGAAGCTTATTACGCCTTCTTACACTCCTACAACAGTGCAATTGGCGGATATTTTTACTAAATCTTTAGGGAAAGCTCAGTTTCAGTTTCTTATTTCCAAGATGGGCATGTGTGATCTCCATGCTCCGTCTTGAGGGAGGGTATTAGGAGAGTTATATATGGGCTCGAGACTGTTGGGTTGAGACCCATCTTCACAGTCTCGAGATTGAGATCCATCTTCACAGTCTCCAGATTGAGACCCATCTTAAAAGTCCAATGCTTAAACTGTTATGGACAGTCCATTGTAAGGTCGAACTCTAGGGTCTAAAACTAGGGTTGTGTATCTTGTATAAGAGGCAGATTGAATGAATGAAAAATGTACGAACTATTTTGATATATGTGGTTTACAAAATCTAACAATATGTATAGTTACGAAGGAAGCAAAAGAGACTAATATGGGTATCTGTTCAAGAAGAAGATATGTATGTTACCTCTAACTTCCCTATCTTTGGTCCTTCCCTTCGAGAACGGAAACAATTTACGCGTATCTCCCAATTATTCTAGGCTGAATGACTTTTATCTGTTCCTTTTTTCAGTGGCAAGCAATTTCGTAAGATATGTGGTTACTTTCAGTTCATGTTATGCTTCATAAATTGACAATCAAAAAGAAACCATGAAGGAAGTAGAACATCCATCATACATTGGGAACTAACTGTAGTAAGCCCTAAACCTTACTCAAGGAGAATGCTAGGTCATTGCTTACATGGTCATACGACTCATACTCAAAGAATTTATATTGCAGAAAATACTGGGTGCTTTAGCAAAGCTGATGGAAGTGCACAGTGTAGAGTCAAGAATTAACTGAACTATATGCGGCGTTTCAAAACATGCGTATTTGAAATATATATTAAAAAAATAAATAACAAAAAAATTAAGTTGGCAGGGCTTGAACCCGGGTCTCTCGGGTGAGAGCCGATTATCCTGACCACCTAGACTACAACGGATTACATTTCCAGCGAGATGAAGATATGAACTTGAAAATCCCCGCAAAGTAATCTGAGTTGCAAGCATTGATTTCCTTATTAAGAGGTGTAACTCAATGTAGCTGGGTCAAGATCCAGAGTCTAACAACCTATTATGGGAAAATTACTTTTAATTGTTTTACAAGAAACAAAATTTGTTTTTTAAAGGAAACCAGAAGTCTAACTTGATTTCAGGGGCGGAGCTACTAATGAGGTGAGTGGGTCACTGGACCCACCTAAATTTTGGTTAATCCTTATAACCTGAAAATGTGAGTGTGAAAACAAACGTTATAGCAGTCAAATTAAGGAAATAAATGAGTGAAAAAAGACTAACTTATTGAATTTTCAGGCTTCAGTTGAATAATCTAGCTCTCTTCAACTGAACCTAGTTCTACTCTGTTTAAATAATCATCAAAGTCTAATTTCCTTAAAAGAATCCACTCAAATATTAGTCGATGAAGACGGACAACAAAGATGAGAACACTATGAAGGCTTATTATCATTCTTTGTTGGGCTCTTCTCAAAAACACATTGTGCAAGATCGTTCTTGTTTCATGGAGTTTGCAGAATTGAAGAACCAAATTGTCTAATAATAATAATAAGTTATTTAAACGGTCCGCGAGTTATAACTCCAAAGGGTGTCACTATCCATCCACAAAAACCCTAAAAAACAAAATTTTGATGAAACATCATAGAATTTGACAAAACCAATTTTTGATTTCATTATAAAATTTGATGAAACCAATTTTGAAATTTGGAGTTTTTGTATTAATTTCTTAAAATTTGAGGTTTTTGTATCAATTTAGTTTAAGATGGAGTTTTAATGAATCCCAACATTTGAGTGGGGTTTTTGTACCACAAGTTTGGTCACCTTGGGTTTTTATGACTAGTTTTTTTATCGCTTCATATTTCTGTGATGAAATGAGATGTTTACATCAAAATTTGGTGGGTGTCCTTGTGATTAGTTATGATGCCAAAATTCTTTTCATATTGCCCCACCCAACTACAAATCCTAGCTCCGCCACTGCTTGATTTGCTATTATTGTCTCATATAAATATAACTCGAAAATCTGTTTTCAAGATATATTAGAAGAAATTCGTTTTATCATCTTCTTTCTTCGTTTTTTTGCGGCGCGTCTTCACTTCCAATCCATGTTGCTAAGTTCAAGAATGGGTAACTTGCGTTGTGCTAACTCAAGTTATACCCGACAGTCTTATCCTGGACATATCTTCGTTGTGAGGGGCTTAGCATTGCTCGTCTCGAGTATACCCGCGAACTAATGTGTTAAGGACAACTTGTTGAACCTGTGATTCTGCCCTCGTCAAGGTGTTTCGGTAGAGTTGTTTCAGTTTTGTTCTTTACATATTATTTTTGATACATCTAACTTGTTGTTCATTATTGCAAGATTCCAACACAATTTCTGGCCAAGTTAATGTATCGGCTTCTACTTGCCAAATGTTTGACATTAGTGCTGGTAGATCAAATATGATCTAGCAGCGTCATACAATACTTTTTCCAATTAGAAAGTTTTCTTAATTAGGAAAAAGAATATTTAATAAACTATAAAATATTTATTCTTTTCATTTAAAATTTTAAAACATTCCATGCACATTTAAGAAATTTATGATTTTTTTTAGAAATTTCCTTATTTAGTGTGATACACTTAAAAATATTTATTCATTTATGTTAAAATTAAATTAAATTCTTTATTTATGTATAAATAAAGGTTGTTCTATTTTTAAAATCACTGAAGAAAATAAAACAATTTCAACTTTTTAAAGAAATCCAAACTTCAAAAGGAATCGAAACTCCGTGTAGCTGATGAATCTATGACAAACAAGAATACGTCCGCGGTGATGGTGGCAGATATGATTGTAAGTATTTTAATATTATTCGGAGTTGGCATACATATTATGGCACTTGTTTTTAAATCACACATCATATATGCTCCAATATCTTTATCTTGTTAAGAATTAATATTTATACTAAGCGGACTTATTACTTTTCAGGACAAACATGACAAAACTCTTGTTAGGACCAGGTGGAAAGATGTAGCTGCAAGAGGAGTTAATTTTCTTTATAAGGAATTAAATTGTGATATATGTCGGGTGAAAACCACGTTTGAAGCAGATATGCGTCCCCATATCATAGGAAAGAAACACAAAAGGAAAGAGACAACATGAAATCAGATATGGTGGCAATAAACAAAAGTACTAAGAGAAAAGTATCTGCGCAACTAGAATTTAGTCTTCTAAAAAATTCAAAGAACATACAAGGCATTGAAGTAAACAATGCCTTTGAACGAGAGTCTCATTTGAAGCTTCCTTTTCAGCTTCAGCAGTCTCATCAACTTCAGATTCTACCACAAGGTTTTTTTGGAAATGTTTCACTGTTAATATCCATGACAGTGACCATTAGAGCTTCACTGTTTTTATGACAAGCTGTCATACTAGAAGTTTCGCCGGGACCTTCCTTTTCAGTTTCAGCAGTCTCAATTTGAAGCTTCATTTTCAGCTTCAGCAGTCTCATGTGAAGCTTCTATGGTTTCACTGTGAATACCCTGGACAACATCAGGTCCACCGGTACCTTCCTTTTCAAGTCCAGGAGTCTCATTTGAAGATTCCTTTTCAGCTTCAGGAGTCTTCGTTGCAGGTCCGCCGGTACCTTCCTTTGCAAGTCCAGGAGTCTCATTTGAAGCTTCCTTTTCAGCTTCAGGAGTCTTCGTTGCAGATTCGATGGGTTCACTGCGAATTGTATCATTTTGAGATTTGTCCTGGCCACCACCTTCTAGGTTTTCTGCCACCTTCAGTCTGTCATCCTCTCCGTCCCCTCTCGTAGATTACACTTTATCATTATTTGAGGTGTTACCACCTTCATCATCCATGGGGTTATCCCCGTCAACCCTTGTATGACTTTGAGTGTTGTCCAGACCAGCACCTTCTAGGTTTTCTGTAACTACATTATGATGAGTGCCAAATATTGTATATATTTATCCCTTTTTGTTGGCATTTTAACTCATCTTTTGTGCATTAATTCTACATTTTATCCCATATTCTGTATTTTCATTGTTTTCAAGAATAAATATTTTTATTAATTAATTTTGCATTTTTAGGTAATAAATAAAGTTCGAATGAGTCGCGGAGCGAAAAGAGCAGAAAAGTAGTGAAAAGCCGGGAGAAATTACGCAAGGAAGCCGCGAAGAATGGTGCGCACAACCTCATCTTCTACACACAAAAGCGCCTCCGTTCTCAGCCATCAGATCAGTTCTCAGAAGCATCCGACGGTCGCTCCTTCATAGAGCATCAAAATCTGAAGTCTCTGCCAAGCACCACAGCGCTGAAATTCCAAGCCTTCAGATCAGATGGTAGTTGAATCCAACGGTCGCTCCCTTGCTGTTCATCAACGTTTGATATCTCCGCCTTACACTACATCACCTAACTCCATCTTGAGCCGTCAGTTTCGTTGTATTTTTGCATCCAACGGTCGCTCACGATCTGTCTCAATTTCTCCGTTAGATCCGTTTCAGAAGTTATCATCCTACGCCTTTCATCACCGAACATCAAGGTTCGATGATCCCGCTCAACACTCAAACACCTAAGTCTATATCCCACAAACCAAACAACCCCTAGCCAGAACCTAATCGAGCTCACCCCGTCTGCAACCACCATACCCTGCCTCACCACCACCTTCTTCCCTGTCGTCACCAACCCTCCTGCAACAGCCACCAAACCACCACCATACCACTCTGTACAACATCACCCCATCTCCCTAGAACCTAATTGTTCCACCTAACCCCCAACTGTATCTCACTGACCTAGATTAGGGTTTGTTGGAACAACTAGGTTTAGGGCATGAGAAGCACGGAGAGGAGCAGGAGGCGAAGTACAAGCATGGGTCGAAGTGAGGGAGCGATTATCAGAGAAATTAGGTAAAAAAATTGTGTAACCCTAATTTTACTGTTTTAGGGGATTTTTTGGGGAAGAACATATGGAACCCTAATTCATATTTTTGGGTATAAATAGAAGGGGTGTTGTATGTGTAGGGGGTGTTCTTGGTCAGCCGAGATACCCCCTACTTGGGTTAATTTCAGTTTAATTTCAATGTCCTGTTAATTTCAGTTTAATTCCAATTTTAGTTTCAGTTCAATGTTCTAGTTCAACTTCAATTCCAGTTGTTAATTAGTTTCAATATGTTCTAACTTCATATGCTAGGGGCTAGATGATACTCTTGAATTGTATGCTAGGTTAATCCATGATCATGTTAATTGTTCTTGTAGTGCTTAAATGTCATAGGACTGATAATATCTACTTGAGTGAATGCATCTGTGATCAGTTGTGCTGTAAGAAGACAACTGATTCTAGGGGTGAAAGAATGATGGTAGCTAAGAATTCAGTCCATTTGAAGGACTATGTTTAACTGTCTTAGGGTGATAGATAGCTTCTTGAACAACAAGCCTGTGATCAGCTGTGCTGTAAGAAGACAGCTGATGCTAGGGGCAAGTGAGTAAAGATTAGCCAAGAAAATCATCCATTATGATCTTCCCTGAATTGAAACAAGAAAAATGATTTGAGTAGGTACTGCCTTAGCTTAGGATCAAGTAGTGGATTCAAAGACCCTAGTACCTTCACTCTTCACTTCACTGCCTTTGGCTCATTGCCATTGTAACTGTCACTATCTCACTGCCTGTCACTAGCTCAGACTAGCTAGAAAACTTCAATAGCTCCCTCCAAGTCCCTGTGGACAAACCTTTTCTTCCCATCACTAACTACAATTGATCCTGTGCACTTGCAGGTCAGTTTGTAGGTTTCTTTCAAAACCCACCACATTATCACCATCTTCTTTATTCCCCGTAGTAGCATCACTGTAAGGACCCTCAGAAGATTAGGTCGGCCTTATCTCCACATCGTGAAGATAGCTCTCTTATTCTTTTTTTTTTTTTTTTCTTTCATCTTCTTTCTTCTTCTCTTCTCTATTCAATATCTTCCTCTCCTGTTCTTCTTTTCTGCATGTGCTCGATAGATGAATTAGAGTTTTGAGATCGAAATAGGTTGGAGAAGATCACGGAATTACTGATAGTGATGGCGTTGTTATCTGTTGTTGATTCATACTTGAAAGAGAAAGTAAATTAGAAGTTAGGGTTCGGTCTGAGTTCAAGATATGGAAGATTTGATTAATTAAAGATGGACTTGAGTGGTTGATGACGAAGAACGAAAAGGGTTGTTACTCAATTGAGTTTCTGGAGTGTGAATCAGAGAATCGAAGTTTGGAATTTGAATTAAGGTTTGAGTGGAAATTCATATGAAGAATTGGGAGATGAAATCGAGGGTTTAAGTGACGGATTAAAGATGGGTGAATTAGGTTTTATTTCAGTTGATATACGAATGGAATCATAGATAGGGTTTCATCCGAAATTAGGGTTAGTTGATATGGAATTGGATTTGTGGTAAAGAAGAATGGAATTGATGTGCTGATAATTATCAAGGAGAAGATGAAGATGGGTTGTGCACATCCATTTCAGAGAATATGGTGTAGATACAAAGAGTGATGAAGATCGAGAAAGTTAGGGTTCTGTGAAGAAGAATTGGGTTTGTGAAATTGGGATCAGAATTGAATTGGGGAAATAGCTGTTCAGAGGAAGCTGAAGTTTTGGTAAGACCTCAATTTCATTTAAGTTTGGTAATTCAATTTAATTATTTAGATTATTGAATTTTTGCATTTGTGGATGAAGCTGAGGTTGAGTTTGAGTTTAGTTTAGAGATGTGGTTGTTGTTTTGTTGATTTCAGAGTGTTGGAGTTGTTGAGTTTGGATTATTGTTTGAGATGAATACAGGGTTTGAATGTGTTTTCTGGATAGTTGGTATAGTTGAAATGGAACTGTTGTTGTAGAATAGGTTTGTATATATGACTGGAATGTGAAGTTCTTCTTGAATTGAATACATGGGTGATGGAACTGAGAAGACTATGGATTGTTGTGGATGTATTGCTATAGTTTGTGTTGGTGGGTTGTTTTGTTTGAGGCTGAATTGGTTATAGAGTTAAAATTTATAGTAATTGAGGAAGTGCAGTGGTGTTGTTGGTCTGAGCTGGTGTTGTTGAGTTTATGTGGTTGTTTATGAAGTTGATAGTGAGATTGTTTTAGAATTGGGAAATTGAAGTGCAGAGTTATTAGGATATGAGATGTGCAGGGTTGTTTGAGTTGAAATGTCTTGGAGTTAGAACTGTAATTGGTGGTGTAGGCTTGAAACTGTTGGATACAGAACAATGGTTGAGATTTGGAGTTGTGTTGTATAATGACAGTGATGCGGAAGAGATGGTGTTGTTATATTGTTTGTGAATGAAATGAGTTTGGGTGAATGTGTTTACAATGAAAGATATGATTGTACAGGGGGTGGTTTTATATGATGAATGAAATAGTTATTGTACTGGAGTTGTTGTGCTAGTGGTCATTCAGTTGGGAAAATAGTCTTGCAGTTTGGGAAGACTAGTGATTAAGTTGGTTTAGTTGTGATCCTGAAGTTGCAGTTCATGAAGAATTGTGATTATAGAGTTCTAGATAGTGATTGTTATGAAAAGGTTAAAGCTGCAATTGCTAGTAAGCAGAATTTGTATTTGAGATTAAGTTATAAAATTACTTTTAAATGAATGAATTGATTGTTTATGCTTAGTCAGGTAGAATTGTTGTAAGAGTGAAGAGGATGTAGGCCTATTAGTCATCCCAGTCAGTTTAGCTGACCCAGTGTATCTGACTGTTTTTATACCTAGCTGACTCAGGGTATTTAACTGAGTTGATCCGATTTGACTCAGTGGAACAGTATCGACTCAGTTGACCGATTTAGTCTTTGACTTATTTGACCATTAACCCTGGACTTTGACCCGAACTTGCACGTTGACTGTTAGTTGAACCCTGTGACCGTTAGTTTGACCGTTGTAGACCGTTAACTGATCAGTTTGACCAGGCCTTAGTTTATGGAGATGGTTTGTTGGGCTTGGGCTTATAGTTAGTTTTCTATTTTGATCTATTGGACCTTTATGGTCTAATTTATCTTCCATTCCCTTCTACAAAGTTGTAGATATTCATAAGACTTAACTATGTTATAGAATCAATCTAATTGGATTAGTAAGCTCTTAGTCATGTTAAAGATAGAGAATAAGATATCTTAATGGGATTAGAACCATTACATAGTATTGTATGATTCTTGTGTGAGCCTTTTGGCTAAACTCTTAGAGTTCTTGTATGATTAACAGTTAGTTATTAACAACGATCGATTCAAGGACGAACCAGCGGATCGTGGATCTCGAGGTAGGCGTGGCTTGTCAACAAAATAGGTGGGACTACATTTGACTCTTTTGTAACCATTGTTGTTTCTTTTACAAAAGTTTATGCTTAACAAACTCATGCATTGTCTAGTGTGCATTCCATGTTTTGTTTAAATTGCATTATTATACTTATGTTGATTTTGTTAATCCTTCCATGGTTTGGAAAAGACTTGTAATGTTTTTTTGTCATATGAATTGTTATGGGAAATATGAATTTCCACTTGTGGTATATAAGATATGCTCATTCACATTTATATCTACATGAATTCAGCTTTTATGCTTATATCGGTCGACAGTTTGCGATTTCGGAATTGTCGACATCCATATTTACGATTAGGTGTGGATTTGCGAGTTCGGAAATGCACAACCATAGTATACATTGTTTGAAGAAGGAGTTTGTCCATATACATGTTTGTTTACTTCTGTGAGGATATGCTCTTTCACATTTATATCTACATGAATTCAGCTTTTATGCTTATATCGGTCGACAGTTTGCGAGTTCGGAATTGTCGACATCCATATTTACGATTAGGTGTGGATTTGCGAGTTCCGAATTGCACAACCATAGTATACATTGTTTGAAGAAAGAGCTTGTCCATATTCGTGTTTGTGTATCTCAGTGACTTGGTCACTATTTAATGTCTGAGAAAACATTATTGTTTTTCTTAATCTTGTTTATGATTACTTAGAAGGTAAATGTTAATTATTCCCACTTTCAGTTGTCAGAGACAGATCAGAGTTGCGCAGCGAAAGCCTCAAGTGTTGACTCTGTTAATTAGTTAACTTCTTCTATGTTTATTATGTTGTCTATTGTATCTGTAAACCAATTGACTATTGTATGTGTATCATTTGAGAGAAGTTCATGTATATATATTCCGAGCAGGGTTAGTTTTGGGATAAGATTTTTGTAGCAGATTTCTTAATTGAATGTTTAAGTATTTGAATTAGATTCGTAGTGCCTCTTTATTTAGCTAATCTCTTGGATTAGTCAACTCCTAGCTTAGGGGGGCTACAATCACCTCCACCGTTCAATGGGTCGTCCACCTCCTCCCTTCTTGTCGGCACTCCATTCACTGAGGTGTTACCATCTTGATGAATCGTATTTGCTGCTACTTCAAATTCATCCCCTGGTATATCAAATGAATTTGAAATTCAAATTCCTGAAAATAGTTTGCAAGAATTCGGTTTGCTGTAAGTTTTTACAATTCAACCCCTGATATATCAAATGAATTTGAAATGCAAATTCCTTAAAATAGGTTGCAAGAATTCGGTTTCCTAGAGTGTCAGTTTTGCTTTTATTTTGATTTTGTTTCAATTTTAATTATTTGAAATTTCGTTTTATTTTAATTTGTAGACTATGTTTCGAAATTTTAAAATTTTAATTTAGGGTTTACGGTTTGAAATTTGTGCTGACAAATAAGTTCCCGATGGGATGATTTTAGGCTTATATGCTAGATCTACAATGAATAAAAATACCTGCGATCTAAGCCTAACATGATCCCATCAGTAACTTATTTGCAAGCACAAATTTCAAACCCTAAACCCTAAATTAAAATTTTAAAATTTCAAAACATAGTCTTATGATTTTAAAACAAATCAAAATTTCAAACTATCTAAATTGAAACAAAATCGAAATAAAATAAAAATTGAAACTCTAACTTTGCTTGAATTGTAAAACTTACAGCAACCCGAATTCTTGCAACTTATTTTCATATACGATTTGAAGTAGCAGCAAATACGATTCATCAAGATGGTAACACCTCAGTGAATGGAGTGCTGACAAGAAGGGAGGAGGTGGACGACCCATTGAATGGTGAAGGTGATGCTAATATGGGGAATAAAGAATATGGTGATAATATAGTTACAGCAAACCTAGAAGGTGTTGGTCTGGACAACACTCAAAGTGATACAAGGGTTGACGAGGATAACCCCATGGATGATGAAGGTGGTAACACCTCAAATAATGATAAAGTGTCAGCAAGAGGGGACGGCGAGGATGACCGACTGAAGGTGGCAGAAAACCTAGAAGGAGGTGGCCAGGACAAATCTCAGAATGATACAATTCGCAATGAAACCATCGAATCTGCAGTGAAGACTCCTAAAGATGAAAAGGAAGCTTCAAATGAGACTCCTGGATTTCAAAAGGAAGGTACCAGCGGACCTGCAACAAAGACTCCTGAAGCTGAAAAGGAAGCTTCAAACAAGACTCCTGGACTTGGAAAGGAAGATACCGGCGGACCTGATGTTGTCCAGGGTATTCACAGTGAAACCATGGAAGCTTCACATGAGACTGCTGAAGCTGAAAAGGAAGCTTCAAATGAGACTGGTGAAACTGAAAAGGAAGGTCTCGGCGAAACTGCTAGTATGGCAGCTTGTCAGAAAAACAGTGAAGCTGAAATGGTCCCTGTCATGGATATTAACAGTGACACATTTCCAGAAAAACCTTGTGGTATATCATCTGAATCTGAAGTTCATGAGACTGCTGAAGCTGAAAAGGAAGCTTCAAATGAGACTGTTGAAACTGAAAAGGAAGGTCCCGGCCAAACTGTAGAATGAATACCTATTCTGAGAGAGCCGAGGGGATATAAGGAATCTCTATAACTAAGATCTCCAAATTAGTTATTGTTTTTAGTCTCGTGTGCTTCCGAAGTTGACACTCCGTGTCTGCTGGTTGTTCTTATCAATTACTTGGTTATGTGCACCCCATGTCTTCACTTTAAAACTTTCAAACATGTAAGCGACAAAGTCTAAACACTGGGACACAATATGTATGTGCACGTCTGATATATAATTCCGTTCCAACAATAGGAATATGACAGCCTTGATATATATGATTTAGATGCAAGTGCGTAGTCTGGTGTTCGTTTTTTGTACGTTATGGTTCACCTTCCTGTTGCTGGGTTGTTCCCCGTACCCCTAGCAACCAACTTCGCAAGCTTATACGAAGCTTATAAGAAACGAACAAGAAACATCTTTTGATACTCGATATCTCAGAACAAAAATATAAGCTTAAACCACATGAACGGAAATAACGTACCAAGAAAATCGGTTGCCATACACACGCTTGTTATGTATTTAATTTTTTTGTAGCCTTTGTCAGGCCTTCTGTTAAGTTTCTATGAAAGGAGAGGAGCCTTGCATATCTCATTTACGGGTACTTTTTATCTTTAGTTGTCCATCTCATGGCCACAACTAGCAGTAGCGCTTTGTCTCTGCAAGCTTGCAATGAACTTGAGATATTATTGGTAAGAACCAAATGATTTAATCAGTGGCGGAGTTTTTCTTCCATTGTGGTACGTTATTCTAATGTTGTTCTTGATGCCTAATCCGCATATGGGTATATGTCAATGTAAGCGTGCTACGCTAGCATTTGGAATCTTAAAATACCCTCAAATTATCAGATGCATCATACATTACAATGTCAATGCAGCGATACTAAAAGATCGTACGTGCTTATTATTTTTGTCCACCATAAAGTGATACGCTTACCTTTAGGATCTCATGGTTCCTCATCTTACAACATTTTCATAATTTTATGATTAACAAAAGAAAAGTCACTGTTGTTTTACCTATATGAAGGGGTGGGTGGAGGAGGTAAGCAAGATAGGTATGTAGCCACACATGCATTTTGATTCGCATTTTTTGGATATTTATCTCTGCAGACAATTAGAATACTATACTGACAGCCTAAATAAGATCGGTTTTGCATCTGTAAGATATTGATTGCTTATCGAATATGTTCCCGATCTAACTACATAACCATTTCTTTAATTACGATCCAATAATTAAGTCAATGGCATTTTGATAAGGATGAACACGTAGTTAACCATTACCGAACATGAACGCTAAATTATTGCAGTGATGTATTTTGCAGCCAGTAAAAAAATAGAGATGAATTTAACGAACAAATATATGTAGTTAAAGAATTTTTTGTATTGATATTTACTTTCTCTCATTTACAGTATATGTTTACAAAATTCCATGAGCATTTTCATAATAAAACGCGAAAATGCTAACGGTGGATCAATAGCAATATATGTTACTACTAGTTGATGTTGAGAAGTGAAACTCTGTGTTTGATTAAACACCTGAATACAGTTTCTAGTCCATCTTCAAGATCTTGAAGGGTCATTTCGAAGGCTCCCAATGTTTTTTGTGCATTGTTTACTTCAATGCCTTTGGTAAGGGCTTTTACCATATTCTCAACCTTCATTACTTCGGAAGTTTCTTCGGTGTGTGCAACCCGCTTGGTGATCGTCAATTTAGAGATCAAAGACTTGTTTTGTTTTGGCACTGAAACAAAGGACAGTATAGACTCAAAAACTGCAAGAGTTGTAGCTTCTACTTCTGCTAGCAAGCTACTTTCAGTATCGTCTTTCTTGTTGTTCTTAAGATTTGCAAGGCACTTGCGGATCAATTTGGTGATCTTCTTGCTTGAGATCATGTATTCAGAAACTTCATTTGATCGTCTACGAATGGATGACTGTAATTCTTGAACAGATTGTCTCATCTGAGACAATACATCCTTAATAATACTGCAAACATCCAACAACATGATAGATCCATCCAAAACAGTGTCTAAGCATTTTCCATCTTGGGTAGAAAGGAAATCCTCGACACACTCATATAACTTTTGGAGACCAGATAAATTTTGGCAGATTGATGAAGATGCTTTTAGTTGGCACAATTGTTCCTCCACTGCAAGAGTGAGAGGATGGGAGTTTTTAGGTAAACTGATGGAGCGAACATGGAAAGAAGCCATTTTGAATTGAATTAGAAGAAGAAAGATTATTAGATTTCAGTTTTTTGGATGCAGAAATGAAGACCTATTGTGAAGCTTATATAGAGAGCCACAGGGGACAAAAAGAATCTCCATTCTGGCTCTCTAACTCACTTGCTTTGTTCTCATGTGCTTCCGATTTTATCGTCCGTGTCTGTTGGTCGCTCCTGATTTAAATAACTTGCAACAGATAATGCATCACTCACCATACAAGGTAATCACCATGTTAGTATCTTAAATTTTGTCAGTTGTGATAGCTATTTGGGAACTATAATATTAATGCACGACTGACATTGTCTTTTAGACAATTGGATGTAAGCGTTAATGTAAGCGTGTAATCCCGTTGGTTCGTTATTATTTGTGATTCACAGATCTGTTTACCGCTGTGGTGTTCCCTTGTTCCCCTGAGAATTGAATTTTCACATGCACGTACAAATGGTTCAATGTCAATGTTGTGTTACTACAAACATCAATATGTATACGCGAACAATCTTGAGTCTAGGGTTCATATGAGAAAAAGAAAAAAGAAAAACTATCCTGAAAAAGAAGCCGAAGGAAGTGCACAGTCTTGAGTCTAGGGTTCATATGAAAAAAAGAAAAACAACTATCCTGAAAAAGAATTCCGTTGCCGGGACTTGAACCCGGGTCTCTAGGGTGAGAGCCGAGTATCCTGACCACCTAGACTACAACGGATCAGTTGTTCACCCTAGCTCATCAAATATAATGAAAATATAGAAGATCCAATGAAGAAAATGAAATGGATTACCGATTCCTCATTTCCCTTATAGTGTTGAACACGGAAGTTACTTTATTATACACTTTCGGAAAAACCTCCAAAGCAAGCATTATCCCCAAAGCAATATGAGTTAAAAGCATTATTTTCCTTCATCTTTGTTTCACATATCAGATATGAAGATGTTTCTTAAGCAACATAAACCCACTGCAACAACAGCATTACCCTGGTTAGTCTAGGCGCATAAGCGATTTTGAGTATATATCATTTGACAAAATGTATAAGATGCCATACCTAGAATTACCACTGAGCTATCTTTCCTCTTCCATGATAGAGTGTCCACCTGGAATCTCATACAAGACTACTAAGTCACTACTGAAGAAAAAATGAAAGGTTTTGTAGCTCCCTACGACTACCAGAACTTGAACAACCCATGTCAGAGGGTTTCCACCAGGCAACCTCTGCCTGAGTACCAACGAAGAACACTGCATTTGAAACATCAGACACCCACCACCATGGCCAAGTAGCCAAAACAGATCCTCAACCATCACAATTGCACCAAAAAGATAGAAGAAATTGAAAACCTGTCCAAATAGAGAGACTTGTAATCTTTTATTATTTTCATCAAATTGACCGGCCTCAAAGGAGGAAACACAGGTCTAACGCCTGCAGCTCCAAACAGCAGGATATGGTTCTGCTTGCTCACAGTGGCTCAAAAGTAGTAATAGGTGACCAAATACTCCATGATTTGGCACAAACAAACTCATACTGGCACATAAGGTAATTCCTGTCAATCCCTATGGAATCAAATCTGCGTTAATTTAGCCTTGGTGACCAAAGAGAGGAATGATTCACAAAAAAAATTTAACAATTATCTTATAAGTTTCCGTCTAGGTCGGCAAAATCCACAATGGAACACTTCCTAC
Source organism: Papaver somniferum (assembly GCF_003573695.1). Taxonomy (NCBI): domain Eukaryota; kingdom Viridiplantae; phylum Streptophyta; class Magnoliopsida; order Ranunculales; family Papaveraceae; genus Papaver; species Papaver somniferum. The sequence continues at coordinate 2,607,910 of NC_039365.1, read as the reverse complement.
ACACATGATACAGATACTGCAGAGGGTTATCCAAACAATCTATATATCAGCAATAAAATTCAGTAAAATGTGATAGGTTTTATTAAGAAAGATTAAGAATGCTGGTTTAATTGCTACAAGACATTATGGAAGGATACTCCATGGGAATTTTGGCTCTTTACATTTCTGATGCCCAAGCTATTCAAGAAAAAGGGACACAATAAGCTCAAAAAGACAGACTCATGCATTACATTTACGAAGATGACAACTGTAAATGTCAAAATTTTACCCATTTCCGTGTAATTTCAACTGAAAGGGGCTGGAGCACACAAACATTGAAGATTCTAAAACGAGCTACAAATTGCAACACTATTCATACACCTAAAAGGAAAAACAGTACACATATCAACTTGTTCAAGCTAGATTAACGATGAATTTGCAACATACCAACAAACCACGATAAAATTCTCACATAGAGTTGTTTTCTGATTAATATCAGTACTACTACAATCAAAGGGATTCATTAGAGGCTGCAACCGATAGGTGAAAATTTGTTTTAGTCGCCAAACATGTCTTCTTTTTTTCTTTGGGGTTTTGGTTAAAATGTTAGTCTATCTACATACCCATTAACAAAAGAGTTGTAACAAGTTACAACAGATTAATTTTTCAGAATATAAGAAAAAAAGAGAAGAATCTTTACTCATGTGCAGTGAGAATCAATCGATTGACCAAGTAATCTTTGTATTCTCTGCAGGTTCAACTGGAAGATTGAGCTTGATATCAGTTTTCTTCAATTTTGATGATGACATTCGTTCCATTGCCCTATCAACTGCATCCTTAATCTTTTGGACCATTGCCGGATCTTCCCAAGTCATATCCCCGAATTTTCTGTAACTCACTCAAAATTGTTTCTAATACAGGTATGATTTCCTGAGAAAGAGAAAAAGGATTAGTAGCCCATACGGAAAGCATTAAAAAAAAAACTATCTGAAATAAACAATCGTTAAGAAAGTACCTTAATAGGAACATCAAAGACTTCCACAGGACCGATGACTATTGCAAAGCCTCCCTTGTCAGAATCTGTCCCGTCAGGAAAAGGGTTTCAGCTTCATCTGTAATGAACCGCTCAATGTGCACACCAGCATCATTTGCCGCTTCGGTTATGATTTGTTTCGGAAATTCATTTATGTAAGGAGGCACATGAACAACAACCTTGGTCACTCTTAATCCACGGGCTCTCTCCGTAACAACTTTTTTCCGAAGGATAATATCGTACATCATTTCTTTGAGAGTTTTCGTGAACACAAATGACATATTATTATTCGGCGACTCAATTATCTTAGGTATTTGGCATTTTTTAACTTTCCTGTTATCATAAGGACTTTTGAAATTGAAAACCAACTTTGTTGGTTTGGCCACAGTTGTTTTACTCTTGTCTTCAATCAATGCATGCTATCAAATACACCAAAAAGATAAAAAAAAATCAAACATTTATTTCTACACCCAATATCCTATTGACACTACCATATTAAAAAGAAAAATCAAATAATTTTTCTAAATTGAACTGAATATCAAGCTTATCTTACAGAATTTAACTATTAAAACCTCTAACAAATGAAAACCCTAACTAGATTTTATGAAAAACTTAGCATAAGAGAAATTGGATCACAGCAAAAGAGAAATTGAATCACGATGGAGTAAATACGGTGGAAGAACTTACACATTTAGAGCATAAAACAGAGGAAGAAAAAGTACAAAGACCACGTCTTGTAAGAGCTCTGAAGATGATCGAAGTAGCAATGGCAAAATTATGAACCGATTTTTCTGGGGTTTTGGCAAGAGAAAAGGGGAGGGTTTAGCTAGGGATTTGGAAACGAAAACCCCCAAAAATCATGGTTCCAGAAGAGTGATTGAATGCAAATTTCAATGGAGAAAAAGAGTTTAGTCTTAGAGAGGGAACAGCGGATACTAAAAAGTAGCGTTTTCGTTAAGGGGTGACTATAACCAGTGGCTGCCTTAGTGCCTTTAGGATATAAAAGCCCCCTATGTGATGGGATTTTCTCCATGCAACCACTCTACCATCAACTATACGATCGTGCGTACGTAAAGCAGCAGCTCCTCTACTGATGCAACAAGACTACACTATCTCAAAACGACTTTTTGACGATCAAAATTGAATGAAGTAGCTCTCCAGAATCCAAGAAATTAATTAAACTTGTGAATCGATAAAGAGACGATTGTTTGGTCATTTTGAAGATAAACAATGAGCTCTCCCCTCTCTCCTCTCCCCGAACTCTTACCTGATCTCTCCCTTCGACGTTCACTCCTAGCCGTTTCTTTTTGTTTTCCTTCTTCAACGGTCTTTTCCCACTGGAGTTTTCACCGGAAATTCACCAAATGTTAAGATTTTTCATCACCTGATTTCGAATGGCTATCTTAAATCATTCGCATCCGTGTTGTTGTAACTAGAGGTGTAAAACGTGCCAGCCCGGCACAACCCAGCCCACAAAGTCAGGTGTTTGGCGTGCTACGTGCTGTACTGGGCTGTGCCAACAATTTAAACGTGCTGTGCTGGGCTGTGCTGGATTAGTCAAAAGCTCGGCACAACACAGCCCACGGGCACAGTCCATTTATTCACGTGTTGTGTCGTGCTGTGCTGTGTCGGCGCACGTGCTATACGTAATATACCAAAAATATTATATATATTAAGATAAAAAACATAGGCAACCCACAAGTCTGATTGGTGAACCACCAGTCCAGTTTACAAGTTAAAAAGGAAATGGGGTATACCCCATTAACTAAACAGGAAAAAAAAAGAAAAAAAAACAGAGCAAATATTCAGCAGAGAACAAGCTCTATACATCCAAAATATGCCATTTCACCAGACTGAACAAAACCTTGTAGCTGTGGGGTAAGAGAAAACATCTGATAAATGTACATCCAAAATATAGCTTTACAAACTAACTGCATCCAAAATATAGCTTTACATAACTGCACATTCCAAGCATAGCTAATCAGCAGCACAAAAAATATTTGTAAGCTTTCATGGCTCTGCGAGATCCATGTCAAAAAAGTGGAATCACCTGTGAAGGAACATTTAGAATGAATTTAATCACAAAATAAAGTGAACAATGATTTATAATGTTGATGGAAAGAATTGTTCACATTTGCCCAATTCCAGTACTCTACAAAGTGTTTGTTGCTTTAAGCTAGTGTATCTTAAAAAGGGGTAACAGTTGCAAGAACTAAAACAAAACAAGAGGATACTATCTTTACATACCTTCCAGTGACAATTTAACCATCGAACCTTGAGAAGACTTCCTCATATTCATCATTAAACTCATGTCTTCTCTTCCGAGCGTCATTCCAATCCTTTGAGCACACTAGAGCATCCAAAATATCAGGGGCAAGTCGAAGCCACTGTTGATGCAGGCGGAGTCAGTAAATCACGAGCCATAATCTGCAAAATTGGAAAACTATTTCCATGAGTATTCCAAAATTGCAAAATATCAAAATTACTCCCCAATTCCTTACTTCCAAGGAAAACAGTGACATCCAACTCTAAATACCTAACAAGTTCAGAAATTGAATTGGTATTAGATGTGCCACTTGAAACAGTGGTAGAACAAGTTGATAACAATCTTTCTGATGGATCTAGTTCACCAAAATCGGATTGAGATTGGGCCACAGTAGTTTGCACATTACTACCATGAGTACTGGAATAATGATTAAACAGTTTCAAAAGCATTTGATGCACAGATGCAAAACTATCAAGAGGTTCTCTATCAAAGGCATTAGCAATTCCTTCTATGAGTATAACTGTTCCAATAATTTTCTTCCTTGGATCCATAACATACGCCAAGATAAATAGAGGTGGAATAGCCTCCCAATATTTCAGATATTTTTCTTCCATCAACTTAATAACTCTGCCATAAAGCCTATTATCCCTATATTGTTTAAATGATACTGCAATGTTATACAATTGATTCAAAGCAATGCAAGAGGTGGAATAGTAAACTCCAGATAACTTCTTAGTAGCTGTATAAAATACACCTAAAAACTTGGTAAACACCTTACAATTGTCAAAGTCAATCATGTCCAGTTCATAGTCAGAATCAATAAGGGCATCCAATATTACGGTTTCATAACCTTCAATTGCTTTCAACATCATGTAAGTAGAGTTCCATCTATTATGCACATCTAATCCAAATGATCTAGGTTTAAGAGCAAAATTTTGAAAAGACTTCTTAAATTCTTGTAACCTAGAAGGAGCATGAGTAATGTAAAGGACTGCACTTCTAATTTTTCTAATAAAGTCCAAGTTATCAGTTTCGTCAATCACCTTAATAGCATCATAAACTATCAAATGAACCTCTTTAGTTTCAAAATGAGCCCAAACTTCGGAGGTTCTTTTTCTTGTTTTAGGAAGAGAGGAAGGTGCATTCTCCTGACCAGCAGGGACTTCCCGATTGGCCTCAAGCATATCTAAATCTATAGTACTCAACGGGTTAGTAGATTCACCAGCACCAGATTCCATAGCTTATAAACATACCTAATATAAATTGGAGAAAAACAGTAAATTTATAAAATAAAAGGGAGTCAAACTAGAGCGATAAGCAAGATTTCAATCTGTGGGACTTGATTTAATATCTTTCTTCACCAAGTACACCTGAAAATGTCAAAAATAAATGGTGTTAAACCAAGCACATGCAGATCAATAACCTAACCAGGTAATATGTTAGGAAAATAAAAAAAATATATATAAGTTTAGATCAGTAACCTAAACAGGAACATAATAATAGGAATTGATTAATCTGCATTGAAGGCTTCATCTTGTTTGAAGAACACCATATCTTGAAGGCCAAACATAAACATAATATGTTTAGATGGAACACCATATAGGTTAAATGAATCATTTGGTAAATATGAATTGCAAATAAAAACCAGAAATTAACAAGTAGGAACCCCACACAGATCGATTAAAACAAAAACAAAAATGCAAATCAAACATTTTAACAAACACTTCATGTTCATATTCTAAAATTAATATCACAAACACTTCGTCACCAAAAAATGCATGAAACCTCTTGAAAAATCACAGATCTAAACAATACAAAGTCCGATTGAGTAAATTACCAAACCAGAACTCAAAAAAACTAACTTAAAAAAAAAACAAAACGTACCTTGAGCTTCAAATTGCTGAAAAAATCCCACTGAAACCAAATCTTGTCAAGAAAATATAAACTGATTGATTAGACGGAATGAAAATAGAGAGAAAGAGTGCTATCAGAGAGTAAAGATAAAGACATTAGGGGTTTTGTTAGAAGATTTACCAGCGGCTGCGACGGCTGTCTCCTGTCTGGTTTTTTTTCTTCCCAAGGGTTTGCGAGAAAGAGAAATGAGAACTCAAAATTTTCTTTTCGCTTATAATACTAGTCAAACATAGGTCGTGTCTAGGTAACGACATGATAACGTGTTAGTACTTCTAGCTATGCACGTGGTTTGATTATAGATTATAGGTAATGGACTGTTAAATAATAAGGGGTTTGACTAGTAGGCCGTGCTTCACGTGCTTTTCGCGTGCTTTACACGTGTTGTGTTTTTACCCGTGTTGTGTCGTGCTGTGCTGTGCTTTTAACCGTGTTGTGTTGTGCTTTTAACCGTGTTGTGTTGTGCCGCGTGCTTACACGTGCCGCGTGCTGTGCCGTGCTGATGTGCCTATTTGCCGGGCACATCACATTATACAAACGTGTTGTGCCCGTGTTGTGCCGTGCTGTGCTCAAATATAAACGTGCTGTGCTGTGCCGTAAACGTGCTAGCCCGGCCCAATTTACACCTCTAGTTGTAACTGCATCAATCACAGTATCCTCAAAACAATTACAGGAGACAAGATGAAGATCGTCACAGACATCACACAAATTACTCAAATCACAATCTCAGGAAATGGAGTTATAGACAAGCAAATCACTAACTACACAAGTTTGGAGGCTGGATTTTCCCCTTATATGAAAAACATTAAACATCAAATCTCTAACAGAGATCAAATCACTGACGCTGCAAATATGGAAGCTGGAAACCCCCTTTTCATAAAGTCAGATAAATATCAGGAGTACAAGGAATTTCTCTTACTGCAACTCAAATTTCACCCCCTCAATGACTGCAACATTTACAATGTCTCAAACTCTACTCTAACTGTGCCAGTCTAGCCTAAGGATTGCAATCAAAATATACACACATATTGGAAGGCATTACAAAGCAATGAATACAAGCCATTCATGAATACCTATAAAGCCTCTCTGAATCTCTCCTCCGTCTCCTACTCAATCACTTGGCAACATACTAGCTACAATCTCACACTGCTACAATATCTACAACTTCTCCTAAGGAAGTTACTCTACAAGATTGAATGGGTAATTCACATTGATCCACCTCCTTATAACTCCGGTATGTCTCTCTATCACTCTTGCCTGTTAATCAATTTGAGAGGCTCTCATTCCATAAAGTTCAACCTGAGGCCCAACACAAGTTTCTTGAGTTTCAATTTCTGTTCTATTAAAACACCTCACATCTTAAGAATCCCCTACATCAGAATCCCCTATACTAGTACCAATGATAAAATTAGACAAATTAGAACAGACAGAACTATCCACTGGCTGGATTGCAATACCACTTTCAAAATTATAGAAAAAAAGATCACTTTTTTACTGAACACAATTAAATTAGACAAACCCAAATTCAACATGATTCAACTCATAAAACCACAATTCAACACCAAAAACGAAAATTTTGTTCTGACAAACAAGAAAAACCAAAATAGAATTATTGTTGAATGTAATCAACCTAATCCTCATACCCCTCAGAGTTCTGATTTGAGGCCTACCAGTTTAGACAGCATTAGCATCTCTAGATACATCTGTAGCTTCTTCTGCAAGAACTGGAGCAGCGGGTTCTGGTACTGGCATAGGCCCTGGAGCTGTCACATTCTGAGGAGGATTCACCTCGCCCTGTCCTGCATTAGCAATGACAGGAATATCTACAGCCATCTGCTTAATCTCAGGGGCCAACATAAAATTTTTTTGGAAGATAACAACATCAGCAGGAAGGGGGATGGAATGGTTCTCCCGAATAGTGGATCTGACATCCTTGATAAGCATGTATATGCTACATTTTATACCCATATTTATATTAGCTATGATACAATATTTTAGTTACTAATACTATTTTAGTGCTTTTGTAGAAAGTACAAGTGAATTCGATCATCCAGCGAATAAACAGCAAAATGTGAGACTTAATGGTGTTTGTGACGAAAATGGAAAAATGTGGTTGGCCTGGTACTTCCATATATGAGCAACCACAATGATGAAATGTGGTTGGCCTGGTATTTCCATGTATCAGCAACCACAATGATCAATTATGCTGGCCTGGTATTTTTATATATCAACATCACTTATTATGCTAGCCTGGTATTTCCATGTATCAGCAGCCGGGTTGGCCTGGTATTTCCATGTATCGGCAACCACAATTATGAAATGGGGTTGGCCTGGTATTTCCATATATCAGCAACCACAATGATGAAATGAGGTTGGCCTGGTATTTCCATATATCAGCAACCACAACGAAAAAAATGACAAAATGTAGCTGGCCTGGTATCTCCATATATATCAGCAGCATAAAATTGTTTCATAGGCGAGGCACAAACGTAACAAAGGAATTGAAATCAAAATGGAGTTGGCACATGCAAATTGAAAATGAGAAGTATTTTATCTTTCTTACTTTATTACAAATATATTCCACCAGAAAAGATAATTTATTTTCCATGTGAAGAATTAATTGAGGAATATTTACACGTGAGATTATTTTGAAAATAAAATAATTCTTTCTTCATTTGGGAGATTTTGGAAATAAGGAGAGTTTATTATTTCATTGGAAGAACGGGGTGACAATACTATTTGGGGAAAGATACTGATGACGACATCAAATTGTGTGCAAGTATTTCATAGAATAATTTATTTTGATACTTTGTTTAATGAAATAAAAGAAAGGGAAGGTGTATAAGAAGGATGTCGAATATTTGAGAGGGTAAGCGTGGCTGCAGAGCCGCAGAGGAGAAACAGGGTTTTGTGATTTTGATTTGATTTTCTCCATGGTTTGCTAAATCGTTTGTTAGGGTCTAGATGGAATCCAATTAATTGTTTAAACACTACGATGATATCTCTAATAATAATTCATTGACTAGTAATTTCTCTTCATATAGCTTGGTGATTAATCGTTTATGTGGTTGTTTTGATTATCTATGCTTTTCAATTGATATTTCGTGCTTCGGTTAAATCCATTGACATGATATGCTTTAGGATTGATAGGTAATGCTTTAGAATCACTACCCATAAAGCGAAGGATATTACAGCGGAGAAACAATATTTTAGAATTTAACATACCATCTTCCGAAGCATGAGATTGAGTTCAATATTTGTCTTGAGTAATACATAGAGATTAATTGAGTTTATATGATTGAATTGGTGGAAATCGAAAACCTTAATAACCCATAACCCATTTTGTTACGATTAATTATTATTTCATTTTGTTCCGGATATCTGAAAAATCCCTAAATATCATCTTATTGATTAGTTAATTCTTGGTATTAGTTGGTAGAGAATTTCACACTCCTCGTGGGAACAACCTGTACTTGCCATTGTCTACTAGTTAGACGATGTGCGCTTGCAGTATTTTATTGTAGGTTTCCGATCCAATCAAGTTTTTGGCGCCGCTGCCGGGGAGTGGTTGCATAATACTCTCTAATTGATATCAATTTCTGTATATAGCTTATTTTTATTTTCTTTACATAATTTATTTTTATTCTTCTTTTAGATTTCCCTTAGTTCTTTTTACGCATTTTATTTGATTTTTGTTTTTTAGGTACCTTAGTCCGAAGTGCTGCGGGGGAAAAGCAAGTATGTACTCGGCAAGCTTTTGCAAGAGCTACTTGCAAGATCTATTAGAGGTTTGCTTAGCTCATTTTGGGTTTGGTTTTGATGATGATAGTGTTATTTGTGAAGTCAATGCCTTGTTAGAGTCCGCACCGTTGCTAGACACTAATAAATGGAACCCCAAATTAGAACCTCTAGTTTTGTCCGAGTCTCGACTAGTTCCATCAGTCGAGAAAGATCCGACCTTGACCCTTAAGCCATTAAGTTCTGAGTTTTTTCGTCTTGATGATATTAATAATAAAACCGTTTTAGATAATAATGGGTCTATGAGTCGTGATATTATTGCTCCATTGAGCTCTTGTTCGGCGGAAATTATTTCAGCTGATTTAGAACCTGATTTAGAGCCTGTTCCGCCACTAAAAACTGTCAAACAATCTGAATTTGTTGCGTATGAGAATTATTTACTTATCCCATCTATGCATTATTTGAATATCACTTACAGTTTTCGATTGAGATGAATTTACATACCGTTTTGGAGGTTTATAGTGTTCACAGGGACATATCTTCAGCTGACCGTATTAGTTGGGATGATCCTCAACTTTTTAGACTCTATACATATGATTGGATGTCAACTTTGGGGTACCAACCTCACCTTGTTTGAGACTACATGCTATTGTAAAGTAGGGAAACAAATACAATTCGCTTCCTCTACTTTATCTCTTTTTTTATTGTTTATTTTTTTATTTTCCATCTTAATTTCTACGTTGGATGACTCAATTACATTGATGACAATGTAATGTTTAAGTGCGGGGGAGTGGGTAATTATCCATATTTTTGGAGGTTTTCACTTTTCTTAGAATAAAAAAAAAAAATCAATTGCATAATATCTCTGTTTTTCTCGAGGACTAGCAAAATATAAGTGTGGGGTGTTGATAAGCATGTATATGATACATTTTATACCCATATTTATATTAGCTATGATACAACATTTTAGTTACTAATACTATTTTAGTGTTTTTGTAGAAAGTACAAGTGAATTCGATCATCCAGCGAATAAACAGCAAAATGTGAGACTTATTGGTGTTTGCGACGAAAATGGAAATATGTGGTTGGCCTGGTACTTCCATATATCAGCAACCAAAATGATGAAATGTGGTTAGCCTGGTATTTCCATGTATCAACAACCACAATGATCAATTATGCTGTCCTGGTATTTCTATATATCAGCAGCACTTATTATGATGGCCTGGTATTTCCATGTATCAGCAACCACAATCATGAAATGGGGTTGGCCTGGTATTTCCATATATCATCAACTACAATGATGAAATGAGGTTGGCCTAGTATTTCCATATATCAGCAACCACAATGAAAAAAAATGACAAAATATAGCTGGCCTGGTATCTCCATATATATCAGCAGCATAAAATTGTTTCATAGGCGAGGCACAAACGCAACAAATGAATTGAAATCAAAGTGGGGTTGGCACATGCAAACTGAAAATGAGAGTATTTTATCTTTCTTACTTTATTACAAATATATTCCACCGGGAAAGATAATTTATTTGACATGTGAAGAATTAATTGAGGAATATTTACACGTGATATTATTTTGGAAATAAAGTAACTCTTTCTTCATTTGGGAGATTTTGGAAATAAGGAGGGATTATTATTTCATTGGAAGAACGAGGTGGAAATACTATTTGGGGAAAGATATTGATGAATACATCAACTTGCATGCAAGATATTTTCATAGAATAATTTATTTTGATTCTTTGATTAATGAAATAAAAGAAAAGGAAGGTTATAAGAAGGGGGTAGACTATTTGAGAGGAGAGCCCGTCCACAGGGCCGTAAATAGGTTTCCGCGCCTATCAATCCTCAGGTACGGGTGCTGCAAAAAATCCTTGTCGTGCACCTCCACAAACTACATACTGATCCCCTACCAGTACCACTCCCTCATTGATCACAAATCGGCCTCGATGGGGATGAATAGAAAAAACCATCCACCCGTATTTCGTCCCCCAAATTCGATCACCATTTGGATGAGAAGGTACTCTCTGCTGACATTGACCCCCACCACCAGTCGCTGCCTCTCTGTTCCCACCACCACCATTCCCATCACCACCAATTGCACCCCCAGTACCACTCCCACCACAACCCTCATACACACTGTTCTAAAACACATGCCTTTCCTCACCTCTCCCTGGAGAAGACCTGCTTCCACAAACAATATTATCCTAGCAAATTGGTGGGAAACAAAAATATCCAACATTAGTTATTCATTAGTGTGGATCACAACTTATTTCTGCAATTCTTTCTACAAAAAATAAATTTTCAACTCTCTGCTCTTGCATGTCAAAGATTATTACCTGACAATTTGGCAGACTCAGTCTAGGATTTTTTACAACTTGACCATCATCAGGAGGTATCTGATTATACACCTCCTCATCGCAACCCAAAACATGAGGCATAGTTTGAAATTTTATCTGCATCTATAAACTGTATCTCTGCTTGGCTCTGATCGGAAAAAACTGAATGGGAAGTTGAAAGAATTTCTCTTTCTCTTGTTATCTTGGCTGGGAAGAGCAACAGTCTTCACATCGCAACCGTCAAACGTCTCATATGTCCCTCTGATCACTAAGAAATCTACTCCTAGAGATTGGTGTTTCTTGATTATGCGCAGTGGAAAGCCTATTGGCTATTTGCAATGGTCTTGCGAAATTAACTACATTCTATTGGCTCATGCGGAGCGACATCAAACACTTGGCAGTTACAAAACTTCCTCTAATACGGGTTGGATCTTGGGTAATTTTAAATTGATTTTTTTCTTGACAAACTACCCAATTGAAGATCCATATTAACACAACATGGTCCTACAGAATTGCAGATTCCAACACTGCTCAGTCCAACACTGGAACCGTGGTCTTAGCTGTATTCGGAATATCTGGTTCAACAAAAGCCACACCCGGTACTACACAGCTCTACTTCTGACCCAAGTAAATAAACAATGCCAACTAGGAGCGCAACGCCTCTCAAGACATTCACGTCCTCCTAGTCAAACACAAGTCGCACTACACACCAACAACACCAATACCGACACAGGTAATGTACTATCTTTGGCTCTCTATGCTAACCTTTGTTTTTATCACAGGGTTAGTCACCAAGCACCATTAGCCACCCAACGCATGCCTCCATGGCCACGAAGGAAAGTTGTACGACACCAATCAACTGTCAGGAAAGAAATATGTTATCTCAACATCAGAGCTTTCAAGCCAAAACAAAACTACACAATATCCCATGATCTCCTACAAACAAAAATCGATAGGAAACAAATATTTAAACCTGTGAATAATTTTCAAATTAAAGCCTGCAATCTCTTCCCTCACTTTATCAACCCCTACACTTACCCCTGCCATATTGGTGAACATCACTCTACTTTCTCTCTTCTCTGCAAAACTGCTTACTACCTTACTATGGCCTCTTCCTCTAACACCCCTCCTCATAGCATAGATAACCTTGTAAACAAGATGAACACTGCCCTTACTATCCCTGAGGAACTATTCCCAAAAGTTTTCATTAACTCTGAAAATATCAGAACCAAGCAACCCCCTGATTGGAAATGGTGTTTCATTGGAAAACTCTGTACCAACATCTGTTTCCAAACTTCAAAAGTTAGTTCCTTCATCAATGCTTATTGGGAGCTACAAAGTAAAGTTTAAGTGGAAAACTGGAATAGAAGAAGAAAGTACTACATCCTCAGACTCACCCATGAGGAAGACTACTACACTCTGAGAAATTGTGGAACAAGAGGATTTTTTGATAAGCTTATGGTCCTGGTTGGTGTTCCTGTAGGAGGACTTGAATTGATAAATGAAGACAATTCAAAAAGGTGATGATCTGGTTACTTATCAAAAGAATACCATCCCACATCATACCAGACATCCAAGGTATCCTCGGGCCAATTTAAGTCTACCAAACTGTTAAGAAAGCCTATGGAAGAGACAAATTTGAAAAGAATTTGGAGTTAAAGATTACATTTGATGTTACCAGAGATCTAAAATTTGGTATTGAAGCTTTTGAAACCACCACTACTTCACACTGGCTTGAACTTTCTTATGCTCTCAATGGAATAAAATTTTGTAAAGTCTGCAGAAACTTAGATCACCCAAGTCCCCCTTGTACGTCCCCACCAAATCACTCTCAATCCCACTACAACAACTTTCCAACCCCTCAACCAGCTCCTCCACAAAGAACCCAGCAACAAAAAATTGCACAAGCTGGAAAAAACATCATCTATAGACCCTACTTTGATGCTGATGCAGCCGCTGAATTTGAGATAAAAATGAAAATAGAAAAAAATTGGAGCTTGAAACATCTATTGCAAACCTTGCCTCATCTTCTAAGGATCCACTCATCTTTAATACTCAACTTGAAACACCACTAGACAATTTCCAACCTCACCCAAATGTTTTAGCTTGCCAAATCAAGAACAAAAAACTGGAGTTAGCAAAGAAAAATGCTGGAAATTACAAGAAAACCTATCCACGGATGAAAACTGCTACAAGCACTAAAACTGTTAGCACCTCAAACACTGATGACCAACACACTGTGGACCCTGATAGCATTTTCCCAATCTCCCCTCCACCAAAACCCTTCCCCTTCAACTCCTTGCCAACTCTAGCTCAAATTAAAGCTAGAATGGAAGCTGATCATTCCACAAAGAAAAAGGAGACATGGTCTCCTAGACACCATGTTGGAAACCAAAAGAAAGAAACCTACCCAAGATGAAGATGGTATTGAAATCAATTCTTTTGACTCTGACTGTCTCAAAAGGTTCAAAGATCAGGATAACAAATTTGCAATGTCTCTTGACTCCAACAACAATACTCTGATGGATAATGGTGGCTTGGGATCTTCCTCAACTGCTAATATGGTACATCTCTATACTCTTCCTCTCTTGCACTCATTTCCTTTTATACTTAGACTTTTCTACTATATGACCGTGAATGCAATTTATGACCATATCACTAGAAGACTATTCTCAAAATATCCTCTAGTGTCCTATTTTTGGCAATTCTTTACCACTTTGGCATGGAATTGTCAAGGACCGGGAACAAGGGATGCTAAATGATATGTTGAACAAGCTAAATCCTGACATTATCTTTATCTCTGAGACTAAACAAAAACAAGAAAACCTCAAAAGAACTATGAATGAGATAAATGTCCATAACTATTGGTTTGTTAACCCAGGAGGGGATAGTGGTACTGCTAGTGGATTAACATTGATATGGAAGAGTAATCTAAACATTTAAATACTTGATTATTCTCTCAATCATATCAATGCTATTGTTAGGCCTGTCAGTGGCTCTCCTTGGTTATACACTGGTTACTATGGTAGTCCATATGATACAAATAGTAAACTCATCTCTTGGAAAGAGCTGGAAAATATTGCTGCCATTAACAACTTACCTTGGTTGGTTATTGGAGACCTAAATATTATTCTTCATGACACTGAAAAATTTAGTGCTCATCCTATAGATACCAATGAAGCTGCTATATTTAGCAACAAAATCCTTGATTAAGTGGAATTGGGCTCCACTTGTTTTCCTTTCACTTGGTCAAACAAAAGAGATAGCCACAATCTCACTGAACAAAGATTGGATAGAGGTCTGGCCACTGATAGTTGGCTTCTACTACATCCCAATACTACCATCACTAATATGCTTGCTATTGGTTCTGATCACCGCCCCATTCTACTCAATTCTAACCCCTCTTGGAAAAATGGTAAAATTCCATTCAAGTTCTTTGGTCCATGATTAGATCAAAAGGACTGCAAGGAAATTATATCTGAATGATGGAGAAAGAACCTTACTGGTTCTAGTGCTTTTCTTATAGCTAGAAAGCTTAAAGACATCAAGCTACATCTCAGAAAGTGGAACAAGAAGGTCTATGGCAACATTAAAATTAACATTGAAGAATGCAAGCAGCACCTTCTCTGGTTACAAACAAACTACTTCAGAGCTGATATAATTCAAGCCATTAAATTATCTAGATATCACCTCAAAGATTGGAAGGATGTTGAAGAAAATTTTTGGAAGACAAAGAGCATGGATCAATTCATTAAGCTGGGAGACTAAAACACAATTACTTCCACGGAGCTATCAAGTGCAGAATAAGAAGAAACAAGATTGATGCTATCCAAGACAGTCAAGGACAATGGATTACAGGTCATCAAGAGATAAAACACTGCTTCACTCAACATTTCTCCAAAATGGCTACTACTGAAAGTCCTCTCATCAACCCAGAAATTATCAACATAATTCCCACCACTATTACCTCAACTGACAACAATATTCTAAATAGAATCCCAGACCACAATGAAGTTAAAAGCATCCTCTTCGGCATGGCTAAGGACAAAGCTCTAGGACCAGATGGCTTTCCCCCAAATTTCTTCCAAGCTAAATGGGATATCATTGGAGAAGACATTGTTAAAATGGTGCAACACTTTTTCATGTCTGGTCATATTCTAAAAGAAATGAATGCAACCTTCATATCTCTCATACACAAAGTAGAAAATCCTACTTCCCCAAGTCAATTCAGACCTATCAGTCTTTGTAATACCACATATAAAATCATTTCCAAGCTCTTAGCCTATAGAATGAAACCCTTTCTCAACAAAATTATATCCCATTACCAATCTGCATTCATACCTGGAAGACAAATCTATGATAATATTGCTATTCCTCATGAACTTATACACTCTATGAGATCCAAAAGAGGCACCAAAGGTGAGAATGAGAGTATGGGTATAAGATTGACATGGCAAAAGCCTTTGACAGAGTGGATTGGAACTTCCTCAACGCCATCATGACAAAGATAGGCTTCAATGAATAATGGTGCAACAAAATGCAATGTATCACCACCACTATTTCTGTTGTCCTTGTCAATGGCTCACCAGATTCTTTCTTCAACCCCTCAAGAGGATTAAGGCAAGGAGATCCTATCCCCTTACCTCTTTCTATTCTGCATGGAAGCCCTCTCAAGAAGTCTTATTCATGCTGAGGATTTAGTTATCATTACTGGAATAAAAATATGTGGAGGTGCACCCTCCATTAATAATCATCTTGTGTTTACTGATGATTGCATGGTGTTCTGCAAAGCAAACAAAGTAGAAGCTCAGAATCTCATGGACATCCTCAATATTTTTGGAGAAACTTCTGGACAACTTATTAATTTCAACAAATCAGGAGTGTTTTTCAGCAAAAACACTGATCCAAACCTCTTCTCAGCCATCAGCAACATCATGGGAGTTCAAGTTTTGCAACTGGATGACAAATACCTAGGTTCTCCTCTATTTACTCACAGAAGCAAACTCAAGTCTTTCAAACCAGGAGTGGATAAACTAAAACTGAGACTATCCAGTTGGAAAAATGTGCCCCTAAATCCTGCTGGCAGGGAAGTTCTAATCAAAACTGTTACATCCACAGTTAGTATCTATCAAATAAACTTCTTCAGAATTCCTAAACAAACTTGCCAGGACTTAAACAAGCTGCAAAGAGATTTCTTCTGGGGCTAAAATCTAGAAAATCCAAAAGGATACTACCCAAAGGCTTGGACAGCAATATGCAAACGTAAAGTTATGGGGGGCTTAATTTTTATGAATATGGAACTTTTCAACAGTTCCATGATCACAAAAATTGGCTGGAGACTTTGATGTGGTTGTCAACCTATCAATAATAATTCTCTTATGCTACACAAATCTATAAAGAAGTAGTGAGGCAAGTTGAGTTCGTATCGACAGGGAGGTGTGAGCTTTATGTTATTATTTGTAACAAGTTGTTGTGATTGAAAAATACAAATTCAGAAAATTGCAAAGATTGTACTTCAAATTATGAGATGAAATTGACTAGAGATTCATTCGCCACTACCAAACAAGATATTATTAATCATACAAGTTCCACTTTCAATAAATTACGATTGTTAACAACTTAAGACAAGTTATAAGCTCAACTAATCTTTAGATTCCTTAAATCACCGCCATATAATAAGTTCTCTAGCGGATTCTAATCGAGTGGACCACCTAAAGTAAGCTCTCTAGGTGTAATTCAAACGATTGCATTAATATTTGTGAATCATGTTGTTCCTAGTCACATACTCATAAGCTCTGCACGTTAACCTAGGGTTATCTTTTACACGCTATTGCATGCAAAATCCCTTTGCGACAAATAGTGCACCGCTACTTTTGTAAAGATTACTCTAACAATTACGGATTAAAGTTCTCTATACTAGCTTTAGAGTTGCATACAAAATACCTAATTGCGCACTTAGATACTTAGCAAACACCTCATGGTCATAAAAACGGTAAAAGATAATCAACAAAAGATTTTCTTCGAAAGAATAACTTGCTTGAATTGATTAATAAAACATGCTTGGAGTTTTGAAATCCTTCCTAATCAATAAAGCTATTAGCTACTCATATTCTTGGTTTAAGCACAAAAATATATTGAAAATAAATAAGGTTTCAAGGCTTAAACAATTGCGAAAGCAAACCACTGTGAGGAACTAAGCAGCTGCAGGAATCCGGTTCAGGTTGCAGCTTTTCTTTCAGAACTTTCGTCGAGCAGCTGATGTTCAGAAAACTGGTGCAAAAGAGGTAGTTTACCTTGTATTCTGAGCCTCTTTTTTATATCTTCTCTGCCCTGTAAAATCGTGACTTGATCAACACCCAATAATCCCAAACATAGACAGACCCTGTAAGCTTTCAATCTCAGCCATTCAACTCCCAAAACCCTCGCCAAAGTCACCTCTTCTTGGCTGTTTTCACGGCAAGAAATTCCTTCCAAAATAAGATATATTTGCGCCTTAAGTCTGCATATTCTGTAGCCTTCTAAGTCTGATCCTAGTCAATGCCAGACCCCCCTGTACTCGGCCCATAAGCTCAAGGCAACCCAACGAACCATGGCTAGCAGCTAACCTTCACCGTCTTTGGTAACAGCATACTCTTCTTCCTTGCCAACCTTGGCTCAATCCAAACTGCTGCCAAACATGCTTTGCACACAGTAACTTCTCAGTCTCGCTGCTGGATTTGAACAGCTCATTCGACCCTTGATAAGTAGCCTCAATGAACGACAATCAACATCTGCAACCCTTCAGCTCAATCAAACCCAATATAGCTCCATACCCACGGAAAACAGCAACAAGGCGGTGCAGTCAAGCAGCTGCAACTGGTTCTGTTCTTGTTGTCTAGCCTTGACCAAATTCACAGCACTTCAAAATCAAACCGAATACCACCGAGACTCCTAGCAGAAACATACTCTCACTCCATCTCAACTGCAAAACCAGCTACATGGACAGAACAGCACCAGTCTCACTGACTTCCGGCCACCAACTTGAACCAAAGACAGTCACAGAAAACTAGTTTCTCCTCCTCTTCATGGCCGCAACACAGGCTCAAAACTCAATCAAATCACCACGAAATTGAGCCATTCCTCCTCCCTTGTTCAGCAGCTTAATCGTTGACTGCACATACCTCATTTATTCCACACATTTCTGACCAAGAACACCAACAGATTCCTCCATTCTTCCTTCTTCTTCTCAGCTAAATTCCATGCTACAGTTTTCTGGAAAACCCATTTGAGCCTCCTCCATATTTCAGCTCAAGAATTCGATGGATCAGGCAATTCTGCAAACGTTTGCAGAGCACAATGCAGTGGCGTTGCTGTGAATCAATAACCACCTTCAATTCCTCTCCAAATCCCATCACAAACTAACGACAACAGCATCAGTTCTTCAGCAACACAGTTGTTCGTCTCATCAAGCTCCTTTCCTGTCTGTTAACTCATACCACCAGCTCCATCTTCTTCTCATCATTTCGAACTCATTTCAGCCTGCAATTTGAGATACAACCGCCACACAAACTCGAAACCCATGCTGGTGTGTATACAAATTCAGTTCAAGACATACATCTCCTCCAAATCGAACCAATTCCGACCCAAAATTAAGTTAACAGACTGACTATTTCTCATGTCTCCATACTATGTGTTTCTTGTTATATTCAAATTTAAGAACCCCTGCTTAATTCTGCGAAAATCATCTCACCAGAAACCATTATTACAACAACACAAAACCCCCTTTTCATTCATCTGATTTCAGTCTTGAAATTCCACTAAATACAGCCATCATCCTGAGCTCCATTTACTTCTCTCGGTTGATTCTGAACGGAATTGTTGATCTCTGCTGACCCATCTTGAACTCCGGCAAGCAACAAGGAAAGATGTAGCCTCTGCTGGTAGAACTGATGAACTCGATCCCCTTTCTGTGTAAACAAAGAGACCTAGTTTCATTCTTGAGTTGTTTACTCCACCAGCACATGTGTAGTGCCCTTGTGTGACGTTCACTCACACTTCTGAATCATTACTTTTTTTTTTTCTTTAGTTTCTTTTCTTTTTTTTTTAGATGAAATGCAATCCATGAGACGGTCACATGACCACCACACAAGTTCTGATGGGTTCATGTCTTGGGAATTTTCCGATATAAAATATTTAAGAAAACAAAAATATTAGAGGCATTTTTCCTTCTGTTTCGCAACTTCAAGCCATGATGGTACCTAAAAACAAAATAAAGAAGCGTAATATACAAAATCTCAAGAAAACTAATAAGAAAAGTGTAAGAAATCGTTATCAAAATTGGGTGTTTTAGACACCTATCAGACTTCAAAAAAAAAGACTCACTCTGGTACCAACTGATGGATGCCAAATATCTTCTGGGAAGAAATGTTCTAAATATGGATACAAAAGCAAAGTCTGGAGACTCTTGAATCTGGAAAGGTATTCTAGAAGGAATACAGAATATACAACAACACTGTAACTGGAAGATAGGCAATGGAATGAAAATCAACATTTGGGAAGACTATGGTTACCCAACTCTACAGCTAAGCTCCTCAAACCCAATCATTGTCCACAACAAATAGAGCTGCTGTCACATCTCATGCACCATGATGGAAGCTGGAACACCCAACTCATCCACCATATTTTCAATCAAAACATTGCTCAAGCCATACTGGACCTCAACACCAACCCAGGGCAAGAAGATTCAATACAATGGAACTTAGATGAAACTGGAAAGTTCTCTGTCAAAGCTCTATACAAGGCAAAGATAGACTACCTGTACAAAGATGATACCAGCACCAGAAATTGGGAGGCTATTTGGAGATTGGATACCGCTCCAGCCATTAAGATATTTCTATGGAAATGTACCCATGAAATCCTCCCCACCAATGCAAAGACTGCAAGTATTTTGCACTATATTGATCCTATCTATCAAGTTTGCAGTAGTGGAGAGGAAACCATGACAGATCTCTTCTTAAACTGCCCTACTGCTATTGCAATTTGGCATGAAATCATTGGAACAAACCATGGAAAGTTTGACAATAACACAAACTTTATGGATTTGTTTAACTCCTGGTTTGATATTGAAGCTATTACTGGAAAATTAGGTGTGATAAGCACACTTCTCAGTGTATTCAGCAATACCTATATATGTGATTATAACAGAGTACACAATTTACCTACTCATGCTCTCAATGTTTTCTTCCCAAATAACAATGAGACTGACACTGAGTCAGGCATTCAAATTCCTTATGATCTAAACCACACTCCACAAGATTTTGGTTTCATCATAAGGATATGTACTATACAGAACCCTGAGAACCGCAAATATTTCTTTGCACTAACTATTTTGGATGTTGCAGGAAACAACATTGATAACAACGGATACTCAGGCCACTTTGGAGGTTGGGGGGATCAACAGAAGGTGCATATCTAGCTTTCAGATGGGCCAAGGAAAAGCAGCACACGAACATTGAAGTACAAGCTGAATCAAAGGAAATTCTGTTAAGATTTCACTATCTATATCATCAAGCAATTCAAGGAAGGTTCAATCCCAGTTATTATGATACTCCAAGAAACAATGTTGAAGATAATATCTCAAGAATCAAGTCTATCTCTTTTGTGTTAAGTAGTCTTAAGTTAATCCACATACTTCAAACTTGGAAACACTTAATTTAGCTATCTTATGTAAGAACAATGAAAGCAGGCTTAACACAAGCGCTGCTACTACCCTGTGTTGCCCTTAGTTCTTTTATCCTAAGGTTTTTCTATAAAAAAGAAAAGAAAAAGGAGATAGTTGTGTGTATATATAGAATCCACGATTACGACAAAGGGTATTATTGTATTATTGGATCTCTGGAATGGTACCCACCCTAGTAATACTAGTATCATAGCATTGATTTCTAGGTTGTAATATGCCCCATGCATATTAGTGTCCATTTTTTAGCATCGCAATCTACTTACTACTATTAAGGTGTCACTGTAGTATAGTGGTAAAGTCATTGTGTGATGATATCAGTGACCTGAGTTTGAATCTCGCCAGCATCAAATTCTTTACCGATCAAAAAAAAAATCTACTTACTACTATGTTAGTGAATTAAATTTACAGTTTGTTAGGTTCAAAGAATTCAATCTTTAGGAATTCAATTATTGGGTAATCCATTTCCAGGAATTAAATTTCAAAGAATGAGATTCTGATTGCAAATCAAGGACCGATGCAAGTGGACGGATTTTTCATTTAAACACGGATTAATACATATGGTTAACCTAAAACTTGGCTAAAATTGGGAAAAATTAGATTTTTCCGGGAGGAGACTGGGGCTAAAGCCCCATTAACTCTCTCATGGGTTGTCAATGCTGCAAATATTAATGTTTGGTTGAGGTAATTGGATTACATAGTAATTCAAATACAGCAAACCACTTTAATTTCCTTCCTTACACTTTAAAATTTTAATACCTAAACCATAGGTTTCAAATTTCACCAATTTAAAACCATTTTTTTTGTATGAATGAGATGATGAACCATATACTTTAATTATAGTTACAAAAATTGCACGTACCTAAGCAAGCGTCAAAAAAATAAACACTGGGCCTTGCAAAAATGAGCTAGTGCACTTATTAAAGGTCATTTAGGCCTTCTCTCAAACACCTAATGCATGTGACTGATAATGTAGAGATATCTTTACTATAAGAAAAGATCGATGCACCACCATATGCTGGTTCATATAGAAGGAAAGATGTGAAGTAGTCTTTCAAAATATTAACCCTTGTTCTACTCTAGGACATGAAAACTCATCATGAACCATTTAAACTTGACTATCACCTTGCAAGATAGACTTATAGATAGATTATCAACTATCAGGCTTGTCACTCATCCTCCTGGATGCATACTAAACATCTTCTTTTCTTATATGACTTACTCTGATCATGTAACAGGACCTAACATGGATTGAAATTTTCATTGTAGGACCAAATGGAGAAACCATTTGCAGGAAAATAGGAGAGCCCGACTCCATGCAAAAGAAAATCGATATTTCCTAGATATCAGTGATGCTCTAGAGTGGGATAGCCAACTAGAATGCAAAGCTTTCTATATTCAAGGAAACAACACACAGATCAACAACACTTTACAAGAAAGCGAAAGACGAACTAGTTGGAAAATCAACTCCAGAATGGATCAGCTACTCTTTCTTCGGTCGAACTCGCATGCATTGCTATCTCAAACATGTTTTTCAATTTTAGTGATCAAAACTATAAGTCTTGATTTCTAGTCTATTATAGCTAAGTCTTGGACTAAGATAGAAAGTGTAGTTGAGCTCAAGGACATCATGACGATTCATCATACAAGTAGAAGAACTACTCAAGGAACCGGTGGAACTTCTCGAAAAAAAGGTATGTGAATACTTGAACTTATCTATCACTCAAAAGTATATCTACTTTATCTCCTACTCTTGAGACAATAAGTCGTATCCTATATATATAGACTTGGATTATACACATTTGGTATTTCGAGCCGAGTATACCTCGCCTAATTTATCTCGAAATATGTGGTGGTAAGATTTTCGCTTCGATCAAGTTTATCTTTGCCTAGTGACGAAAGTCATGATATGTTTCAATCATCTTGAGAATTGCTTTGACGAGAAACGGTGTAACAACTATATAACGTCCTCTAAGAATGTTTCAATAATTGAAATGAGAGTTTAGATTACATAACCAATGGTGGACATAAGCATTATTGTGGAAACACATTTATGTATAAGTCTTATTCATTGAACCAAAGTTTTCGAACTTTGTTGATCAAGAGAACCGGAAGAATGGCGTGAGCCAAGTCCGCGAACTCAGTCCGTGAACAGCCGAAGTTCTCAAACCCGAGAATTTCTGCTGGACTTGAAAAACTACTTGCGTGAAGCTAAGTACGCGAACACAGTCCGCGAACCAGTCCGTGAACCGTCGAAGTTCTCATACCTGAGAATTTTCGATGGAGTTTGTAAACTCTGCCCGGTAACTTAAGTCTGCGAACCTAGTCTACGAACTTGATAAGGATATATGTGAAGATGATTTCTAAACTTAAATTTAAAAAGACTAAGGAATGCAGTTTGCAAACCGTGGATATAAAAGTTCATGAACCGATTCAAGTCAATCAAATCATCTTTGCTTCAATTGTGTCTTGTGTAGTACATAAGATTTCCTTGCAATTTAACAACTCTATGACTAGTTCATTTGAAGTCATTTGAACTAGTTATGGTGAAGAAGAACGTGGTTGATATGAAATGCTCATATGGCTAACCTTTTGGTTAACTATTGTTGAACCAACAAGTACATACGTTTGGGTACGGTTAACAAACCTAGAAGCGTGCATTATCAAGTGTGTGTAACAAGCTAAGTTTTCGATCTAACGGTTGATAAATATTTGCTTCAATCTAAATCAGGTTTTCATCTAACAATGGATATTAATTACTTTGTTACCAAGGTAACTTAATTGCAAACCCTGATTTGAAAGACTATATAAAGGAGACATCTAGTACTGTGCAGAACTAATCCCCACACCTTACGTGTGATACTAGTTTGCGCGCTAGAGACGATTCTCCTTTAACCTTTGGTTTTCTTATTCTAAAACCAGGTTAATGACTTAAAGACTTCATTGGGATTGTGAAGCCAGACCGATAATACTTTATCGTAGTTGTGTGATCTGACCTTGCATCTTCTATCGTATGAGTACAATTAGGTTGATTGGATTGAGATTTATATCTCCGATAAGTAAGATATAAAAAGTAATCACAAACATATTCGTCTCATTGTTTATGATTCCTCAACAACTTGTTTCGCTACCATACAATTAAGATTGTTGTGAGGTGATTGATAACTCTAGGCTGTTATTCGGGAATATAAGACCGGATTATCAATTGGTTCCTGTTCACCTTGATTATTATCAAAAGACGGAACAAAACCTTTAGGGTTTATCTGTGGGAGACAGATTGATCCTTTGATAGACTTTTCTGTGTGAGACAGATTTTTTTATTGTCAAAGCCTGCGATTTTGGGTCGTAGAAACTCTTAGTTGTGGGTGAGATCAGCTAAGGGAATCAAGTGCGCAGTATCCTGCTGAGATCAGAGGCGTAGGGAGTACAATTGTACCTTGGATCAGTGGGAGACTGATTGGGGTTCAACTACAGTCCAGTCCGAAGTTAGCTTGGAGTAGGCTAGTGTATGTAGCGGCTTAATACAGTATGTGTTCAATCTGGACTAGGTCTCTGGGTTTTTCTGCATTTGCGGTTTCCTCGTTAACAAAATTTCTGGTGTCTGTGTTATTTATATTTCCGCATTATATTGTTTTATCTTTATAATTGTAATAATACGGGTTGTGCGTTAGATCATCAATTAGAGTAATCCAACCTTTGGTTGTTGATTTTCATTGATTGATCCTTGGATATTGGTCTTTGGTACCATCCAAGTTATTCCTTGTGTTTGATTAAAGACTCACTGAGTTCTATTAGCTTGAGTAAATCAAAACAAGAGAGAGATATTAACTCCTTGAGATACTTTTACCTAGATTGAGTCTGGTTGTCTAGTTGATTCTCTAAAAAGTATTTCGGAGTTAGTCCATACAGATTGCTAAGTGAAATATTTGGTGGTGTTGTTAGACTCCCGCTCTTTCAATTGGTATCAGAGCAGGCAAACACATTTAAGACCTTACAAGTCTGTGTTTGTAATGATCTGACTCTATGGACATAGGTGCTATCTCTATTAACGTACCACCAGTCTTCGATGTCTCTAATTACTTATGGTGGAAAATTGCTATGCGAGCTTTTCTTCAAGCGCGTGATTTTCAATCATGGGTATATGTTGTTAATGGCTATGATTCTCCCATTGTGGCAGTTGGAGATGTAAACGTTCCCAAGATTATTGGTGAATATAGTCCTGCCGAGCTACTTGTTGCATAGCAAAACTCCAACGGTTTGAATACCATCATATATGCCATTACCCCACACCTTCAGCACCATGTGTCAAATTGCACTAGGTCTAAAGATGCTTGGGATATCTTAGAAAACGTATTCGAAGGAAATACCAGTGAAAGGGAAGCCAAACTTCAAAATTTGAATTCCAAATGGGAAAATCTTCGTATAGTAGATAATGAATCGATTGATGATTTTTACCAAAAAGTGTCTAAAATTGTTAATGCATCATTTGCATTGGGTAAGACCATTCCTGAAAAGAACATTGTGATGAAAATCCTCAGCTCGCTGCCATCAAGATACGTATCTAAGAAGCATGCCATCATTGAGGGAAATAACCCTGATACACTTTCCAAGACTTCATTAATTGGAAAGTTAAGAATTCTTGATCAAGAGACAGGAAAAACGTTCGCACTCAACGCCGTGAACAAAAACCTGAGATGTCTTCCTCTCACCTGTCCTGGGATGATGAATGTGATCATTCACTAATAGTCAAAGAGGTCAAGAATATAATAAAAAGGAAGAATAGATTTGCAGTTTTTCCATCTTCTATGGTTGCTAAAAATAATTCAACAGAAGACAATACTTCTCAATATAACTCAGATGTGTCTAACTGGTGGAATGGATTTACTGCCGTTACTTCAGATTCTCTTTCAACTTCAAATTCTGATTCAGAACTTGAACTTGACACTGAGTTGGTTGATCTTCTGAATAAAGAGATTCTCAAGAGAACCTTCGTCTTAAATCCTCCTTGAGGAATGTTGAATCATCACTCCAGACGAAAAATATTGAGATAGAGCATCTTCGTATTAAATTCGTCAAAACCATGTCTCTAAAGGAAGAAGATATTAATTCTCTCAGAGATGACCTGCAAAGGCTGTCTGGAAGCTCTGACAAAATTGCAGCAATGTTGTTTGGTCAGAGATCTTTTGGAAACAATCATGGTTTAGGATTCAAAAGAAAAACAACAAAAGTGATGGATTCTTCAAATCAGGAAACAATAGTTGGGTGTTGTGTCAAACAGGAAAAATTACATGGAGACGAAAAATCCACATTGATCTTCTCCTTTTGTGGACACTCAAGGCATGATAAAGATACCTGTTGGAGATTCAAGAAAAGCAACAAAAGAGTCACCAAACTTCAAAAGAACATGCAAATAGTGAGTCTGGATAAAGATAAGAAAGGTAAATATTCCAGAAGAAGTAAGAAATCTGTTAGCACAACCAACAGTGACAAGCCACGAAAAAACAAGGGAAGTGGGCATTTGGCCCGTCCGGTCACCAACTGAATGGTGATGGTTGCCTTCTCATCTTTAACTTGGGAAAGATGAGAAGTATCTGAGAAGTGGCTCAAGTCAATGTTCGTGAATTTCAATATATATTTGTGTAGGTAATCTTATTTTTATATTCTTGGAAGACTATGTCAAAATGATCTAGGGTTTGACACTTATAAATCTCCTTTTATTGTTTATTTTCTCCTTCTTTCAATTACAATCTCATGGCTCCTGTAACTATAGGAATTGAACGATCCCATAATCAATGGGTGTTTCAATAATGAGAAGGAATTTCCTGTAGATGCTCTGAGAAAGATCTACAATGCCTAGTAAGTCTTCTTTTTGGTTTTGTCGGAAGAATAACTAGTGCTTTGAATGGCAATGATTGTGACTACACATAGCTATTATTTTCATCTTCTTCTTTTTTAGGTTTATTGGAATTAAATTCTAAAAATATTTGGAGGATGATTTTTTTGCAGTATCAATCTTTATGATTTGATATATTGAATTTTTTTACGGGATATTGGTGTTTACGTCTGTGAACTATGTTTGTCTCATACTTTGTCAAAAGTAAAGTCGTTCGTGTTTGGTATTCACTTACTGGTAAAAGAATGAATGGACTTTTGACAAATACAAAAGTTAAGACTATATTATCAAATATTTTGATGGAAGATAGGTTAAATCTTTTTTTTCAAGGATTATGTCTATTAATTGTCGTTATGCAAATAGTGATTGAAGATAGAATGAATCCTTGTGTATTCCGCAGTATTGATCATCCCTGATCCATATTTTATGTATTACTGTGAGGCTCCGTAATGTATCTTATGTTGAGCACTATACAACCAAGTTGATTTTTTAGCTTAGTTGGTGTTCCGTGAGGTATGTTACGTCGAGCATATTGAACCATATTAATCATCTTGTTTGGTTATTTAGTTATTGCTCCGTAAGTTTTCTTATGTTGAGCAAAAAAATTGACAATTAAATTGATTACCTTTGTAATTAGTTTGGTTTTGTATTCCAATTAGATTAATTATGAGTTCTCTTGTAATTAATTTAGTCGAGTATTTTCGTGTCTCCATAAGTTCTCTTATGTTGAGCATAATCAATTGAATTGATCACTTTTTGTGTTTAATTTGATTGTGTATTCCGATTAAAATAGTCATGGGTTTACTTGTGATTAACTTGATTGAGTTTTTGGATATAGAAAATCATTCTTATGGTTTTTGGTGTTCAATAAAAATCTTTTTTTTCTTTCGAAATTAAGGTCGCTCTTGTTGTTCTTTCGGGAATGACATCAAATGGGGGAGAGTTCTTTTGAACTTGTGCTTAATGGTCATATCTTGAAGGGTGTGCGGCTGTGGAATTTTAGAGGGGTTATCTTGTATATTTAAACTCCTTGATGAATGCATTTAGCTTCGGCTTTATGATTGCATCTAAATTAGTTGGTATGTATTTTTTCCTTTTGTCATGAAATGTCTCTCTCGGAAATTTCATTATGATCCCGTTCTTGTACCTTTGACAATTCTATTGACAAAAAGGGGGAGAATTAATATGTAGTTCATACTACAAATACATATAGTTTTTAGATCATTGTCTAAGGGGGAATGGTTTCCATGTGAGATGGAGTATTGACTAAAGGTGAGTGAGACATATCACCATAGTATTATTGTTGAAGTTGTGATACAATTGAACTTTGACGTTGTGTAATAATACTATGACACTGTATAACAATGATCGAGAACTATGTTTTCTCATTGTTATAGCTACAGATCTTCAACAACGGTGATGCTAAACTTACAACCTTTGGGATCATTGGAGTACTTGGAAGTGACGAAGATTTCGAGGAATGTTGAAGATTAGACATGTGGAATAGGAGCTACCAAAGTTTCTTTATATTTTTTGTATTCCATATGTATTGATAGTTTTGTCACTAGAATTGACCAAGGGGGAGATTGTTAGAGCATTGCTCGGTCGAACTCGCATGCGTTGTTATCTCAAGCATGTTTGACAATGTTAGTGATCAAAACTATAAGTCTTGATTTCTAGTCTATTATAGCTAAGTCTCGGACTAGGATAAAAAGTGTAGTTGAGCTCAAGGACTTCATGACGATTCATCATACAAGTAGAAGAACTACTCAAGCAACCGGTGGAACTTCTCGACAAAAAGGTATGTGAATACTTGAACTTATCTATCACTCAAAATTCTATCTACTCTATCTCTTACTCTTGAGACAAGAAGTCGTATGCTATATATATAGACTTGGATTATACACATTTGGTATTTCGAGCCGAGTGTACCTTGCCTATCTATATCTCAAAATATGTGTTGGTAAGATTTTCGCTTCGATCAAGTTTATCTTCACCAAGTGACGAAAGTCATGATATGTTTCAATCATATTGAAAATTGTTTTGACGATAAATGGTGTAACAACTATATAACGTCCTCTAAGAATGTTTCAATGATTGAAATTAGAGTTTAGATTACATAACCAATGGTGGACATAAGCATTGTTGTGGAAACACATTTATGTATAAGTCCTATTCTTTGAACCAAAGTTTGCAAACTTTGTTGATCAAGAGAACCGGAAGAATGGCGTGAGCCAAGTCTGCGAACTTCCGAAGTTCTCAAACCAGAGAATTTCTGCTGGAGTTGAAAAACTACTTGAGTGAACCCAGTCCCCGAACCGGCGAAGTTCTTATACCCGAGAATTTCTGCTGGAGTTTGTAAACTCTGCCTGGTAACTTAAGTCCGCGAACCTAGTCTGCGAACTTGAGAAAGTTATATATCTGAAGATGATTTCTGAACTTAAACTTACAAAGACTAAGGAATGCAGTTTACAAACCGTGGCTATAAAAGTTCATGAACCGATTCAAGTGAATCAAATAATCTTTGATTCAATTGTGTCTTGTGTAGTACATAAGATTTCCTTGTAATTGAAAAACTCTCTAACTAGTTCATTTGAAGTCATTTGAACTAGTTCTGGTGAAGAAGAACGTGGTTGATATGAAATTCTCATATGGCTAACCTTTTGGTTAACTATTGTTGAACCAACAACTACATAAGTTTGGGTACGGTTAACAAACCTAGACAACGTGCATTGTCAAGTGTGTGTAACAAGCTAATTTTTCGATCTAACGGTTGAGAAATATTTGCTTGAATCTAAATCATATTTTTATCTAACGGTGGATATTGATTGTTTTGTTACCAAGGTAACTTAATTGCAAACCCTGATTTGAAAGACTATATAAAGGAGACATATAGTATTGTGGAAAACTAATCCTCACACCTTACGTGTGATAGTAGTTTGCGTGCTAGAGTCGATTCTCCTTTAATCTTTGGTTTTCTTCTTCTAAAACCAGGTTAACGACTTAAAGACTTCATTGGGATTGTGAAGCCAGACCGATACTACTTTTATCGTAGTTGCGTGATCTGATCTTGCATCTTCTATCGTACAAGTACAATCAGATTGATTGGCTTGATATTGATATCTCCGATAGGCAAGATATAAAAAGTAATCACAAACATCTTCGTCTCAATGTTTGTGATTCTGCAACATCTTGTTTCGCTACCATACGATTAAGATTGTTGTTAGGTGATTGATAACTCTAGGCTGTTCTTCGGGAATATAAGACTGTATTATCAATTGGTTCCTGTTCACCTTGATTATTATCAAAAGACGGAACAAAACCTTTAGGGTTTATCTGTGGGAGACAGATTGATCCTTTGATAGACTTGTCTGTGTGAGACAGATTTGTTTATTGTCAAAGCCTGCGATTTTGGGTCGTAGCAACTCTTAGTTGTGGGTGAGATCAGCTAAGGGAATCAAGTGCGCAGTATCCTACTGGGATCAGAGGCGTAGGGAGTACAACTGTACCTTGGATCAGTACGAGACTGATTGGGGTTCAACTACAGTCCATTTCGAAGTTAACTTGGAGTAGGCTAGTGTCTGTAGCGGCTTAATACAGTGTGTGTTCAATCTGGACTAGGTCCCTGGGTTTTTCTGCATTTGCGGTTTTCTCGTTAACAAAATTTCCGGTGTCTGTGTTATTTCTATTTCCACATTATATTGTTTTATCTTTATAATTGAAATAATACAGGTTGTGCGTTATATCATCAATTAGAGTAATCCAACCGTTGGTTGTTGATTGTCATTGATTTATCCTTGGATATTGGTCTTTGGTACCATCCAAGTTATTCCTTGTGTTTGGTTAAAGACCCGCTGATTTCTATTAGCTTGAGTAAATCAAAACAAGAGAGAGATATTAACTCCTTGAGATACTTTTACCTAGATTGAGTCTGACTGTCTAGTTGATTCCCTAAAGAGTATTTCGGAGTTAGTCCATACAAATTGCTAAGAGAAATATTGGATGGTGTTTTTAGACCCCCGCTTTTCACTTTTATCCTCTTTTGAAGTTGTTATATGTAAGGAAATAAAATCCATTAACTTTCCAGATCCTTAGAACTTGTCTAAAGCTGGAGTAAGAAACTTACTTCCTCAATTGTGGGAAGTGGCAACAATTATCCTCTTTTGAAGTTCTTATCATAAAAAAAAAATGACCATAACTTATGAAAATAATTTCTAAAGGTGAGAAAATACAACAGTATACGAAGTTTGTTTTTCTTAGGAATGCTGTAATCTTCTTGACAATACCCTTAAAAATACAAGGATTAATACTAGTAACGATGAAATAATTAATACTCACATCAGTTCTCGTATCAGGTAATAAGTAGGACTAAATAATTTATTATGTAACCCGACATCTCTGACTAAATAATTGACTTGCAAGTTTAAATATCCAAAATATGCAAAATTTCTAGTGTGACAAAACTATGTTTCTGGGCAGATTCATGTGCACCATGTTAAATATTTTATTTGACATATCAAATGGCATGGCAAATTAGTGCTACTATGGTAAAAGAGATAAGTGATGGAATTCCTAGCAAAAACTTTTTTTAACATTACCAAAGATGAGGATTATACCGTTGGATATAACGATAATATCGGTCACTCTAGTGACTAGCGCCAGTAGCTAGTTGTTTCTCGCATATAAATAGGTAATTTTCAAACAAAATTTTTACACAAAATTTTCTCTATTTCTCTCTTCCTTAATTTGAATTTTATTTCAAAATTTCTCAGATGGTAGAATTTCAAACCCAACTTGATTTTGCAACACAAATTAATTTCTCCGGAATAGTGCTTAAAGTTGTTGTTAAGAAGATATGTGATAGTTATAAAAAATTAGGTAAAAACCAATCTAAGAAAAGGCAAAGAAGAGTTCAAGGCAAGGAAAACCAAGGAAAAGAAAATTTAAAGCCAGAGATCGAAGGAAAAAAAGAATTCAAGGCGAGAGGTGTAACTGATGCTTTTTCGGGTGTTGGAATACATGTGAACATCACTGTAATTGAACACATATAGTGTTCTTGCTTTCTGGTTTTCAGAAAGTTTGTTACTCAAATAATGATGATCTTCTTTGAATCAATATTGCTTAATACATTCCCAGATTGAAACTTCTTTATCATACATCAGTCGATTGGAACTTCTTTGTTTTTTCTGTATGTGCTGACTTTGGATGCCTGCAAGAACAACGTGATATTTACTATATCCGTTGGATTTTTTGCTTTAGTTATGTCTGTTAGAATTTCTGATGTATACGAAATTATAAAACAATCAGTTTGACAGGATAGATTATAGATTTCTATCTTAAGTAAAGAATTTTTCGGTTAACCAAAATCGGGAGGTTCAAATTCTAACTGAGCCAATTTGAAATCGAATAAAACCAAATATACTAAATGGTTTCATTGGTTTCCAAAACTGGAAAACCGAGCACTTCGGTGTCGGTTCTTCTTCTTTTTCTTCCAATAGCTATACCAAACCGAACCATGTGCACCCTTACCGATAGTGGGTACAAAAGTGACGAATTCTGGTATTTGATATGTACATAGGAATAATCCTAGAGTAATGACAACCAAAGCCCAAATGTCATATCATAATTTTTTTTTCTTTTTCCTTTTCTTCCAGAAATCTTCAAAGCGACTCCAAGTCTGACAATAAGTGCAAAATTTACCATGTAAGGAAAAATCTATCCCATGAACGAATAATTGACTAGTGACTTAATCTAAAACGCGCAATTGGGAGATACGTATATTAATTGGGGGTTATGAATTACTAACCCCATCCAATAGTGTCCGCTAAGGGGTGTTTTTTAGGGGCGGAAATACTAAAATACTCTTCCATTTAAATTAAAATTTAAAACTAAAAATCATAATCAAAATCAAATCCTAACAAGTTCTTAAAGATAGGTTATATTGAATTGTTGTTGAGCAAGAAGAAGAATAAAAATAAATGGCTTCATTGGAAGGTACATGATACCCGATCATATTTAAGGTGTTGTTTTTTTAAAACTTCGTTTGGGCTAGAATCATAAACTGAAACTTTTTGGTTTCAGTTTCAGTCCACTCCTGGCTTGTGTTCATGATGAACACCCTACTGTTTTTTTAAGCCGGCATGGTTTTTAGGATGAATACCATGCATATACTAGTGTCAGCATAGTTTTTAGGATGAATACGATGCCGATATCTGGTGCCGGCATGGCTTTTAGGATAAATACCATGCCGATACTAGCGCTGAATTGGTTTTTAGGATGAATACCATGCCGATACTTGCTATTTCAGATAGATTTTCTGAATATTTTTGTCCTCAAACAGGCACGATACACTTGGGAATCGACCATGCCGGCACTCGGTCGAATACGCAAGTGTTGCTATCTCAAGCTTGTTTGTCAAGTTTAGTTGCCAAAACTATAAGTCTTGATTTTTAGTCTACTTATAGCTAAGTCTCGGACTAGGATACAAAGTGTAGTTGATATCTAGACTCCAAGGTGTTCGTCATGCAAATACGAAGAACTACTCAAGGAACCCGTGGAACTTCATCGAGAAAAAAGGTATGTGGAGACTTGAACTTATCTATCACTCAAAAGTCTATCTAATCTATCTCCTATCTTGAGATAAAAGTCGTACTGCTATATAGACTTCGATTATACACATTTGCTATTTCGATCCGAGTTTATGTCGCTTATCTATTTCTCGAAATATGTGTTGGTAAGATTTCGCTTTGGCCAAGTTCATCTTTACTAGTGACGAAAGTCATGTTGATTATTTCAATGAATTGAAAATCGCTTTGATGAAAAATAGTTTGTGAATAACAACTATATAACCTCCTTTAAGAATGTTTCGATGATTGAAATGAGAGTTTAGAACATATAACCATGTTTGGATATAAACATTGTATGTCTATTCATACTTGTGTAAGTCCAAAATCCTTGAACCAAAGTATGCGTACTTTGCTGCTCAGGATAACCGGAGCTATGTACGCGTACTTTCGAAAGTTCACATCCAGTGAATTTCTGCTAGAGTTTTTGAAATGAAAACAAGCTTAGTCCGGGTACTTAATTATGCATATCGGTATGTGTACTTAAGTGGGTTATTTTCTAAAAACAGTTTAATTCGTGAACTAAGACATTTATAAATTAAGGAATGCAATCTTTGAAACCGTGGCTATAATGTTCATGAATCGATTCGAGTGAATCAAACTGTTTTTGCTTCGACTGTGTCTTGTATACTTCTATGATATCTAAGCAATTGAACAACTCTATAACTAGTTCTTTTGAGTCAATTGAACTAGTTATGGTGAAGATGAATAAGGTTGATATGAAAGTGCTCATATGGCTAACCATTGGTTAACTACTGTTGAACCAACGACTTGTACACGTTTAGGTACGGTTACTCAAACCTAAATGAAGTTACATTTCATGTGTGTATAACAAGATAAGTTTGATACAACAGTTAAAATATACTAGCTTAAATCTAATCAGGTTTTCATATAACGGTGAATATTGAATGCTTTGTTACCAAGGTAACTTAGATTGCAAACACTGATTTGGAGACTATATAAAGGAGAACTCTAGCAACTGGGAAAACTGATCCCTACACCTCCTGTGTGATATAGTTGTGTAATCTAGAGTCGATTATCCTTTAACCTTAGGTTTCTATCAAGACCCTGTAGGTTAACGACTTAAAGACTTCATTGGGATTGTGAAGCCAGACCCGACTATTTTCTCTGTAATTGCGTTATCTGACCTAGTTGTTTCTATCGTGATTGAGTGTAATCGTAAAATTGGGTTGAGATTAATTTCTCCGATAGGCAAGATAGAAAAGTATTCACAAACATCTTCGTCTCATCGTTTCTGATTCCACATTATCTTGTTTCGATAGTCGATTAAGATTATTGTGAGGTGATTGATATTTCTAGGCTGTTCTTCAGGAATATAAGTCCGGTATATTAATTGGTTCCTGTTCATCTTGATTTATCAATTAAAAGACGGAGCAAAACTCGTAGGTATTTCTGTGGGAGACAGATTTATCTATTCCTATAGACTTTTCTGTGTGATACAAATTTGTTTATTAAAGTCTTCGACTTTGGGTCGTAGCAACTCTTAGTTGTGGGTGAGATTATCTAAGGGAATCAAGTACGTAGTATCTTGAAGGGATCAGATACATAATGAGCGCAACTGTACCTTGGATCAGTGTGAGATTACATGGGGTTCTACAGTCCAAAACGAAGTTAGTTTGTAGTAGGCTAGTGTCTGTAGCGGCTTAATACAATGTGTGTTCAATCTGGACCAGGTCCCAAGGTTTTTCTGCATTTACAGTTTCCTCGTTAACAAAACTTATGGTGTCTGTGTCATTTCTTTTCTGCATTATATTTTGTTATATAATTGAAATATCACAGGTTGTGCGTTGAATTGATTAAATTGGTAAATCCAACCTTTGGTTGTTGATTGAAATTGATTGATCCTTGAACATTGGTATTTGGTACCGTTCAGTTTAATTTCTCTTGTATTCAATTAGGCTCGCAGATTTCTATTTGTTTGAGTAAGGATTGAATCGAGAAATTGAGATATATGTCATATCCCCTAGTCTATGTTATTACGGGAAACCCATGTAATGGTGCCTTTAGTATAATTCGTGTGCTTGACACGTGTTAGAGTTTGCTTTTATTTTTTGTTTGGTCGAAAACCTAATTTGTAAAGCAATGAAAATTTTATCCAGTTGAGTTATCTCTTCCGCCTCTCTGAGGTTTTATCCAAATTCTACAGTGTAGATCCTGTAGGATTGATTTCTGAGTTCCTATTGTAGTGTAGATAACTACAAGTGGTATCAGATTAGGTTCTTCCTTGGAAGTTAAGTATGGATAATGGTACTAGGTTGCAGAAATTGGACGAATTCACCAAGAAATTGAGTCTGGATTTGCAGGAATTACGTGAAGAGGTGCAATCGTTCCGATCTGTTAAAGACGATGTGAAGACAATAAAAACTGATATTGATAATCAATTTCAACTTCTTCAATCTTCTCTGGATAAGAAGTTCCAATTGCTTCTCGATAGACCAACTTTCTCTTTGGGGAATATTCAGGAAGGTGAAAATGATCCTCTTTGGGATGATGGTGGACTACCAGATCCTTCTACTAGCAACAATTTCCATGGGTATCAATATCATCATAACCAGCGAATCATTCAGACTCATCGGTTGGTTGAAGGTCAGTTTTCCAATTACAGACCTAAAGTTGACTTTCCTCATTTTGATGGTACTAATCCTAGAGCTTGGATTCAGAAGTGTAAGAAATACTTCTTTCTACACCAAATGAATGATGAACAGAAGGTTGACATGGCTACCCTGTACTTGGATGAAAAAGAAGATATTTGGTTCCAAGATTACCAAATAGGTAAGGGTATTTTGTATTTGGAAGATTTTGTTATTGATGTTTGCACTAGGTTTCAGGAATTAGGTCATGATAGTGTTATAGGGGAGTTTAATAAGCTAGACCAAACTAATACATTCATGGATTATCAAGAGCAGTTTGAGGAACTAAAGGCCCTAATGCTAGCTAAGAATCCATCTCTTACTAAAGATTACTTCATCCAAAGTTTTATTAGTGGATTGAAGGAAGATATACGGTTAGTGGTGCAAATGTTCACTCCTTCAACCTTACAGCAAACTATGTTTCTATCTAGAAGACAAGAGTGTACCATGGACAAGGCTGCTAAGAATCAGCTAAAATTTTCTACCAGATTTAATTCTGGAGGTAAGACATTAACAGTTCCTAGAAAACCTTCAAATTTGTCACCATTAGTCACTACCCCTACTATTACTAGTCCTACCACAAGTCCTAAGATGCAACCTGTGAGGAAACTCACTTATGCTGAGATGCGCGCAAAAAGGGAGAAGGGACTTTGCTACAATTGCGATGAGTTGTACACCAAGGGTCACAAATATAATAAACAACAACCATATATGATAGTAGCTGACGATGAAGAAGCAGTTCATTCTGTGGAAGCAGGAGAAGGGTCTAGTCCTCAAATTGTGGAGTTAGAGGAAGACATGGAGATATCGGTGCATGCACTGGCTGGTAACATCTCTCCTACAACTATCAAGATTAATGGATTTGTAAAGAAGAAGGGCCTCACCATCTTAATCGACAGTGGAAACACTCACAACTTTCTGGACCCTGTAACTGCTACGAGAAGTGGTTGTCTACTCACTCCTACCCCAACTTCATAGGTTACTGTTGCTGATGGCAACAAATTTATTAGTCATACCAAATGTGATGAGTTCAGTTGGAGTATGCAGGGACATAATTTTTATCACGACCTACATATCCTAGAACTTGGTGGGTGTGACATGGTCCTAGGTGTGGACTGGATGCGCGAACGGAGTCCTATGGTTTTTGACTTCAAGAAATTGCTGATCAAATTCCAACACCAAGGAAGTGATATTGAACTAGTAGGACATAAGGAAGAAGATGCTCTTTCACAAATATTAGGCACTATGATACGCAAACTACTCAAGAAAGGCAAGCAAGGTTTTACCGGACATTTTTTTTCCTTATCTGCTGCCACACCACCAGAGGACATTCAACCACAGATTGTTGCAGTATTGGATCAATTTCCCACAGTCTTTCAGGCTCCAACATCTCTTCCTCCAGCACGAGCTCATGACCACCACATCAATCTTACTCCAAATGCTTCTCCTCCAAATTTACGTCCTTACAGAGTACCATATATCCAAAAAGGGGTGATTGAGAAGTTAGTACATGAAATTTTGCAGGCAGGAGTCATTCATCCAAGTCACAGTCCGTATTCATCCCCTGTAATATTGGTCAAAAAGAAAGACAGTGACTGGAGATTCTGTGTCGACTATCGCAAGTTAAATGCCATAATTGTTAAAGATAAGTACCCTATCCCAGTCATTGATGAACTACTTTCTGAATTATCTGTTTCAACTATATTCTCCAAACTAGATCTTCGTGCTGGATACCACCAGATTATGGTTCACATAGATGTATGGCTTCACATGGGTCGGTTTGGGTCGGTTTTGGCCTCACCCACCACCCAACCCACTAATGGCGGGTAACAGAAGTTGTCACCCACCGAAACATCACAATGGGTCGGTTTTCACCCGACCCACATTACGACGGGTTAGGTCGGGTGGGTGGTGGGTTACCCACCATAAAATCACAGAATCAATTAATCAAAAATAAAACAGATAAACCCCAAATTGAAATAAAACACAAAACCCTAAACAAATAAACCCAAAATTGAAAATCACAGAAAATCACATTCAAATATATTATAATGGTTTTTAGTCTTACCTTCCGTTATTGGATTTCTGCTACTTGATGTGGTGGTCTACACAGCGAATTTGAGTTAAGAATTCACAGATCGAGCGAAGAGTGAAAAAAATGCATGTCTGTCTGAGAAGGAGAGAAGAAGAGGTCGAATTGAAAATAGAAGCAAATAAAAGTTAGCGATGCTTAGGGTTAGGTATTTTATATCGTCACTTCAATGGATGCGGTTCATTCTAGGATAGATAATCTAAGGTCTAGGGAATATTGGGCAGGTCGGTTCGGGTGACGGAAGTTTCTACCCGCAACCGACCCAACATACGGTGGGTTCTAGTGTGCTTCACCCATAGTCGACCCACGCCTAGGTGGGTTGGGTCGGTGCGGGTATTTTTCGGCGGGTGCGGGTTGGGTCGGTGGGTTGAGTCGGTTATGTGCAACTCCTACAAAGATGATATTGAAAAAACTGCTTTTCGTACACATCACGGGAGCTTTGAATTTCGAGTAATGCCCTTTGGGCTTACCAATGCCCCAACCACTTTTCTATCACTCATGAATGATATTTTTGGACCCTATCTCAGGCAGTTCCTTTTAGTTTTTTTTTTTTATGACATACTTTTGTATAGTCCTGATTTGGATTCACACTGTAAACATCTCCATTTAGCCCTTTCTATTCTGCACAATCATTCATTGTTTGTTAAACGCACCAAGTGTTCTTTTGGCCAACCCCAGATATAATATTTAGGTCATATCATTAGCAGGCATAGTGTCGCAGCTGACCCTGCCAAGATAGAGTGTATGGTTAACTGGCCTCGACCTTTTACTCTTAAGGGTTTACGTGGATTTCTCGGGATAACGGGCTATTATCGCAAGTTTCTTCGGAACTATGGATTGATCTGTCAACCACTAACTCAACTACTCAAGAAAGGGTGTTTTACATAGAATGAAGCTGCTGAATCTGCTTTTGAGCAACTCAAAAAGATGGTTACTACTACTCCTATCCTATTTTTTCCAGACTTCACCAAGACCTTTGAGGTAGAGTCAGATGCTAGTGATTGTGATGTTGGCGCAATCTTAATGCAGGAGAGTCAACCTATTGCCTTCTTTAGCAAAGGAATGGGCATTCAGTACAGATCTCTCTCTACATATGAGAAGGAGTTGTTAGGCATTGTGCTAGTAGTTAACAAATGGAGATCTTACTTACTCGGGAAACATTTTAAGATTTTTACGGACCATCAAAGTATGAAGTACTTTATGGAGCAACAACTACACACCATTATTCAGCAGAAGTGGCTAACCAAGTTTCTAGGTTATGATTATACCCTTTACTATAAGAAAGGCTCCGAGAACCGTGTAGCTGATGCTTTATCTCGTGTTACATGCTCATCACTGTCAGCAGCTCAACCCAAATGGCTTGCAGAAGTAATAGCTAGCTATGAAGATGATCCAATTGCCTCAACTTGGATTCCTCAGCTTCTTATTTCTCTTACAAATGCTGATGGTTATACTTACAATAATGGCCTTCTCAAGTTGCAGGGCAGAATCTATGTTGGAAAAACTGGTGCTTCTCGACATAACATTCTTACATCTTTTCATTCATCTGCCATTAGTGGCCATTCAGGGATGCAAGCTAGTTACCAGCGAGCCAAGTCCTATTTCCAATGGCCAGGTCTCAAGAAAGAATTGTTTCAATTCATCCATCACTGTGACATATTCCAACAACACAAAGTCGACCACTATCTGCATGCTGGGTTACTCCAACCCTTACCTGTACCTGATCAGGCTTGGAATCATTTAAGCATGGACTTTATCACTGGGCTGCCCAAGTCAGAAGGCAAGGAGGTAATATTAGTCATTGTTGATCGCTTCACAAAGTATTCTCACTTTGTGGCTCTTAGTCACCCTTATACTGCTCATTATGTGTCCAAAGTCTTCATCGACACTATTCTCAAGTTACATGCACTACACCAAATTCCCGGATTAGTAACACTAATTCGTAACGGCTTTGCATCCGTTACAAAATACCCTTTACAAATGTCTGTTACAAAAGTATACTAACAGGCAGAAACCGTTAGTAATAGAGCCAGCCATTACGAATTTTTTTTACAGGCGTGCCAGCCACACGCTTCGTCACACCTGGGTCGTAACACTTGTATTTTGTGCGTGTGCCAACCACACGCGAATTGTTTATTCCCACCCCACCTAAAATGAACTAGAGGATGTTTCTTCCCCTCCTTATCCTTCGGTATTTCGTCCCATCTCTCGAGTCTCGACCATTCACTCATTTTTCTTCTTCTCTCTTTTCTCTTATTCTCTTCTTCTCTCCGGCGCTTTCTGATTATTGATTATAGGAAAACAGAGAATAAATCTGTATAGATAATAAGGGTGATGGTGTAATTGTTGATGTCTGAAGGAGAACAAGTAGGAGTTTTAGTTTCTCTGTGTGAGGTGATGAATCATGGAGAGAGGGTTAGGGTTAGGGTTTATTCTTGAGGTGAAGGAATCATGAGAAGATGATGGATCTGTTGAGATCCCCGGTGATTCATGGTGGTGCTGTTAAATCAAATGTTCATTCAACTCAGCAGAAATGGTAAGTTGATTTAGGGTTTCTCTAATGGTAAGTTGATTTAGGATGATTTAGCTCTTAATTTTTCTAGGTATTCTTAATCTTATCTCTTTTAATGATTTCGATTCTCAGATTTGTATTTTAAAGATCTATTAAACATAATTGTGTTTTATTTTTTATTTTTCAGTATATAATCGTAGTCCTAACAAGCTGAATTTGGGTGTTGGTGCTTATAGAACTGAGATTTGTCTAGGGTTTTAATTCTGTATTCAATTTTGATTTCCTCGTAATTTTTTTATTTTTCTGATGAAAACTGCTCTTATTGGGTTGTTCTTGTTTTTATCATTACAGGAGGGGAACCACTTGTTCTGAATGTAGTGAGGAAAGCAGAACAATTGCTTGTGAATGTGGTGTTAGAGTAATTCACTATCTCTGGTGAAACTAACTTTCTCAAGTAGTAAGAAGGAAGGATGATTTTACAGCTTTATGGGATAAACTGAATTGTGCACATCAAGTTTCAATGTCCTGTTATTGGTAAACTTTTTGCTGCTGAAGAAAGCTCTGTTCAGGTTTGTCCTTTTAACCCTACTCTTTTAGGGGTTTTCGTTTTGCTTACTTATGTACTGAATTTGCCAACTAATAAGCTAAATTCACTGAGATGGTGGAACTTCAGATTGGTCTTAAGAAGTATGACCCTCAAAAGGACAAGCGTTTCAGTGGTTCAGTGTAGTTACCACATATTCCCCGCCTGAAGATGAAATTTTGCAAGATTGGATATGACAAAGGTATACATGCTTGATACACAAGAGGCACTGGAGTCGATATTCAAAAAATGGGAAAAGACTGCTCCTTTTGCTTGGGATGGTAAGCTTCTAATATCGGAATACTTGTTTCTGTAATATATGTAAGCATACTATATATACTGTTAGGATTCAGGGAATGAGCAGATGATGGTCCAAGATGATGCTCTAACCTGATAGGTATGCAATATCTTTAGCCCTAACTAAATGTCCAAGGAACGGCACCATGT
Source organism: Papaver somniferum (assembly GCF_003573695.1). NCBI lineage: Eukaryota > Viridiplantae > Streptophyta > Magnoliopsida > Ranunculales > Papaveraceae > Papaver > Papaver somniferum. Next base: position 2,566,120 of record NC_039365.1, on the reverse strand, counting down.
TTACGTTGATATGGTTTTGCTTCTTTCTCTATTACCATCTTTTGTCCTTTGTACATCTGAAACTTAGTGATTTATATCATACCATGTATGTAGTCTCTGATTCTGCGAAGCTGTTTGTATCACTAATTTGCTCATCAATGTTTCTTGAATTTTCAGCGCGCGACATGGGATTTTGATGGTCATATGATATTACTTGCTTTCTCAGAATAAGTAGAATTGGGCTCTATGCACTTCGTGTCGAGGCTTCTGACATTGGGTACAACTTCTTGCCTCCCTTTGAATATTTTCCATGAAATTATTTTACACATGAGCATCATATTGACATGAGTTTCGTTTCTAGAGATATTAATCGCTGGAGTTCAACCCTACAGAAAATAATTCCCCCCATGGGATTGCAATGATCACTACTATTAGAAATGGCTCTGAACAGTTCACTTACGTTGTCTGCTTTGTTTTCGTTTACTACTTCGTGCCTGCAATGTAACTGAACGATGAGTTCCTATTGATTCTAGACAAATCTAGGAACTGCACTAGGAAGGGGTTCATAGATTTCAAGCATTTGAATATAGTAGCCTGGCTAGTTTTGGTCATGTCATGACCATCTTAAAAAAAAATGCTAGACTCTCCCTTAATTAGTCTTTTTCAAATCCATGTTGCAACTTCTAACAAATTTGTTTAAGTTCCAATAAAAGAAGATACAAGAATACGAAGGGATAATATAGGAATGAGAATGAGTCTTTAATTAACTTCGATGGTGTATATCAGTTTTCAAGGAAAGTTAGACTGTTTAGTCTAGGCAGAGGGGATTTAGTTGTTTCATAGCCCAAGTCTCTCACCATATTAATCTCTTGCCATGTCAATACTCAATGGTAATGTACATAAGCTCCAAAATTTAAACTTATGCAACGAATAAGATTTGTAAAGCTACAATATGAGTCGAGTATAAACTACATGAAGCTCTAAAGATTGGAGCCTGACCACAAAATTAAGTCAGGGAATGAATTTAGTTACTTTAAGTAATTTTGTCTTCTCTTCAACACCTCAAATTATTAGTACTTTCAGACTTGCTGTTTTGGTAACTGATACAGTAGGCTGTGATCCTAGTGACTATCTGGAGCTTATTTTATGACATTTATATGTGCTTTACGCTTTCCGTTTGAGCTTTGAATGGAGCCCTCTGAAGAGCAGTCCAACCATTTTGATCTTGACTGTTAACTAACACTCCTTTTTCAATAGAACTTCTCAATCCGTGAACATCGCTTAACCTAAGCAAATCAAGTAAATGAGAATGCCCGTTGTTATATAAAAGAATTAGGTCATAATGATGATTTTCTCTTACTATGTTTCAACTTGGCATCTTCTATGAGCTTACCGTTTATTATTGTGCATCTTCATATATGAGAATGTGTTTTTTTATCGAGTAGTTCGACTTTTCCATGTATTAGACTAGTAGATTTTAGTTCACTTTTCTTAGTCAGTCGATTAAATGCTGTCTTTTGGTCTTCTGCCTAATGTTTTGCTCTGTGAAACCATTTTATGAACTTGACTGATGTCTTGCACTTTCATGCAATTATTTGCTGCTTATCATTTTTATCTACATGGTCAATTAGTTTACCACGAAAGATAACAGCTGACCTCCTATTATTAACCAATCTTTATTGGCAGGGTGCCAAGACTAAGGAAGAGGAATTCAACACAGGATCCCCTTCTGTTCTTATGATGAGTGTCAAAAATAACACTCAGGTAAGATTTGTCTTGGCAGATTTTGTTGAACAGAAATTATTGCAAAACTTTCAAATTTAGGTGAAAGATTATGGGTATGAATTGCACTTCGAAGAATGTTCTACGTTGATTTCTTTCGATGTATATGCACGATTATTCCTTATCCTATCCCTGAGCATTTTTCGTCCTTATATATAGTAGTACATCCCAACTTGGTCAAATATTAAAATGTCAACATACCTCTTTTGCCTGCCATGTTTCTATGATTTCAGTTGCCTGCCATGTTTTTTCGCCTTAGAATCGATCAGACTCTTTTGTTCTCTTCCTGTGTACTACAATATCTTTATATTTCTTGGCTTATAATGTGCTTATGCTTCTGCTTAGATGTATGTCTGTCGTCTGTGTTGTTTGAGGTTCAATGGTTAAAATGTCAACATACCTCTTTTGGCTTCCATGTTTCTGTGATTTCAGTTGCCTGCCAGGTTTTTCGCCTTAGAATCGATCAGACTCTTTTGTTCTCTTCTTGTGTAATATCTTTATATTTCTTGGCTGCTAATGTGCTTATGCTTCTGTTTAGATGTATGTCCGTCGTCTGTGATGTTCGAGGTTCAATGGTTTAGGATGGTTCAAATAAATATGTTATATTGCCTTGTTTGATTGTTTGGTACTGTCCGAATAGGAGATAATTGCTTGTAGTACATGAAAATCAGGTCAAGTTAATGAAGACATGTTAGTGCTCATAGGAGATTGCTTGCAGTTCTTGCTGACCTCAATTCCTTCCTTTAGAGTATGTATGCAGAGCCATGTTCTTATCTTTGTTAAACTTTAGAGTATCTTATTTAAAGTATTCATTCTCTTCATATTTTTGTTTGTTAAAATTGGTTTCATAAGTCAGGATATTCGGATAGGGATAGTGCATCCAAAACTATCCACTCTCAGCATTGCTTCATGCATGTCTTTGCTAACCCGCAACTTACATGTTTCTTTTGACACTTGCAGGCACTTAAAGAAGAAATGCTCTTGTCTGGTCTTAATGAATTTGTATCCACTCTCATGGTATGCTTAGTTACATGTTTCTTTTGACAACCATTCTTGCAGTTGAGGGCTAACAAAGATAACCTATCCACTCTCATGGTATGCTTAGTTACAAAATATGTTCATGATATTTGTGATACAGAGAATTTGTATTCCCTTAGGACATAGGAATGAACTTGTAATGATTTAAGTGAGAATGAACTCAACTTGTGAAGTTTTTATCTTTATCTATTCCCTTAGATGTTTTTTGATACTTCAAGAATTTGTATTCTTTTTTGATATGATACAGGTGAACATTTGATATAAATTGAATGGAATTTTGTTAAATATGGATGATGAATGGATTGAAAGGTGTATGCTGGTTCCTTTGGGATTCTGGCTCTTTTCCGGCAGAAAAGAACTGCCGGTAATATTGACCTGGTTAATGTTGACTAGCAGTAATTTTTTTGGCTGTTACAAAAAATTTCGTAACGGCTGTTAGATGTTACGACTGTGTGTTTACCAAAATGTCGTAACGGCTCGTGGCTTTTACGACTCGCCACGTAGTAACGGCTCAGACCTGTTACAAACTCCGTTACAACACAAAATTCGTAACGACCCTATGCCGTTACAAAATAATGTAACACCCCTTTTTGAAACAGGCAAGAGCCGTTACAACCCATTTTAGTAATGGCTCACTTTTGTTTCTAATCCCAGAATTTGGTGTAGTGATGGTCTACCTGCAACCATTGTGTCAGATCGAGACGTAGTCTTTTTGAGTGGATTTTGGCAAGCCTTATTCAAGGCTCTGGGTACTTCACTCCATCTGAGCACGGCGTACCACCCACAAACGGATGGTCAAACAGAACATGTGAATGCTTGTCTGGAGTCTTATCTGCGTTGTATGTGCAGCTATAGGACTGTTAAGTGGGTTTCTTGGTTATCCCTTGCAGAATAGTGGTTTAATACCTCCTACCACACTAGCCTCAAGCTTACCCCCTTCCAAGCTCTCTACGGCTACTCCCCACCACGATTTTTGGATTACATCATGATGGTGCAGTCAGTCATACAGTGGTAGACGATTATCTACACCAACTCGGGGTTATGACAGAGGTATTGAGACAGAATCTGATTGCTTTCCAACAACGCATCAAACAATAGGCAGATAAGAAACGGGTAGAAAGGTCCTTTGCAGTTGGTGATTGGGTGTACTTGAGCCTGCAACCTTATAGACAGACGTCTTTACAACTCCGCCAAAATCTTAAACTTGCAGCCAAATTCTTTGGTCCATACCAAGTATTAGAGAAAGTTGGTGTTGTTGCTTATCGTCTCCAAATGCCAGCCTCGTCGCGTATCACCCCGTCTTTCATGTGTCCCAGTTGAAAAAGAAGCTTGGCAAAGGATTTATTCCACAGACCTTCCTTCCTACAGTGGATAAAGATGGCTTATTCAAAGTAAAACCGGTTCAGGCCTTATAAACCAGGGTTCTTCTCAAGGGCCGCCAACACTTTCCACAAGTACAAATTCAGTGGTCTCATATGGCAGAAAGTGATGTTACTTGGGAGGACACTGCGTTCATCAAGGCTACCTTTCCCAAGTTCATGATTGAGGACAAGGATTAGTGCAGCGGTGGGCATTTGTCATATCCCTTAGTCTATGTTATTACGGGCAACCCATGTAATGAGGCTTTTTGTACAATTTGTGTGCTTGGCACGTGTTAGAGTTTGCTTTTCCTTTTTGTTTGGTCGAAAACCTAATTTGTAAAGCAATGCAAATTTTATCCAGTTGAGTTATCTCTTCCACCTCTCTGAGATTTTATCCAAATTCTATAGTGTAGATCCTGTAGGATTGATCTCTGCGTTCCTATTGTAGTGTAGTTCACTACAATATAACTCTTTGATATACTTTTTATTAAGATTGAGTCTAACTGTCTAGTTGATTATTTTAAGCAAAATATTGGGTGAGGTTGTTGTACCGCCACTTTTTCATAAAGGACTAAATCTGACCAAAGGAAGAAGAAGAAGTTGATGGGTTTTTCTCTAGTTTTTGAGAAGAGAGAGAGAAAAGACAGAATTAGACGGGAAAAAAAATCAAATTTCAATATATTAATACCTATACATAACTAATCGGAACACTTGTATATTAAGCTTGCTTACTTTCCTAGGTTGGTTCTTCACCTAAAGCTTCATGATAATAAATATCTTAATTTAATGTTGTTGCATCAACAAATTCAATGATAATGATTTATTCTAATGATTATCAAACTAATTTAATAACTTACCTAATTATATTTCACCACTAAACATGATTAGTAAGGGGCATATTAGAAATTAGTTACAATACATGGATAAGGGGTGACTTTGATTTACTATTTATATCCCGTTTTTTGTCTTTTTCTTCTATCCTGTAATTAATATAAGTATTCCCCAATTGCGCGTTATTCATCTACCCTAGACTGCCTAAAGTATGCATTATTTCGAAAGTAAAAAAAAGTTTGCTATTAGGATAGTAGACAGCCAAAGCCCAAAATATAAAAAAGATAATGTTTGTTTTCATTTTCCTTTCCACCCAAGGAATTTGCAATATATCATTCTAAACCTGGCACTGCCAATCTACTTCATGAAAAAAATTATTGACGAGTCACTCGAGATCTATTTCACGGCCGCCCAAAATAATCCCAATGTAACAGCAAATTTGCTTGTAGTGGACAACCTAAACCCAAAAGTTGAAACATCATTTTTCTTTTTACTAAATGATCCACAATATAGTTCTAAATTTAACGCTGCGCCCAATAATTTATCGTTTAACCTCAATTATCCGATGACAAAATAATTACTAGTGACTCCAAATCTACCCCTAGGAAACTTAAAAATTTCATAATGTAACAAAAAATCTCCTCTAACCCAAATTAAAAAATAGTGTAAGATTTTATGTTTTGTTATAGGGCCTATGATCCATGAATGTGCGGTCCATCAGAATACTAGGGTTTTTCTTTCTCTTGTATAAATAGATAGCTATACATTTGTAATAAGGTTCCCTCTTTGGATAATAGAAATGTTACCTTTCTCTTTTTTTTATTATTACTCCTAAACGTTATCGAGCACAAGCTTTACCCTGCCGCAAGAAAAGAGATTTTTTTTTCTTCCCTGTTATCATCGATTCAAAACTGGGATCTCCGTCTCTGGTTCTTTGCCGATTATTCTTTTTCACCTTCTCCATTTCTTTAGAATCAGACATCGAAAGGTATTTTATTATTTTAATATGATGATCTGTTTTCTTTTGACATTTCTGATTTGTTTAGATGTTGTTTATTATTATACTACAATATGTGTAACAACCCCTTTTGTCCAAAGTGTATGGCTGCTGCTCATATGTTCATCTTTATTTATTAATAATCATCATTTTTTTTATCATATGCAACTATTTTATTCATCTCTGGAAACATTTCTGCCCGACTTATTGATTTGATTGTTTAAATTAATAAATTTTATTGCATGATTTAAGAGAATTTTTCTGCTTAGTATGTTATGGTTCTATGTATGTATGTTCTGATTTTCTTTTACCTATGCATCATAGATCGACTGAATTTTATAATAATATATTGTGTATGTTTTGGGATTGGGTCGTCTGATATTAATCTTTAATTCTTTTCTTTTTCATAAAAAAGAGGATGAAACCCTCAGAGCAACCACAGTCATGAGACGGATCAAACACCAAAAGCCAGACTAAAAGCCAAAAAAAATTGGTATTCTGGGTGTTCAAGCGCAATGGGGACGAGCAGAATTTGGTGAAGCGTAACTTATACGAACGCTTGATGCGAGACGGAACTTATACTCACGTTTCTTGACCGAGCGTCTTTATAATATGCGTCTGAGTGAAACGGAGTTATTACGTGCGCCTGATTGAGGCGCAGGTATAATTCACGCCGAACATGGGACGGCGATGGAAAGTGCGTCTACTGGGACGGAGATGTTATGTGCGTCTGATACATACGGAGATAGAAAGTGCGTCTCCGTCGGGCGGACATAAAAGGTGCGTCTGGGTAGGGCGGAGATGAAAGGTGCGTCTGGGTCGGGCGTATACGTGAAGTCCGTCTGAGTGGGCACAAAACTGACGCTCATATTACGTGCGCTCATAATGAGGATGTGGATGATTGAAATACACAAGATCCGGTACCTAAGAAGAAATTCAAGAGAATATGTAATTTCCATTAGCTATCATGGAGCCAATTAGAAAATAAAGATTCACAGCTGACAAGTTGTCAGCAAAGAAATTTGTTTAATTAAGAAGCTAAAAACAGGATGAATTAATCTGTATAAGCTTTTAAATATCTTACATGGGTTGGCATTAACAAGCATCGCAGCACCTCCAAAATCACAGCTAGTAGGTACTGGATTCTTCTGATAGTAACTGTTGAGTAACAAACGCTCATATTACGTGCGCTCAAAACAGACGTACATTAAAATTACGTCTCACACAGGCGTACTGGATTCTTTTGGTCCGTCTCATGACTGTGGTTGCTCTAGTTCAGGCGTAGATGCAATGGCAGAACCAGTCAAGTTTGTAACAGAACACTAGTAGCACCCCCAGAAACGTAAATCGCTTTACACCCACAGTTTGTACTAGCAATCAAACAACCTTCAATAGTAGCCATTGGTACTGAATATTCTCTCCCATCAAGTAACAACGGACCAGCAATACCAACAGACGTTAATAATACGTCCGTCTCCCGCATACGGTCATAATACATGCGCCCGGACCAGGCGCTTTTAGTAACTGCGTCCAAACCAGGCGTTTTTAATAACTGCGTCTGCTATGGGGCGTAGGTTTTATCTACGTATGGCCCGGCGGTGTTTATAATGACGCCTAACTCAAACGCTCTATATACATCCGCCCCATTATCATACGTTATTTATACGTACGCCCGATGTGGAGCGTCCACTATACTTCCGTCTGAAATCATACGCCCACTATACTTCCGTCCCACTATTAATCATTTTAGTCTGGGTTGGCGACCACATTTGGTCGCAAACCCTAATTAACTGGACTAAATATGGTTTTAGTCAGTACCACTGCGGCTGAATTTGGGACCAAATTTGGGTATAGTCCCCAAATTTGGTCATGACTGTGGTTGCTCTCAGACATTACAAATCATAGTTCATTTTCCAAGATCGAATTGGAATTCGACCAAAGAATAGGTTCATTAAAAAACTGATAATTAAAAGAGTTAATCAAGCCTCCTAGATCATTTCCTATCCATCTGTGTTGGAGGTTGTAGATGTTACAAAAAGTTGCAGTGCGAGCTGCCCATATTATATTTAATCTATTATAAAAGATAAGTTCTGAGATTTTAAAGTTCACTATTTCATGATTGTCACTATGGAAATCATTACTAATAAAGTATTTCTTCTTTCTTGCTTGGATATACATTCCTTTAAGAGCATCATAGTAGGCATTGAATCGCTTTGAAAAATAACTTCATGTCCACTCCATTGTGTTACCCACCGGAAAGCAATTTCTGCGCCTTTCTTCTCTAATTCTTCTGTATTTGGAACAAAAACATATACTTCCTCTAGCTTCGATGGTGTACCCCTGCAGAGTCATTTAAATTTAAGCCAATGCCAGAAGAAGAAATAGGGTCCATCATGGACAGAGAAATGTTTATTTTGTAGCACATTTTTGCTTCCACAGTTCTGTTCTCCAAAGTGCATATATAAAGACATTCGGCATGCATTGGATTATAATATAAGGTTTGAAATAAAGAGTATCTTGGATCATTGATGGTAGCAACACTATTTATGAACTGAACTATAGTGTTAGCCGTAGCCGCTCTATTCTGTTTTTCCTTTCTAAAGATCCAATCGCATCTGGCTTTCCAAATGTGCCAAGTTATAATACTACAAAACTCATCCCACTTCATCATATAACCATTTCTGTTAGTATTAGAGAACCATGAGTTAAGCCAATCATGGAATTAATCTTTAATTCCATATGTGTATGTTCCGCCGCTCTGAATTCTTTCGAGATTTCGAGGAGAAGGAAAAGCCGACAGGAAGAGAATTCCAACCGGTCCAAATCGCTCCAGTCTAAACCGGTTCGGTCTACCCATCCCATCCCAACCTGGGCTGGTCCGCTCTAACCCGGCCATATTCCCGTCTGTTCCAGTTCTGGCCCTGTTCCAACCTATCCTATTGCTGGTCCTACCTGGTTTTGGGACATGCGTGGCTAAAGCTGTTCCGATTCTGTCTATATACAAGGGGAACGAAAGCCCAAAGGTATGTAACTATAAAATAAACACGAGTTCTTACATTGACTGCTTGTTAGGCTTATTTATTTGTTTGTAGAACATGCCTATCTTTGTTTATTTTTTTCTTAAGATAAGTCCACGTCATATAAACAGTCAATTTAAATTATGATTGCTTATCTCGATCATTAATAATTTTGGTTTTAATGCTATTTTGTTTTATTGAATATGAGAATGGCTATGGTTGAATGATGTCTTTTGTTCAATTGGTTGTACCAACTCGATTCTAATGTATTCATTTGAGGTTTAAAAGTACTTGAGAACCATTGTTACATCCATGATATTTTCTCCCTAAATCTGAATGTTCCGTGGGATGTAATCCACTTGCTCGACTATTAGTTTCAAAAGATACGTTGAAAATAAAATTACATGTATTCTAATTTTTGTGGAAGTACTCACAAAAGGTGATATGAGTCAGAAAATTTCCATTTATCTACTTCATCCATCATACTAACAAACCAGTATATGTTGAAGTATGACAACAAGAGAACTATCTTTAGTAATATATTCAACCTAAAGTGTTGACATATTTTGTGAGATTATCTTGGCCTGTTGAGATAAAGAAATTTCTCAAATTAAGCTAAATATAGCAAAAATTGAAAATGGAAAGAACCCCGAAGTAATGAGGGTTAGACGTACCGACTCATACAAAACATGTGAAAAAGGACATATATATCATGGAATGAAGCTAAAAATGTAATTATAGCTTCCATCATAAATGAAAGAGTTATAAATGCACATGGTTATAGGTGTTGGCATATACAATGTAATGTGTGTAACATAGTAGCAACCAATTTTCACATCCTTTAATGGAAACAAGAACTTTGCCTGGCCAATGACTATCTTATCTAGTTGAACTAGATCCAATGTCTGCACTTATGGAATGAAAACACGAGACATAAACTCTCTAAAGCACTTGAGATATATTGGGTGAAACGTAATATATACTCACTCTAAAGTACTTAAGTTAAATCCCACTTTTGTTACGTAATAAGGCCACACCACTTATTAAAACTCTCAAAACCCAAATGTCGAACTGATAGTTGTTTTTCTTCCACTAATTTAAAGAATATACACTAGTTGTTGAACTCATTCCTTATAATGTAACTATGGTGATTGGATCATCGAGCTCATCACTGCTCAATTTTTTTACTTCAAGATAGAACAAAGGCGTCACAAAATCTCTAGATGTACTGAGAGATAATCACACCTTGTTAAATTTCCAAGTAACCCGTGCAAATGGATATCATGTGGAACATCACAACGATGAGAATGTAATTGATTGCATATTTTATAGTCTTTAATATATTTGGAAAGAAATATATTTTAGAGAAACTAATGAGTCAATCTAGTGCAATGTAATTCACTGTAATATTTGGATTACTGAATCCTTATTGACTCTGACGATGAAATGTTGGGAACTGACTCATACAAGCTTTGGGCATAACCATAAAACAACTTTGGTTGTGACATGATGATTGTTTTGAAAGAACTCATACAAATATCACTTTATTCGAGTGAACGAAAATGGGAAAAAGATTGACAGAATGCAAAGTGACGACATATCCCTCAATAAAGTGTTTTCTAAGGTACTAGATGCACAACCCCCCTTTCCATTATGCTTTTCAGTAAGAGAGCACACCACTCATTTCACAAAGTCTTCAGTAAAACAGGATCGGGACCACCTAAGATGCAAATCGTAAAAATTACATATTAGAAAGACAACGAGCTGAAATTTAGAAAAATATTCATGAAGAATGCGGACCATTAAAGTCACTTATGGCTCTGGTGAATGTTTTGACATTTTGAACTAGTTATAGTTCCCAAGAAGTTTTGCGTTTGGAAAAATACTAGCACATATTATACATATAAGGGCTCACCACCCCTTGAAAATGCTAGCTAGTGCACATCAAAAAGACTTGATGTTTATTGCATGTTTAATAGGATCAATGTAGAACATCCTATACCCCATGGTCTCGCAAACGCTATCATCAAAGGTTACATATGGTGCCTAAGGTATGCTTATGCGTACAAACCTACCTTTAACTGCTTGGGGAATATGCAATATTACACGCATCTTTACTTATTCGTTTTAGACCCACAATTGGTCAACCATTCTTTGCGTACCAGTTGGTAGCTGGATATAATCCTGACATTTTTTTTGTTCTTAAGCAATTTTGGTTGTGTTCCCTTACGACTCCACATCGTACTATGATGGGTCATCAAAATGATTAAGTGACTATGTTGGACAAGAATTTCCAATAATTATCCGCATTTTAAAAACCTTTGGCAGAAGATTTCTTACCGCTAGATTTGTGGGTTGTCATTTTAAGGAGACAGTCTTCCCGTCGTTAGGGGGAGATAATAAAAAGTATTTTCTAAGGGAACGATAGCAACTGGAATCTTAGAATTGTCCTCTAGTAATGGAATCTTCAATGGAAGCTAGCGTACAGGTTGATAAAATCAAATCATCAATGGAAGCTATACCAAGAAAATCTAGATTAATACGCAGGCTCGGATGCATTTATTGTTAGGTAATGAGCTTATCTACACATTACCAACATTTGGAATATTGATAGACTGTTCGATACCCATTTTTTGGATCACTGTCTCTGCAGAGACAATTAGAATCTTGAAAGCCTAATTGTATTGTCCATGCAGCCATGCATGTGTGAGAAATTAATCGCCAGTTTCTAAAGATCCAAAAATTAAGTCAATGGTATTTTGATATGGATGAACACGGTGCTAACATCACCTAACATGAGCTCTCAATTATTGCAATGATTTGAGGTGTAATTTGTGGCCAGTAAAGAAACAGAGATAAATGAAATGAACAAATATATTTAGTTAAAAGAATTGGTTGTATTGATATTTACTTTTTTTTTTTTCATTTACAGTCACTGTGTACAAAATTCCATGAGCATTTTCATAATAAAACGCGAAAACACTTGAGGAGGATTAGTAGCGATATATGTTACTACTAGTTGATGTTGAGAAGTGAAACTCTGTGCTTGATTAAGCACCTGAAGACAGTTTCTAGTCCATCTTCAAAATCTTGAAGGGTCATTTCAAGGGCTTTCAATGTCTTCTGCACATTGTTTACTTCAATGCCTTTGGTAAGGGATTTCACTGCGGTGTCCACCTCCATTACTTCAGAAGTTTCTTCGTTGCGTGTAACTCGCTTGGTGAGCGTCAATTTAGAGATCAAAGACTTGTTTTGTTTTGGCACAGAAACAAAGGACAATATGGATTCAAAAACGGAAAGAGTAGTAGCTTCAACTTCTGCTAGCAAGCTAATTTCGGTATCATTTTTCTTGTTGTTCTTAAGATCTACAAGGCACTTGCGGATCACTTTGCTGATCTTCTTTCTTGAGATCATGTATTCAGAAACTTCACTTGATCGTCTACGAATGGATGATTGTAGTTCTTGAACGGATTGTGTCATTTGAGACAAAACATCCTTGATTATACTGCAAACATCCAATAACATGATAGATCCATCCAAACTGGAATCTGAGCATTTTCCATCTTCGGTAGAAAGGAAATCCTCAACACACTCATATAACTTTTGGAGACCAGATAAATTTTGGCAGATTGATGAAGATGCTTTTAGTTTGCACAATTGTTCCTCCACTGCAAGAGTGAGAGGATGGGAGTTTTTAGGTAAACTGATGGAGCGAACATGGAAAGAAGCCATTTTTTATTTTGTAGAAGAAGAAAGTTGATATGAATTCAGTTTTTTGGATGAAGAATGAATACCTATGGTGAAGCTTATATACAAATGCAAAGGAGACATAAGGAATCTCCACAGCTAAGCTCTTTTAATTAATTACTGTGTTCTTCGTCTCCTGCGCTTCCGAAGATACCGCCCATGTCTGTTGGTTGTTCCTGTTCCTAACGTATAAAATTGATTCTCTCTTGTTAATCTCCACGTTTGTATCTTTACCCTTCTGTTAGCGAAATACAGTAGACATATTATGTACGTGCAAGTCTGACATTGTCGGACTATACAATTCCGTTCCGACATTTGGAATATGACAGCCTTGCTCATATATAAGAAGGTTAGCGTAAGTGCTGGTCGATTGACATTTATGACTAATGTTTCTGTTCATAGGTACGTTGTTCCCCTATCTGCCAAGCATTTGGAATCTCATGAATCACAATCGGAGGTGATGCATCCAAGTTAAAATAATGAACACGAACAACATCCTTTTATTCCCTTGTGATATTCTTTGTGAATATAAGATTACTAAAATCACTTGAATGGAAGCCACCACAAAAATAATATAGCGGATCTATAGCGATACGCACGCATGCGATCGATGTTAGGTAACGAGCGTATCTACAATTTACCAACATTTGGAATATTGCTTAACTGTGTGATATGCATTTTTTGGATCAGTGTCTGTGAGAGACAATTAGAATCTTGACAGCCCAATTGATATTGTTCATGCATGTGTGAGAAATTAAGTCAATGGGATTTTGATGAGGATGAACACGTAGCTAATTAGCCATTACCTAGCATGAACGCTTAATTATTGCAATGATCAGGATAATCGAGGTGTATTTTGCAGTCAGTAAAAAAAATGGAAATAAATGTGATGAACAAATATATATAGTCAAAATTTGTTGTATTGATATTTACTTTTTTTTTTTTCATTTACAGTCACCGTGTACAAAATTCCATGAGCATTTTCATAATAAAACGCGAAAATGCTGATGGTTGATCAGTAGCGACATATGGTACTACTGGTTGAGGATGTTGAGAAATGAAACTCTGTTCTTGATTAAACACCTGAAGACAACTTCTAGTTTGTCTTCAAAATCTTGAAGGGTCATTTCAAGGGCTTTCACTGTCTTCTTCAAATTGTTTACTTCGATGCCTTTGGTAAGGGATTTCACTGCGGTGTCCACCTCCATTACTTCGGAAGTTTCTTCGTTGCGTGTAACTCGCTTGGTGAGCGTCAATTAGAGATCAAAGACTTGTTTTGTTTTGGCACAGAAACAAAGGACAATATAGATTCAAAAACGGCAAGAGTAGTAGCTTCAACTTCTGCTAACAAGCTAATTTCGGTATCGTTTTTCTTGTTGTTCTTAAGATCTGCAAGGCACTTGCGGATCACTTTGCTGATCTTCTTTCTTGAGATCATGTATTCAGAAACTTCATTTGATCGTCTACAAATGGATGGTTGTAGTTCTTGAACGGATTGTGTCATTTGAGATAAAACATCCTTGATAATATTGCAAACATATATCCAATAACATGATAGATCCATCCAAACTGGAGTCTGAGCATTTTCCATCTTCGGTAGAAAGGAAATCCTCAACACATTCATATAACTTTTGGAGACCAGATAAATTTTGGCAGATTGATGAAGATGCTTTTAGTTGGCACAATTGTTCCTCCACTGCAAGAGTGAGAGGATGAGAGTTTTTAGGTAAACTGATGGAGCGAACATGGAAAGAGGCCATTTTTAGATGAATTAGTAGAAGAAGAAAGTTTATTAGAATTGAGTTTTTTGAATGAAGAATGAATACCTTTGGTGAAGCTTATATATACAAAGACAAAGGAGACATAAAGAATCTCCACAGCTATTAAGCTCTCTTAATTAGTTACTATGTTCTCAGCGCTTCCGAAAATACCGTCCATGCCTGTTGGCTGTTTCTGTTCCTACGATGCTCCCTTATTAATATCCACGTTAGTATCTTTACCCATCTGTTTGCGAAATACTGTAGACATATTATGTACGTGCAAGTCTGACATTGTCGGATTATACAGTTTCTTTTCAACATTTGGAATATGACAGCCTTGCACATATATAATATGAAGGTTAGCGTAAGTGTTGGTCGATTGTCATTTATGATTAATGTTTCTTTTCAGAGGTACGTTGTTCCCCTATCTGCCTAGCATTTGGAATCTTTATGAATCACAAGCGTAGGTGATGCATCCCAGTTAAAATAATGTACACGGAACAACATCTTTTGATTTCTTTTTGAGATTCATTTTGAATAAAAGATTACTAAAATCCCATGATCCTACCAAGAAAGGTCTATAGCGATACGCACGCATGCAATCAATGTTAGGTAATGACACTTCACCAACATTTGGAATATCGATAAACTGTTCGATTCGGATTTTTTGGATCATTGTCTGTGCAGAGACAATTAGAATCTTGACAGCCTAATTTATATTGTTCATGCATGTGTGAGAAATTAAGTCAATGGAATTTTGATAAGGAGGAACACGTAGCTAATTAACCATTACCTAACATGAACGGTTAAATATTGCGGTGATCAAAATAATCGATATGTAAATTGTAGCCAGTAATAAAATGGAGAAAAATATTGTGATGAACAGATATATGTAGTCAAGGAATTTGTTGTATTGATATTTACTTTCTTTTTATTTACAGTAATATACAAAATTCCATGAGCATTTTCATAATAAAAAGCGAAAATGCTAATGCTTGATCAGTAGCGATGTATGGTACTACTGGTTGAGGATGTTGAGGAGTGAAACTCGGTTTTTGATTAAACATCTGAAGAAAGATTCTAGTCCATCTTCAAGATCTTCAATGGTCATTTCAAGGGCTTTCAATGTCTTTTGTACATTGTTTACTTCGACGCCTTTGGTAAGGGCTTTCACTGCGGTGTCAACCTCCATTACTTCGGAAGTTTCTTCGCACTTCTGTACAACTCGCTTGGTGAGGATCAGTTTAGAGATCAATGACTTGCTTTGTTTTGGTTCAGACACAAAGGATAATAGGGACTCAAGAACGGCAAGAGTAATAGCTTCAACTTCTCTTAGTATACTACCTTCAGTTTCGATCTTCTTGCTGTCTTCTAAATCTGAGAGGCACTTTCGAATCACTTTAGTGATCTTCTTTCTTGATATCATGTATTCGGAAACTTCATTTGATCGTCTGCGAATGGATGATTGTAACTCTTGAACAGATTGTTTCATTTGAGATAAAACATCTTTAATAATACTGCAAACATCCAACAGCATGATAGATCTATCCAAACCGGAGTCTAAGCATTTTCCATCTTGGGTAGATAGGAAATCTTCAACACGTTCATATAAATCTTTAAGACCGGATAAGTTATGGAGGATCAATGATGACGAAGTGGCTTGTTCGGTGGCTCTTAATAGGCATAATTGTTCCTCGACTGCAAGAGTGAGAGTGCGGGAGCTTGTAGGTAAACTGATAGATCGAACATGGAAAGAAGCCATTTTGAAATTGATTTGATTGAAAAAAGAAGAAAGCTTATAAGAATTCAGTTTTTTGGATGAAGAATGAATACCTATTGTTCAGCTTATATATACAAGGCGGAAGGAGACACGAAAAATCTCCATAAAGGCTCTCCTAATAGTTGGAAGGAGACACAAAAAGAATCTCCATAGAGGCTATGTTAGTAGTTGTCCGTGGTCTCATGTGATTGCGATTTTATCGCACCCATGTTTGTTGGTTTTTTTTTTGATCGGAATGTTTGTTGGTTTCTTGTGTTACAACATGTAAGATATGAATTACTTACCGAATAGCAGGTACGTAGTAATCTCCATGCACGTTCATACGAATGAATATCGCGTGTACAGCGTATTGTTTATGGTTTCCCAACAGTTGGAATAATATGACAGCCATGATATGAATAAGCTAATGTAAGCGTGAAACTATATGTCTGTTGGTTATCATATATGTGATCAATAAGATGATGTGATTCGCCAATCTGTTTACACGGATACATTGTTCCCCTATTCGCCAATCTTGCAATTGGAATCTTCACACTCGTGTGTATTTATGCATCATACACTACAAGGTTAATGCTGCATTAATAAAAGATCATATCGATTGTCTTCTTCGGTGCTTACAGTATATGATCTTATGTTTCTGATCAGAAGGCATTTTTGATATATTTTTCATCATTAAACAAGGTTTGGTCTATGGTGGGTGCATGTTAAGAGGAGTGAGCCATAACCACTATCAATGTACACCAAAGTTTGGTGTTTTATGGGGTGGAGTTTCTACGTATTCAGCAATGTCTATTTCTTGTCGCACATAATGTAAAGATCTCGAGGATTAGTGATCGAAGGATGGGGCTATACTAAGAGTTGATTTTAAATGAGAAACTTAGACGCACGCCCAAAAAAAAATATTCTCATTGTCAGGCCCATAATTAATATTGGATATCGTGACACCCATAATTATCCGATATTATTAAAAATGTCTGCATGACGGGTTATGCATACTATTTTTCCAGGGATAATTCGTTATGCATTCTAATTTTCCAGGGGTATAATTGTCAACGCAACTTGGATATAACATATCTAAAAAACCACCCCTTGGAATTTAACAAATTTTATATCGTTGGAAAGCTTTTAAAGAGAGATATGCAACGAGCATGAACAACAATATCAAACTTTTGTTTTTCACGAAAAAAAACAAAGGTGATCATCGTTTAAGGGAAAATTTTCGAAAACTGACTACATATTCGTTATGGAGGCTCCAAAAAAGATGCATAACACAATAAGCATACACAACAAAAGATGTATAACAAGTTATGCAACCATATTTTTTTCATGCATCAATTATTTTGGTTATGCAACCACTAAAACGATGTATATTCCTGAATCCAATAGAAAAAGCGGACGCATAACGAATTATGCAACCATTTTCTCAACTGCATAACAAGTTATGCATCTATAACAGGTTATGTAATCATTGTATTAGTTGATTTTAGTGTATACAGATAAAGTAGATGCATAATGCATTATTGATGCATGGTTATAGGATTAGACATAAAACTGAACATGAAAACTCTCTGAGTTTAACCATTTCTTTTTCATTCATCAAAAACTGCCGACTAAAACCTAAAACGGGACCTTAAATAGAATTCTAAACTTGCTAGCTAAGAAAATATAAGATAAACATTATCAGAAAAGATAGCTCTTATCTAAATGCTAAGAAAACGTAAACCCTAAAACTCTAAACGTCAAACAAGCTAACAAACTAATAGACTCCAAATGAATAAAACTCTATCCTTGCGCATCTTAAACACTATTTGGTCTCGGGCCTCCAAGTCCAACTGTTCTCCTTCATCATTCTCCCGGTTCAAATAAAATTCGTCCCAAAGCTATTTGGTCTCGGGCCTCCCAGACCAACTGTTCTCCTTCGTCATTCTCCCCGACTCAAATAAAATTTGTCGGGAATTTTTCCTCCCCCCTTCCCACGATCAAAAACAAAACTAGCTTTAGAAATCCTAAAGCACATCCGACAAAAGATATTTTTAAATGGATCAACTGATATCCTTGCTGTTTTCCTTCGTTGTTGCACAAGGTTATAAACCTTCAATGTTTGTAACAAACCATATGGATTTGGGACGAGAGCAGCAACCATTAAATTCCATTTACTATGTGTAAATTGGAAATGAATCCTCAAGAATCCAGTTAGAAGCACCATGAAAATGAGTATTAGAATACAACCCAAAATCATCTCCTGTGTACCAGATGTATGTTTTGATATTTTGCGATCAAACTCCACAGCCACGTTAATATTGAGCAGCACCTCCACTCGATCCCCATCTCCAGTTTCAGCAAATAAAAACCCCTGGTCCAAGCTAACCATTAAACCCTGCCAAGCAAGCAACCAAATTCTCCTTTCTTTTGCTTGCAATTTCTGACCCATCCGTTTTGTATTTGTTGCCTTTGCGTACTGCTTATCACTCATACTAACAGTTGCACTCGAAAAATATATCTGAACCAGCTTATCAGCATTGCTGTTTCTAACACTTTCCCCATGTTGAGCACTACTTGAATGATGTCCAGTGTTTCAATAAAGAACTGACTCTTATGTCGCTGAATGAAGACGTGTAGTTCAATCTTTCGCTCAGCAACACTTAAACGTTGAAGTCCATCAGCTCCAGTTTCCCCTATCGTCTTATTACTCTGGTTATCATCTTCTCTTTTGAAACCAGTGAACACCATCTTCTGTTTCGACTTTCCTTGATCAAAGATAAGAACCATAACTTTATCTCCTCGTAGCCATTCTATACACCTTTGGTTAAAGTTAGATGTATCTACTGTTGAGATTATTAGTCCCACATTGATTGGGTAATCTAAAATCCTGCGGTTTATAATTCTATGGGCCACTTCACTCATCGCCAATTGGTTTTGAATTGGATGTCCGTATTCTAACATGGTATCAGAGCAGACTATTTGTGTCGAGTCATTGACCGCACCTATACTCCGCGTCACCCGATTTATTGTCCACGTGTTAGACTCTACGAGGCTACACGTGAGGGGGCGTGTTGAGATTATTAGTCCCATATTGTATGGGCAATTAAGATCCTGCGGTTTATAATCTCTTAGGTCCGCTCCACTCATTGCCAATTGGTTTTGAGTTGGATGTCCTTATTCTAACATGGTATCAGAGCTAGGAGGGGGCGTGTGAAGGATAATAGTCCCATACTGTTAATGTTCCCTTAATAAACTTAAAATATAATACGGAAGGGTCATCCCACTCGTTGTCTATTGATTTTGAGTTGGATGACCATATTCTAACATCTATGTACTGCTCTTTTTTGTTGACCGTTTCATTTAAAACTTGAGTTGCTCAATAGTGCATGCACAAATCAGCCTCTCGAGAATGAAACGAAGATAAAGAAATGTTATCTATCGTACTTGTCTTGTCGACTTTAGATTTCAAACTTCCTTGTCTTGGAGTAACTTGAAAAATCATGTATACATAGTTTCTGATAGTGTTATAGGATTCAACAATTAAAGTGTTTCGGGAAATCTGACCTACAACTATTTTCACCTCAGCATATAGATATGCCCGACAAGAAGCCCAATAAGCACATGCACCAGCATCACGAGAATGAAAACAAACGTTGTGTAAACCTCTTTGAATGTCAGTAGAAACCCATACTGGAAAAGTACTACAAATAAGTAACAAACCTATAGCAGTTGCACAATTTTTCTCAGGAAAATAGTATGCCAAAATTAATGTGTTCTCGACCAACCCACTAAAATTAGGCAGCATCACGACATCAAAAACAATGTTAAGTATAATTCTTTGAACCTCATTATTTGATCTCATCAAAGCAGCAGGAACAATTTCAGGAAAACAACCAGGAGACAAAAACTTTTTACGATCCAAATTTGCTGTCGCTAATCGACCTCCATGATGTGAGCCTTCTCCCTCATTTGGTAAAAATAACTCCAGTACCGTCATAGGTGGTAAGGTATCTTCTGCAATAACAAATGTTGGATGTGCGATTGTCCATCTTATACTTATTGCTGCAGGCCACTGCACTAGAACTTCTTCGACCTAAATGTTACTATCGGAATATTTTTTTCTAACATAACACACGACGCTTCCCAAATTTCCTGATAACTTTTCAGCTATAGCTTCTCTACCGGTGTTCGAGAAAATTCGACCTCGAGGTTTACTAGTATTGCTTTAAATTATTTCTTTGTGACAAAAAGTTTTCTTATAAAATTTCAAACTCGAAATAATATTTTCTACCATATGATATTCAAAATGACATAAATCAACTGGAGTACTTACAAAGTTCGTATCCCCTCTTGTCGAAGGATCGGTATCATCTGACTGAAGAATACTTCATCAATTGGATAGGTATTGTAGATTGGCGGTAAGTCCCAGTCTACAACAACTTTGTCTTTTCCTTTTGCACTTAGGGAGAAAAACGACTCCGCATGCACAATAAGTCTCGATTGAAACAGATGTTTATCTTCTTTAGAAACTCCATTAAATTCATCTGCTAGCGAGCTACTATTAAATTAAGGGATGTCAACTTTCAATCCAGATTCACAACTCTGGGAATCACGCGATTGATATGCAGCGAGTTGACTACCCACTACGCTACGGCAAAGACATCCAACATGTCTTTCTCATCATCCTCCTCCTCCACCTCATGCAGATTTGGATATTGATGGTGCTCTAGTTGTTTCTGCATAACAACTATCTGACAGGTGAGCACTTCAACCTGTCGTTCAAGTTTGGTGATCCTGTCAAACTTCATCATCCCCTCTAGATGAGGAGGGGCACAGCCAGCAACTCTACGTCCTTCTCGTCTACGAGCCATGAACATTATTAGTTTCTAGCGTCAAAACTGATGCAGGGTTATAGGATTAGACATAAAACTGAACATGAAAACTCTCTGAGTTTAACCATTTCTTTTTCATTCATCAAAAACTGCCGACTAAAACCTAAAACATGACCTTAAATAGAATCCTAAACTTGCTAGCTAAGAAAATATAAGATAAACATTATCAGAAAAGATAGCCCTTATCTAAATGCTAAGAAACCGTAAACCCTAAAACTTTAAACGTGAAAAAATCTAACAAACTAATAGACTCCAAATGAATGAAACTCTATCCTTGCCCATCTTAAGCACTATTGGTGTCGGTCCTCCAAGTCCAATTGTTCTCCTTCATCATTCTTTCCGACTCAAATAAAATTCGTCCCGAAGCTATTTGATCTCGGGCCTCCAGGTCCAACTGTTCTTCTTCATCAATTATGCAGCCATATTTTCGGATGCATAATAGGTTATGCGTCCATTTTCATGACTGCATAACATGTTATGCAAATATTATTTTAGGTGCATGACAAGTTATGCGGTCTTTGTTTTTGTTGGTTTCAACAATAACAAAAAAATTGATACATAATGTGTTATGCAAACATTTTCTGGACTGCATAACAAGTTATGTAACAACTTTTCAAGATGCATAACAGGTTATGCATCTATTTTCATAGCTGCATAACAGGTTATGCATCCATTTTCAGAACAAAAAAGAAGGTTGTGGAGGGCTAATACAATTTAAACATCCATCAATTTACAGAGCAGCATGTGGTGGTTTAGTAGTCACTATTATAAAACAACCGCATCCACTAGTGGTGGACCGTCAGAAGTAAGTAACATTTGATAGTGAAGCCAAGTGGTGTCTCTGATTTCTTTCATCCACATTCATTTCATTGCCCGTTCCAGCAGCTTACTTTTTCAAAGATGCCACCACCTATAGAATAGTGGGTTTAAGAACTCTTATGATTTTGATGTTTAACAATCAATAATACCCACTCCCATACTAAAATAGATGAGAATCTTAAACAAAAACATGAATTCATTCATTGATAGTAGCCTTTTTCAAAGATTCCACCATCTATAGTACTAGTAACAACAGTAGTGGGTTTCAGATGAACTTGTGATTTTGATGTTCAACAATCAATAATAACTCCCATACTAAAATTGATGAGAAATTTGAATTCATTCACTGTATGTACACACAATCAATCAATTTCAGTCCTCCTACTCCAACAACAAAAATGCATTATAAGTACCCCATCTTTCTAGACTTCATCTTCTCCACATCACTCACAAAACACACTTCAATTTCGTTATAAAAATGCAGTAGCATCCATCTCTATAAACTTCATCTTCTCCTCATCACTCACAAAACGCTTTCAGACTTCATTATAATAAGGCAGTAGCATCCATCTCTCTAAATTTCATATTCTCCTCATCAATCAGAAAAACATGGCTAAGATGTTGATGGAAGTCCGTGACTGTGAATCATTCAGATGTGATTTCTTCGATGTAATTTTTTCTACCATCGCTGGCAGTAGATCTGCAACAACAAATCGTTGAAGTGATTAAGCAGTATGAAGCCGAGCTAATTCATATCATATGAAATATGAAGGATACGTAGACGTTCGTTCAATTTCATCCACAGAGGGTAACCCAAATTAGGCTAAAACCACCATGTTTCTTTTTTTCAGAGAAAATTCTTAAATGGGTTTGTAAAACAAGGTTTGATAATCATAGATCTAAAGCTAAAACTTGTTTTCAATGAAGAAATTTCGGATTTTTATGAAATCAGATTGAAATCAGATCGGATCTGGAGATGGAAAAGAAAGAGAGAAGAAGAAAGAAGAAGAGTACGAAGAACATATAAAATCTCACGACAAAGTTTAATTCCAATAATTTTGGGCCCGAGAATAATTTTTCCCTAAAAAATGGGTGCGCGCCTTCAGATTTCTGGGCGTGGGTTTCACAGTGGAAAAAAATATGAAAAATGGGTCTCCCTGTAATTTTCACATTTTAAATTAATAGAAAGATATCGGATCATTCTTGATATATTGTTGGTTGGTTTAATCACCAGGTGGTCTGGTGGTTGGCATGCTCCCTCCCACTGTGGAGGTAGGGTAGAGGTGTAAATTGGGATGTGCCATCACGAGCACAGCCCAACACAACACGCTAAAATCTGAGTCCAGCACATCCCAACACGTGATTTAGCCCAACATGGCCCAACACGTTAGTTTCGTGGCCTAATCCACACAGTATCACAGCACAGCACGTGGCACGGATAAGCACGTGGAACATCCCAGCACAACACGTTAAGAAAGCACGTCATAACGTGCACAAGTACAACATATAACATGGCATAATACATCACATTTTGTGTATACTTCACAAAAAAGTCATTATTCTCGCTAGTTTTTGACATTTTATGTTGGCTTATTTTTATAACGACACATATAATACCTAAATATTTGGAAAATATATTTCAATATCGTTATTATAATGTTGTTATCTATATTTGACTAGAACATTAATTTACATGGTAAATGGAAATAATCCAATTTTATATATTTATGAGTTATTTCTTTTTATCGAATAAACTTGTTAATTTTACTTGAAACAATTTCAAATGATATGTTGTCTATTTAAATTCTTGTGACAATGTCCGACTTAATATACACATTAAGTGATTTCAAATTGTTTATAGCATGTGTGCCAGCACGGCACAACACGACACAACACGTTTATTCGTGTGCGGTGCCCGTGGGTTGTGCTGTGCCTAGCTTTTTACTAGTAAAGCACAGCATGGCATAACACGTTTAAATCATTGGCACAGCACAGCACGACACATGGCACGTGAAGCACGTGATTTCCCGTGTCGGGCTATGACGGACCGACACGTTTTACACCTCTAAGGTAGGGGTTTGAACTTTGTAATTGCTTAAATCTACTTCAATTTAAGGATTTTAATGATCTAGCTTTCGGTCCTGCCTTTCAATCTCGCCATATATTATTTTCCCTTCCTTTTCTGTTCATTTCCCTTCGCAGTCTGCCAATTCGTATGCCCGTTTCCAATCATTCTTTTTATAATTTATGGGCCTTCCCATGTCGGTTCCAGCTTTCCTCCAGATCCTTTCTGATATGGTGGGATTTATCTTAACACTAGTTCTCCTGGTACAAAGCTTCGCTCTTTTACTCTATTGTTATATTCCCTGGACAACCTTTGGTGATAATTTGTCATGTGTTGCAACGCTATCTCTCTATTTTTTTCGAGATCGTCCAACTTCGCAAGGATTAAACCAGAAGCGAAGACCATCGCGCATAGCAAAATCGAGATGACGTACTTGATGATGTCAGCACAATCACGAGTAAAGTGTGATTATCTGTGCGAAGTGTAAAATGTGCGAAGTTGAGAGAATGTACATGAGCGATTGTAACGCACAGTGATTCCGAAAATAGGGAACTATTAGTTATCATCCACTATGTAATATCCTATATAAAGAGAAAGTCTATCATGTAATGAGGGTGATTCTTTAGTGTGTGTTAGACTAGGGACCACTAGTCCATGGCATAAAAAAAAAGTGTTGGTTAAACTTGGTTTTAAATTCAATTGGAGCCGGAGTATCAATGCTTGCTCGGCCGATGCATGCGGATCAATTCATAAATGCAACATTGTTGCCTTTTGAGTTAATAGTGAAGTTGAGAAGATGATCCCCGATGCGGATAAGTTGCATTTGTATAGTCATGACTCATGTAATTAAGTAGTAAGGAAAAAAAATAAAAAAATGCTTTGGACTTTGGAAGAAGAAAGTGTGTAGCAACGAACCAGATCTATAGCTAAGTATGGCTCTTGATCGGCCAGTAAAAGAACTCCCAAAATAACCAAAGGTCCAAAGAATACGTTTGGTTTGGATTAAATGTCAAAAGCAAAAACGTAATTATTTGTTTCGTTCATTTATTAATTACGCAAGCCGCCAAAAGATAAAAAGATACTAAATTAAATGCAAATTAATGTTTTTCCTATAGTTATATCTCTATTTATCACTACGATTATAACTGTTACTAGCAGAATTTAGAAGGTTGTATCGATTAAAATTTATATATATACTCGCTTGACATAGAACTTCTGGACAAGCAAGGAAAAATCCACAATCCATATCCCTCCGTACTCCACAAAGAAGATGATGTCTATGAAAATGGTGATGTTGATGGTGTGTCTGGTGTCTTTGGTTCTGTCCGCGGACATTGCCCAAACTTTCGGTGCGAGTATTGCTCCTGCTGCCTCCCCTCAGACAAGTCCAACTCTCACAACATACGAAAAATGCATCAGAGGAATGATGTCGATGTGCTTGGGTGATAAATGGATTGTTGAGATAGATTGTTGTCACACTGTCACGAGATTTTGTGGGCGATTCAGAGAGTCGGAGCCAGCAAGGTATTGCTTCGATAACATACCTGTCCAGTAAGCTTTGGTGGCAGTTCTAATTCAACAATTTCTCTAAACTAATGAATATTTAGGAGAATGTATACCTATCAAAATATTGAGTTGGTTAATATATTCGGGTTTAAATTTTGGTCTATTAATTGATGAAGTTCAATGGTTAGAGAACAAGTTTGATAATATATTTTTATTCTTTTTGTAGCAGATGCAGATCACTTTTTTTTTCCAATGCATTTTTGTTTGTCGTCCATCCTATCCTATTAATGATAAAATAAAATCATTATATTTGATTTGGAGTTTCTAATAAAACCTGTAAACTATGCACTGTCACAGTTTCACTCTTCTCTTTTTTAAGTTACCCACACCTCTAATATATCAACATTTGTGATATTTTTTCATTAATAAACATTTTCTCCAATGCACTACGGGCGTCGCATTAACAAGAGTGAGCCATAGCCACTATCAGTATATGCCGAGTTTGGTTTTTCAGCTGGTACTTCAGAACTAGCTGTAAGCCCATTGATGGTGGCTATGGCTCACTCTTGTTACCATGTATAGACACAATCAAGGAAAACAACCAGAAAAAAGCAAGGAAAACCCAATTTTAATTTCCATGTCACCATTTACGGGTGTGTTTGGCATCTTTGATATTGTGTCCGGACATTGCACGAACTTTTGGTATGCACCTGTGCGAGTGGCGAATCCAGCTAATAATAAAAGGGGAAATTAGGAGGAAATCCAGAAAAAATAATATTCTCGTTCTCAGGTCCACAATTAATTTTGTATACCGTGACATCCATAATTATATGAAATTATTATATGAATCAATACATAACTGGTTATGCACTATCTTTTCAGGCATAACTCGTTATGCATACTATCTTTTCCAGGGGTATAATTGGCAGCGAAACTTGGACATAACATATCTAAAAATCCGCGCCTTTAGATTTTAAAAATTTTATATCGTTGGAAATCTTTTTAAAAGAGCTACGCAACGAGTACAAGGAATTTTAGTGTATGACTCAACGGGAATTTTAGTGTATGACTCAACGGGAATCCGTAAAATTGATCACAGACGAGCTCAAGTAACAATCAAAATGCATCACTAACAAAAAAGGAAAAAAAATCAAATATGTAAACAAACAACAAACTACAAGTGCGATGTATGTAGAAAACAAAGAACATGAAGGCCATGCCCTTAAAGGAAAACCCTGAGAGGAAAAACATAGTGTGGCTCATTCTTTGGTTTCGGTAATCTCCACCGGTGTATGTGTAAATAAAATTAATTTGAATCTCCTGCAAACAAATTAGGGTTCATATAATGCAAATAAAAAAAGAATCTTATATGAAGCAATTCCAATTTAAGAACTGGAAGGAGAAGAATAAGAGAACCTGTAGTAGCTGGTCCTCAGTATGCCCCATTGATTAGATTTCTGGTATCTTCCCCGTCACAACTCCTTGAAGATTTCTGGTCTTCAGTATACCCCATTGAGACTCTAGAGCAAGTTTTGGTGAAGACGGGAAACGACGGAAGGAACAGTTCTCAGGATCGTGTTTGGATTTTGGGTTGGGAATCGTTACTAGAGACGGATGATCGGAATCAAGTTGAAATTGAAGTAAACCTAGAAACAAAAATGGAATGCGAAAGCGAAAGCGAAAGCGAAATAATAATTTTAAAATATATGGGTGTGTGAGATATTTTTCCCAAAATATGAGTGCGCCCCTGTACTTTTGTGACAGTGGGTTTCTCAGTGGAAAAAAATTGAAAAATGGGTCTAGTAGTAGTTTTCACATAATAATAAGAGTGTGCACTTGCTACCTTTGTCCATTGGGCTTCCAAGCCTAAATTTTCAAGTCCAAAATTTCCTCCAAACCTAATCTTGCTTTCTTGCTACCTCAAATAAGAATTTGGTTCCCGTTAATCTAGTTTCTAGATTCGCCGCTGACCTATGCAATCTTCCTTCAAACAAGTCCAAGTTTCACAACCTACAAAAAATGTACCCAAAAAAGGTGGGGGATGTGCTCAAATGGTAAATGGTGTGTTGTGATAAGTTGTTGACATACGGTCACCAGATTTTGTAAGCGCTTCAGAACGTTGGAGCCACCCAAGGACGACATCTACCTATCCAGTAAGCCTTTCTTTTCTTTTTTTTTTTGAAAAAAAGGGTTAAACTCTAATCGGAAGGAAAGAAGAAAAATCAAAATTGTATAAGCAGTCTAATAGTTTAAACGCCCATTTACTGGGTCACGTATATCAATTTGGATGTTAGCCCACGTAAAACGTAGCATTCCAGTTGAAAACCTTGTCATTAAAACTGATATTTTTGAACCAAGAAGACAGTTCCCCAAATTGAAAAATTAACCTCTTGACCTCGATAATTATCATTTCCTTATCGCGATTTCTTTTTCTTGCCATAACCCTCTTATTTCGTTCGTTTCATAATGCCCAACTTATCGCAAAAAGAATAATGTACCACACTTTTTTTTTGCTCAATCAATTAATTTTATTACTCATTTTAAAAAAATTACAATCACTCAAACATTTCAAAAATAAAGCTCAAAGAACAGATAAACTGAAAAATAAACAAAAAGAAACAAATACAGAAGCCCAATAATGGAGCCCAGTAACCTAACTCAATTCAACAAAATCTATAGTAAACTTCTTCAGGTGATTCCAAGGCATGGATGAAAGCTGGTTTTGTAGTATAGCTCATTGTTGCTCCTCTTTCCAAACCTGCACCTTTCTTTGTCATTGAATCTGCAGAGAAATTCACTTCCCTCAAGCTATGTACAATTAGTATGCTCCTTAGCAATTCCTTTATTCTATTCCATCTCACCTTAACAAACCATGGTAGCTTCTCAGATTTTTAAGCTCTCACAACAGCTTTAGAATCAGAGTTGATGCACAAATCATGTTTATTGTTCTGCAAAGCCCATTCAGCTGCTCCAGCTATGGCCATTATTTCAGCAATGTAATTTGTTGCAATCCCCAGTCCTTTTGCCTCTGCATATATGAAAGCTCCCAGACCATCTCTGCACACAAAACCATAACTTGCTGCACCAGGATTTCCTCTAAAAAGCACCATCACAGCAAATTAGTATTTGATTTCTTGTAGGTAAGAAAAATCTGACTTCTACAATCTTCTGTAGTCTTATTGGATGATTCTTCAGATCAAATTTTTTAAAAACCATGTAGTCATAACTAGAATCTCATATAAGGCTCTTTATTCTCACCGTACAGTCTTTTGTATACTGCATTATTCTTCTCTTGAACTTTTTAAGGTTCACTTTTTCCTCATCAAACCAAATTCTATTTCTTAAGAACCATAGTTCCATCATAGGTATGGAAGCAACAAGTATCAAAATATCTCTTGCAGCTCCACTTTTATGCTTAGGAAAATGCATAACATCTTCATATGATTCTGGATTATAGAATAGGAAAATACTTCCAAGCCATTTCCATATTAACTGAATGAAGTTGTAAAACCACAAAATATGCTCCAGGTTATCAATATCAACACCACATATATAACATTTTGAAGCTAAACTAAATCCCTTTTTCGTCCTACTTTCGTCAGTTGCACAAATCCCTCTCACTAACTTCCATACATTGCTTGCTGTTGTGGGATGAAGAATTGGATTCCAAACATATTTTCCCCATGTTACTTTTTGATAATTTTATCTAATTAACTCCACAACTGATGATACAGTGAACTCTCCTGTCATTGTCCCAGTTCAAATTCTTGTATCATTCTTCTTAGACAAAATTGGTAATTCCTCCTTTTGAAAATAATGTAACATTCTTGGGGGATTAACCATTCTCCATTAAAAATCAATTCAACAACTTTCATGTTTTTGTTCTGTAACATATATTCATCTACCTCAATCATATCATTTAGAGACTTTTCTTTAATCCAAACATCATTCCAGACTGAAATATGCTCACCTGATCCTGTAATCCATCTTGTATGTAACTTTACTTCATCCATAACCCACTTTAATCCAGGCCATACTGAAGATTTCTTGTATCCGGTAATCCAATCACCATTTGAATTTGTAAATTTTGCTCTCATACATCTAGCCTATTCAGCCTCAGAATTTTGAATTTTTCAAACTAATTTCATTAGCAGATCTTTGTTTATTACTTCCATTCTCCTGATGCCCAAACCTCCTTCTTCCATTGGAGCACATGTTGCATCCCACTTTAGAGTTATACTTTTTCTCTCATACGGATCCCATGTCCACAAAAAATTCCTTATAAGTCTTTCACAAATCTTCACCACACTTGCAGGCCACTTATACACTAACATGTTGTATATGGGAATGATGCATAATACTGACTTTACCAGTGTTATTTTCTTTGAATAGAAGCATTTTCCCAATCCATCCAGTCAATCTATTTTGCACCATTTCCACCACACCCCAAACAGTACTTGATTTTACAGCTCCTGGTTTTAAAATTACACCCAAATACTTATCTGGGAATGTAAAAAGATTCATTTGAAGTTCATTTGCAATCTGTTGTTTTCTGGCTTCAGTTACGCCTCCCACAAACAACTTTCTCTTCATTTAATTAATCACTTGTCCAGAGGATGATTGATAGTCAATTAACAACTTCATCACTTTTTGTATATTTCTTTTGTGCCCATTGAAAAATAAAAAAACATCATCTGCAAATAGAATATGTGTAGGGTGTACACCTCTGAAATTTACCATTGGTACTATTTTATTTTCCTCCACCATTTTACACAAACTTCTACTCAATACATCCTCAGCAAGCAAAAATAAAATTGGTGATAATGGATCATCTTGCCTCAATCCTCTGCTCACTTCAAAGAACCCAATTGGCCCACCATTTACCAAAACTGAAACTCTAGCTGAAGTAAAAAGTTAATGGAGCCACATTATGCACTTTTGAGAAAAACCAAACCTTTTCATGACTTCAAAGAGAAATTCTCAGCTTAGTGAATCATAAGCTTGTGTAATATCCAATTTTAAACCTATATTTCCACCTCTTCTTTTTGTGTCAAGTTCATTTATCAATTCAGATGCCAAAACAATTTGTTCTTGAATACATCTAGTTATTATAAAAGCACCATGTTGCTGAGACACTAGTTTCTCCATCAGTCCATACATTCTAGAGGGCATAATTTTTGTAATAATCTGAAAACTGAAATTACTCAGTCCTATAGGCCTAAATTGGTTTGGTTTTCAGCACACTTTACTTTAGGTAATAGGAATATAAAGTTAGAATTAAGACATTTTGGAATGAAACCTTTCCTCCAACAATATTGTATTGCATTAATTACTCCATCACCAATAATCTCTCAAGCATATCTGTAGAAGAAACCTGAAAATCCACCAGGACCAGGGGCACTGTCAGCATTTAATGAAAAAACTGCTTCTTTAATCTCTTGAGCTGAAAGGATTCTTTCTAACATATTGTTGTCATCTGAATTGACCACTTCTGGTATAGCATCAAAAATTCCTTCCATAAAGTTGGCCTCTTTGAATTTAAATTTATCTTTAAAATGATTCTCCAAAGAGTTAGCAAGCGTTGCCTGATCACTAACTATAGTACCATCATCATCTTCAAGTTCAATCATAACATTTGCAGTTTGTCTTAGCTTTATTGTTGTATGAAAAAATCTGGTATTTGCTGCACCATCCTTTAACCATTGTACCCTTGCTTTTTGCTGTAAAATTGAATGATGTTGTTGTGTTACTATCTCCTGCTTTCCTCTTGCTACCACCAAATTGTTCAAAAGTGAAATATTACTTGGGTCTTTATCTGAATTTATAGTTGCCTTCATAACTTCTTTTTCAGCTTATACCAATTTTATTCTTATATCACTAAAAGTTCTCCAATTGCATTCTTTTATTCTTATCTTCATGGTCTTCATTTTTTTCATGAACAAAAAAACAGGATTACTTTGCACCTCTTCAGTCCAAACTTCTGTGATTACTCTCTTGAAGTCTTCATGTTCAAGCCAAATCTTTAATACTCTGAAAGGAGCATTTTTTGGTTTGGGAATCATTACACAAGAACCCATTAATGGAATGTGATCAGAAATACTTCTTACCCCCTACCTTATAACTCCATGTAGGATATTTCTCAAACCATTTTACATTACATAGAGCTCTATCCAAAGTGCATATAATTCTTTTAACTCTTGCTCTGTTATTGCACCAAGTATACTGCAAACCTGAACTTGGAGCTTGGACTAAACTGCAGACTCATCATTTCATGAAAGTCTTGCATTTCTACTCTTGAAGGAGATCTGCCACCAAGTTTTTCATCAACACTTAATACAGTATTAAAATCACCAATTAACATCCATGGTAGATCCATAGCATTTATATTCATTAACTCGGTCCATAATTCTCTTATATCCACATAGAGTGAAGCTGCATGAATACCAGAAACTAAAACCCCTCCCACATTTACAGTAATAGTCTTGTTATTGATACCACTATAGGTTCAGTAATTGAAGTACTCCAAAATAACCATATATTCCCTTTATCATTGTGAACTGAATTATTTATTAACTTTTTATTCATACCTGATAACTTTAGGCTTTTGCAATCTTTAGAACTCCATTTTATTTTTGGTTCCGCTACCCAAACTAAAGTAGAACTAAAATTCTTAACTAAACTTCTTAATTTCTCTTTGGATCTAGGTCTCTTAAGCCTCTGAGATTCCAAAAAATTGTCTTCATAGAGAAAGATTAGATTGAGAAGTACAAGGACTTCTCACCCCTTTTTTCTCTTTCACTGAATTCATAAAAGTGTGCTTCCTTGTTGTAATCAAACTGATATTCTTTGGTTTAACAATTTTCTTCACAACTTCTTGTACCCCTTGCTCCCTTTCAGCTTCCAGGGTGATTTTAATAATAACAGAAGAACTACTAGTTGCAACATTCAACAACATATTTACACTTAAGGAAGGAAATTCATCAATCACTAAATTCCGTAGAATATGAAATTTACTTGTATTGCCATTTTTCTGAACATTAGCATTCTCATTTGTCTTATCCAAAGGAGGGATAATAGCATCAACTATTTCATCTTCACTAAGCATTTGATTCTCATCATCATTATGTTTCTTTGTCTTGGAAGTGTTACAAATATCAAAGCCAATAAGAGTCTGAATATGCTTCTCCTTAAGTTTCCATATTTTTCTTTGCACCTTTGGTTCTTCACCTATAACACCTTCCTGCATCGGTTCTTTTTCTGCACTCTACATTCAGTAACCAGATGACCAACCATTTTACAATGGCTACAGAAACTAGGAATTTTCGGAATCTGAACCTCTTGTTTAAAACTGCCATATTTAGTCTTGACCAAAACTTGATTAGGAATTTTTGAGCTAAATCCACTTCTACTAAAACACTGGCATAATATCCAACCTCCCTTTTTAGACTTATGTCATCCACCTTTATAGCTCTTCCAACTGAATCACCTAGAGAGATTAATATCTTTTCCTTCCAATATTCAATAGCCAAACCAGGAAAATTTACCCATACAAAAGCAATAGTAGTTTTCTGGTATCAATATTCAATAGCAGCAGGATTAAAATTTTGTTCCCAAAGTCTTAGCTTAAGTATCTGATGATCAACTTTCCATAAACCATTCCAAATATGTTTCATATCTACTTCATTTGTTAATTTGATGATAAAAAAAAACCTTTTCCAAGACGAATCAATTGGTAGGTATCTGTTGTTTTCCATTGTTTCCTCAAAGATTCTTCAGCAGCAGCAAATTTTAGTTTAACAAAATCTAATCTCCCAATTAAACTATAATTCCATTCACTAGTACTTTCATCAATTTCCTCATCAGGTATATATAAAGATGGCACAAAACTAGCAGCTTCACCTTCAATTCTATTCTCATGAGATACAGAGAAGAAACTAAAATTAGGGTTATTCAAATTCGATCCCATTTTTCGATTAACCAAAAACCCAAAAATTCTCTTACAAACCACCAAAAATCAAAATAGAAATCTCTTTCAGACAGTTTAATTATCAGTAACTAAGATCGAAACTAAAATCGACACCAATCATTGGATTCAGCCGAGAAAATCACCTGAATTAATGAAGAAGAATATCGAAATTCGATGTAGAAAAGAGAAAAAAAAAATCACCGAGGTCGTCGCCCGATTCGCAGAGCGCAACTCAGCCCGATTCGCAGAGCGTTCACTAATACTTTACCACACTTTATTGCCATTGTAATATTTGGTCTAGTGGTCTTTGAATCTAGGCTTGTGAACCTATTATGCATCCAAAAATAATGTGAGATAGTTCCATATTCTTTTAGAGAACTAACATTGCAGCAAAATTTGATTCACTTCTTCTTCTTTATTATTGCAGAAGCAGCAGCTGGTTGATTGTATTTTATACCTTCTTATGTTCAGATTATCTATTGTGGGGAAGGCATTTTGAATTCCTAGCCAGGCTAACAATTGAGCTTTGGTAGGCACCTTTTTGTTCCAAACTTGCTTGTAGTCTGATTGTTACCACCTTGTTGTCGCATGAGCCATTTGTAGCCTTCCTGGGAAGTGTAGCTGGATGCTAGCTTGTAGATGATTGAGTCTGACTCATCCCACAACAAGGGTGGATCTCCTAATAAGCTTAAGACGTTTAGAAGTTCTGTCTAACCTGT